>NW_015505218.1:2228914-2251777 GCF_001515645.1 Sinocyclocheilus grahami | reverse complement strand
ATAACGACATGTGAATAATCCCGCCCACTCTAAAGCGGTACTGAACTGCAGTGGAAACGCAAACCGAGCCGAACCGTGCCGTACGGAGCCGTACCGAGCCGAGTCGTACCACGCAGTGGAAAAGCGCCATTACATACCTCACAAATTTTCATGTACGTGGAGGGCTGCTCTTTAAAAAATTAGTTCACCAAAAAATGTAAATGGTCATAATTTATTCTCCCCCGTGTTGTTCCAAACCCATACAAACTCTGCTAATTTTGGAACACAAGTAAATATATTTAATATTCTCTTAATTTTTGTCCTCCATTGCAAGTCTGGGAGACCAGTATTTTCTTCTGAACAGACATGTTCCCTATGATATAATTTAAAATATATAAATATATATATAAATATTGGCATGGATTACTTCTACAATAACTCTGTATTTTTGAAGCTTGAAAATACTGATTATCTAGACTTTCAATGGATTAACAAAACATTATGAGAGCAAATTAAAAATATCTTCATTTGTGTTCTAAAGATAGACAAAAGTCTTATAGGTTTGGAATGACATGAGGGCAAGTAAATAAATTTTTTTTTGTGAACTATTCCTTTAAGAAAGGAAGACCAAGAATGAAGACTCTCCAAATCAGACAACTCCAAAGTTGGTTTGAGTTCTGCAATGAAAAACACGGATATCAATGGTTTAAATAAAATATTAACACGTAATCATACTGTTGTTGCATCAAAATGTGAGGTAAACAGGCAGGAGACAACAGAAACATTTATTTTCTAAAAATAACTCGTATTAATCTCAAAAGAATGATGCTCTCCTATGTCTCTGGCTTTCAACATCTACAAAAACAACAAACATTCTTTTACTCTTAGTAAAAAAAAATAATAATTTGGTAACGTGGTGGAATTCTGAAGTTTACTTGCCTTAAACCGTCTTTCCCTCTCTTCTGAAGAAGCTGAGAAAATTGCCGCCTCACACAAGCAGGGTTCTGTGTTAACACCCGGCGCGGGCACAATGAAGACACAAAGCTCAACAAGTCTGAAATATAACATGCAAAACATTACTTTGAACAATTATCACTTCATCAGCCTCAAAATAATTAGGCTAGTCTTTATTACATAACGCTGTTTCCTTTAGGAAACTACATTCAATTTAAGAGCGAAAAAGAAGATAACGAATTAACATGTAAATATGTTAATAACCCTCTCTTAACACCTCAAATAATTTTAATATTGTAAAATCTTATGTAAATATGACGTACGACATATATGGGTAAAAACAACCCAAAATGGGTTAAAACAACCCAGCGGTCTCAACCCAGCATTTGGGTTGAAAAAACAACTCCGCGTTTTTTAGTGTATATTAATGGACATTTTTTTTCAAGAATTCTCCTTGGACGATTTAAAATTTTTTGTCATGCATTAAGCTGAAAGACTCTAGATAATTGTTCTTATTACTTTTGTTCTTGTTATTATTTTTATTTTATGTATGTTTTTGAATATTTGTACATATTTATTTATTTATATATATCATTTCCAAACAAAACTGTTATATAATTGTTTTGAAATGATATATATGACTGAATTGTGAAATTGAAATCTCTTGCCATGAATATAGCCACTGCTGTTGACATGGCGTTAAATCATAAATAAATAAATTCATTGGATTGGTTTCTTCTTTAAATAAAAAAAGGTCAAATATGCATGGTATTATAATGTCATATTAAAATAATGGAAAAAACCCTTAAGATAACTTGTAGAAAGAAAAAAACAGATCTTAAGCACACAGAATAACATAAGTGGACTTTGAACGATTAATTGCCGCTTTGAACGATTACATAATTGTGACATCTGTAATTGTAATCACGATTAGAAATTTGATTAATTGTGCTACTACAGAACAGCGCGAGCCGGAAGCGGCGCGCCTCATGCGGGCAGGGCTTATATGCTCCGAGAACGTACAATGCACTAGTGATACAAAACACACAGGTCTGTGAAGAGCAATACTTTTAATATAGACAAATTATTATTAGGCTGGGCTACTGTACGCTTTTTTTATGACTGCCGTATTTGCAAGTATTCTCCAAGCAAATTAAGTGCACGTTTTTATCATGCGTAAAATTACTGATTAACATGGCGAATAAAAGCAGCTCATATTTTTACACCAACACTATACTATAGGCGTACTACTTGCAGAACTCAGGTGATTTTTCAAACTTGATGTGCTGTTGTGGTAGGCCAGTTTCAAATCACATATTTGGCACACTGCCTTTGTCTTGTCCTCACTCAATTTAAAGTGCTCCCACACAGCTGAGGTCTTCGGCATTTTTGTCTTCTCTTCCAGATGAACTGAATCATGACGTTTACTCATGGGCGATTCATATTCAAGTGCGAATGAGAACCATTTTGCGGGGGATGCCAGGTGTTCGAGAGAAAAGAAAGAAGAAGAAAAAAAAAAGATTATTCGAATCTCAAAATTGAAAATCGAATGCCAACCCACCGAACGAATAATCGAATATTCTGGTCCAGCCCTAAAAATCAGTAGCTAATGCTGGCTTTTACTGTGTTTAATATAGACCTTTTTTTTTTAAACGCAACAACAATTTTAAAGGGGTCTTATTATGTCCTTTTTTAAAGTCTTGATTTGGTTTTTGGAGTGTACTAGAATAGTTTTTGCTATTCTATTCATGCTTGATTGTTCATATTCTATATATATTTTACATTATGGCAGCACCTGTCTTCCGAGTCTGTCTCGAACACCCCGTTTAGTTCTTGTTTCGATAAAGTCCCTCCTTCCGAAACATGAAATCTGCTCTGATTGGTTAGCTGGCCCAGTGTGTTGTGATTGGCAAAATGCTTAGAGCATGTTTCAGAAATGACAACCCTTACCATAACCGCAAGTTTCATGTGCTTAACTGTAAATATTAACAATGATGATGTCAATCTTGCCACTCTAATTTGAGTCCAATTCAGAATGTTTACGAACAAGAAGATTATCAGTGGCATAGCCAGAGGGGTGTCCAGGGTGGGTTATACGTGTGCACTGCATGTTTCAAAGGCAAAACGTGGCACGGGTGTTTTTAAATTAATGTATCTTTGAAGGGAACCGATTGTCTTCAGAAAAGTTTTGATGTCATTTTTATTTAATCTTTCCTATAATGCCTGATAAAGTAGCATTCATGAGCGCAGCGCTGCTTTGTGTACAGCCGTTATCGGGGAAACCGCTAGTTCTGCTGCTCCAAAAGCGCCTCCAACTGGCAGAGAATGAATTAGCATTTTCAATAAGCCCGTCTGCTGTTTTATATTTACATTATATACATATATTTCCCCCAGCGGAAATGCCGCCACACATAGAGTGTAAGTCTGTGGGAAACACTGTACACTGTAAAAATTGTCCGTAAAAATACAGCACAATATACCGCAATAATTTGAAGGAATTTTCCGTATTTGGTTTTTACAGTTGTTTTTCCGTATTTTTGAGTTACGCTTTGCATAGGAACAAGAAGCTCAGTCGATTATTGGCACGAAAAGTGCTAGAGCAGGCGCCATTACTCATGGGGATAGTCTCAGTCAAAGTTTCATTTTAAAGTCGGATTTCGGGTTTGGGGTACCGTTTTTACACTTCCGTGGTAAATTATTTTTTGTTAAATGTAACAAACTGTAAAGTTAACAGTTGCTGTCTGGCTTGTTTGGCAAATGAATGTCGGAGCCGTCATATTCAACATTTTCAGCATAACGTCACATCTTACTCGACGTGGAGGTACGTGTTACAGTGTGCTCACTTTTAATTGTTTATTAACTTTTAATTGTTGTTGATGCGGTGTATTTGTTACTGAGCATGTCGTTTCAAGCATCCGGCATGTTACTGAGGTGATATTAAGCAGCTGTGATAACATTAAATCTGAAGTGCGTTACAACTGTTTAGAGCGCTTTATGCTTTCAACAGAAGCTGGCAGAGGAATTGTCAAGAAAAGAAGAGACCATTTACGACTTTATTTAAAAGAGATTAAAATACGACTAGGTGAAGATCTGACATCGTGGAATTCTTCAAGGATAACACATCACCTTTTTTGCCAAACAAGGTAGGTATAGACTTTTTATTGTCTTGTTTTTGTTACACACACATAAGAAATTAATTCGGTAACGTTATTGACACGCTGTCTGTGAACGCATACATGTCATGCATACGCAGAGAATGCTGCTTCAGACAGCGTGCCAGGAGCGCATCGAGTTTTCTCTCACACTTACATGCACAAAAGCACACAAAATTGTCAAAATGACCATTTTTGGCGAGTGACAGTCTTAAATGAGTTAGTCTTAACTGATGTAAAGAGTTGGGATTTGTCAGATGTGACAACAGTTCATGACATTCATAGTGTTTCTTTTGTTTTCTTTTCTAATGACAGGTCGTAATTGCTGCTGTACTGTACATCCCAAGAACCCCCTGCATTCTTATCATGGGTTTGTATTCTGTTTTATGTATTAACAGTTTTTATTTACCATTAGGGATGTTCAATACTGAATTTTTTTTTGTAATTGAGTCGTTTATTCAGTTGACTTTATTGAAGTTGTTTTTGTAGGAAAGATTGAATCAATGTTTGGAGTGGTTTTCTGAAGTTACGATGTATTTTTTTTTTTTTTTATTATTTTGTTTAATGTTATTGGTGATTCCAGATTGCTGTCATTAAAGAAGTTACATCTTCTCCCCCATTGTGGCTGAGCTACACATTTTCATCGTTTTATTCTAAACATAAAATATCCAGAAGAGATGGCACCTACGCTGGAATTCATGCAAATGTATGGAACATATAATGAAATGCTGTGTAAAAAGCATTTTGTTGTGTTGCTGTTTAGTTGAAAATAATTAAAGGGAAATTTCACCCAAAAATGAAAAATTTCTGTCATTAATTACTCACCCTCATGTCGTTACAAACCTGTCAGACCTTCGTTCATCTTTGCAACACAAATGACGATATTTTTGATGATATCCGAAAATCCTTTCTGATCCTGCATAGTCAGCAAGGGTCCTAAAACGGTCAAGGCACAGAAACAAATTATAAAGACATCATTAAAATGGTCCATGTGACATCAGTGGTTCAACTGTAATTTTACGAAGCTATGAGCATACTTTTTGTGTGCAAAGAAAACAAAAATAACTTTATTCAACAATTTCTTCTCTCCTGGGAGAGTTTACCGCCATTAACGAGAGTACCATCTTAATTTGTGTTCTGAAGATGAATGAAGGTCTTATGGGTTTGGAACGACCTGAGGGTGAGTAATTAATGACAGAATTTTCATTTTTTTTGTGAACAATCCCTTTTAAGTGTATCGTTCAGTTCAGTTTCATTCATTTCCTTTCTTGTCATTTCCAGTCTTCCTGTGAAGAAATCCTGAATGAGGGTCAAAGATTCAGATGAAGGGAACCAAACGGCTACGCTTCCAAGACTCATGTAACTCATGTGAATTAACTTCGAAAATCCATGTACAATTTGACCTTTTTTTCAAATCTCAACATGAAACTTGGACTGAACATGCAGAAAAAGAAAAAAAAAAGTAGTTTCCTCAAACTGGCACATGGCAAAAGATACTAAAAGCACACAAACTCTTGGAGCCCTGCTCTTAATTCAGATTGTAGTTCTCCTAGTTTCACATTGAAATGTCAGGCATGAGTGCATTAATGAGGGCTTTGTTCCATATTTTCAAATGCTTTACAAGAAAGTATTTTTGCAGAACCATGTAATTGTAGTTTAACACTACGATAATTTAGCATGAAGTAGAGGTTAGTAATCTAACTTAAAGGGTTAGTTCACCCAAAATATTATATGAAAAATATCATTCCAATCCTGTGAGACTTTTGTTCATTTTTGGAACACTAATTAAGATCCTTTTTAATGAAATCTGACAGCTATACCTTACTGGACCTTGAAATGGTAGTTGCATAGGCTGTCAATGGAGGGACAGAAAGCACAGAGATTTCATTAAAAATACTCTTCATTTGTGTTCCAAAGATGAATGAAAGTCTTACGGGTTTGGAAAGGTATAAGGGTGAGTAACTGATGACAGAATTCACAATTTTGGGTGAACTGTCCTTTTATAGTTCTCTTATAGGAAAATGGTGTCAACACTGGAACATTTCACTTGACTATTGACTACAAGTCTATAGCAATTGTTATTACTGACAGCCCTGTCTTTGTATTCATTTTTTCCCTATGTATTTAAAAATGTTTTGAATCTTGACCGTTTCGCAGTGAAGTTTAACTTTGTGACGACTATTTGGTGCAACACCAATATTGTACAAATACCTGCTCATGTATTCTTTTTTCTGCCTGTTGCAGAAATGGTGCTTTACACATTAAATTAATGTCATCATATTTTTGTCTTTATCTGTTTAAGGCAAACAAAAGCCATTGAATGCACATTTAAGAATGTTTACATAAGGTAAAAATAAACCATGTTCAGTGGATGTCAACGTTTAATCGACAATCGATTAATTGTTGATAAGAGATACAATCGATTAAAGCTATCAATGGTCGATTAAGCAGTTTAATTTCGGGGTGCGTGCGGTTGTGAGTGACGGTGACAAGGCTGGGTCTTTTGAGAGAATAATTCACTTGCATACAATTACGAGTTTGTGATCCAAACTTTAAAAGTACCTTTAAACAGAAACAATACAAAGTTCTTTTGTACTGAAATGTAATAAGTCATGTTTAATTATAATTTCCCCAGATAATTGTTTCATATAGGGATTGCGCTTTGACAGGGCTGTGGGACACGAGCAGGACAGATAGCCTATATATACCTATAATTCATACCTACAACTTGTTAATTCGTTCCTATGACTTATTAATTTGTGGCCACAGTCCGTGTTTCATTAATTTGTTCCCTGGAAAACCCATTACAAAGCTCATCGGTCTGAAAAGCGAGTTGTGCTCTGGGATGCCGTGTCCCGGCCGGAGCGAAGAGACAAAAACATTAAAACCCATTATAAACGAGGCATTTGTTGCATCCAGTGGGGACATAATTACGGATTATAAGGATTTATACTGTCTTTTTACGCGTTGCATCGCGCAGTGTAAACATAAAACCATGTCTGCATTTGTGATCGGAGAAATTACAAACAACAAGTGCTACTATACACTGCTCAAAACTCGAGTTTGATTCATCAGTGGCAAATCCTTTAAATATGAAAAACGTACTTGCAGTCTGCGAGTCAGAACAGCCGGCATTGTAGTCTACTCTCCCAGGAAACAGTCCTCCATAAAATGCGCTGGACACATCTGAATATTTGGGTTGAACTGTTCTGGAACAGTGTTGTAAATACAACTTAACCACTGATTTCTAGTTGTGTCTTCTTTTGGAAGGCCAAACAAAGTAGTTTCGCTTTCACAACGAAACACACAGTGCCTTCACGACATGGCGGCAGCAACAATACTACAGCGAGAATAAAAGTTAGGCCTTCTTTCTTTGCGTGAACATTTGGCCGGCGTTATGCAAATCTTCGCACATCGTGACGTAGATATGTGGGGGCGTGTTAGAACGAACCATTTTAGGTAGGCGTGGCTGACTCTTAACTTTTATAAAGAATATCTCTTTGAATTTGAGACTTTAGTCTTTGCAACTTTACAGATCTTCTTTATGCACCAAGAGCTTGTAACACTCCAAAGAGAAAGGAAAACTTGAAATCGCATCATATGTCCCTTTAACTAAAATGAGGGAATTAAGTCCTCTGTAGGAGAAAAGACAAGACCCGCATATCCGTGGCCACAGAACAGCAGAATATGAACGCAATGCGCAACTTTGTGACTTTAAAGTTTTATCGTGTGTGATTATTGGTACAAGTCGTGAAGTGTATTACAATTTGCATGACACTAAAATGATGTTTAGGGCGTCCTCTTGTGCTTTTATGGACCTACAGAGGTTTATATAGTTTTTGGAAGTGTTGTTGGTTATGTTGCTGTGTAATCGGTTTGCCAAACCAGAGCCAGTTTTATGTATGTTTGGCAAAACTCAAAAAGTTTTTTGGCTGCTGGGAGATGGTGGGGAGTGATGCGTAATCATAATGACTTATTTTGGTAATCCACCAACATTTCAACAACCTACAGATGAGAATCATAAATTAGGCTTAAATCAACCCCAATCTAAACTGTCCAGCACATTTCCAACAGGAAAAATTTCATTTTGCTTTTGAATGCCAAGTCATGCCGTTATAATACGACTTGATTATGATAACTGCACTTTTATATGATTAGATATTTTAATAGAAAATATCTGATCACTCCAACTTTGTAATTTTTGTCTTTTTTAATATTGTGTTCACCTGTGGTGTCTCAAGAAGGTAGGGCTAGTAGTACACTTAAACTGGCAGTAAGCTTGTGGTTTGGCTCACGCAACAGTGGAAACCATTCTACTCATTGAAAAAAGGACTTCGTCCAAACCCTATTTTGAAGTTATTTGCTCTTTTGGATTTCAACAAGATTGGTTACAGAAGTTATCTTACACTTATTTAATGTGTCGGCAACAGTGCTTCCAAGAAAGTTAAAGTTGCTCCTCTGTTTAAGCCAAAGGTGGGAGATTCGATATTTGGATTAATTTCTTCTTATTTGCAGTTGCCCAGTATATTTTATCCTCATGTATGGTTTTGTTTCTTCTTGTAACTTTAAAAAATATATATATAGTCTATTCTGCGAAATTTGATGTTGTAATAACTTGGTGTAGAAGGTGTCAGGCCATAAGGCGAAATCTTTTGATTTATTTGTTTGCGTTTGGAATCAGAATGCAAATGTCCCATGTAGCTCGTCTACTTTAAATGTGTTCTGAATACTAAAATACTTTTGTCATTGATGTGTCTATCACTGGAATGTGTTTATCACTGCTGAATGCACATAAAATCAATAGCAGCTGGACAATTCCACTGAATTATGAGTAAGATTAATCAACATAGTTTCTCTCCATTATTTTAACCATTATACAATTTAGTAAAATAAATTATTTGAATCATTTTGAGACTTTTTTTTTTTTAATCGCAGCTCCAATAACAATATATAATCTCATCTTGATGCTGATCTGCATGAGTTGCACATACAGCATTTGGTTAAATAGCAGTGCAAAACTGTATTGTGATTTGAGTTGGAATGTCTCAGAGGTCAAAGTCTGCCGGTTTGAAAGCATTTTAGATTGATTCCTATCTTCACGAAAGTGAAATGTCACAATTGTATTGGAGAGTTGTCATACTTATCCCTTTAACCCTAACATATCCAAAAAGAAAAATAAACCCAACCTCTAACCCTATAAATACAAAACAAAAATAACTAAAAATACATTAAACAAAAGTATTTGCTAAAAAGTCATACAAGGGTATATTTACAAGGGTAAATAAAGAACTAGGGCCGGTTGCAGACTGGTCATAACTTTTTTAATTCAGTTATGAAAAGGCAGATTGGTCTTATTTGTGTTGGAAGAGTAAGACTGATTACCCTTTGGCAACTGCTAGTTGGTCAATTTCTTAAGTGGCTAAGTTTATGCAACTGGCCCCTGGTTGTTTCAATAAGTTTTGTATAGTATTTTCTTTACTCTTTACTTCAAAAACTATGTCTAAAACGGGTAATATTTTATGTATTTGAGGTCTGAGATGTGGGAAACGGTGAAGAGAGAGAGGAGGCTAACATTTTGCATTTTAGGTCAGCATTGCCGTCTAATCAGCCAATATTGTCTAAAATAGCCTGCATAGCACTTCATCTTTTATAACATGGGATTTTAACCAAATATATTCAATCTTGATTTTTGCAAAATGTTGCAACATGTAAATTTTTTTGTGTGTTGGTGTGTGTGAAAGAATTACGCTTTTGGACATATAAGTTAATAAAAAATATTTTTTTAAATACCTTAAAGTAACTAAATGAGCATGTAAAGCAAATATCTTTAAAAGTAATTCCGTTTTGGGCATGCCCCCAATCCAATTCCCCCTTACCTGTTTGCATCTCTGTATTTGCTACATACAACTAAATTGTAATTAGATTAATTTATAATTAGATTATTTTAAGAAGTTATTTGTATTAATTAAAATTGGTCATTTTATTATTCAATTATTATTTTGCCCTTCTATGTACTAATAAAAATGTGATGCATTGAGAATCATGTCGTGTGCTTTTTTTTTGGTATTTGTATTCAAATCTGTTACCCTTTGAGCTGTAATCAAATTCAATCATAAACGAAAGGTCAGCGGGTACTAAAAGTATGCTGTCTTTAAAGATGCCTTTTTTGGCTAAAGTTGAAGGCAGCATCATGTGTCAAATGTGCATTTATAGCAATATCAGAATGCACTGCATAGAATAAAATTTTTTTTTAACTCTGTATTGAGAACTGTCAATATAAAGAAAAAAAAAAGTTCCATTATATATTTAAAATGAAATATTTCATCCATATATACATTTGTTTGTTGTTGAGCACAAAACCCAGTGGTAGCCCTCAGAATCACCCATCTCCATAATTCACATCTCTTGGGACTTCTTTCCCTAGCAAACTTTCCCTTGTCCAGGTATCACTCCTTTCATCTCTTAGCTGCTGCTTTCGTTCTCTCTCCATCATACTTATTATAAACCGCCACCATCCTCATCTCCATCGTAAAGCTTTATCCAGACCTTTGCTTCCCTCTGAAGCTGTAGGTAGTCTTTTTAGTCTGAGGTGGCGGAGCAGGAAAGCTGAAACCACTCAGAGAGCTTTCATGCGAGGCGTCTTGAGTTTGTTGTGGGTTTTTCGCAGGCCATAGCTCCACAGTGAATGTGTAAGTACACACATTCATTCTAGCGAAGAACAACGAAGGAGAGAATAAAAGAAGTGGAGAGTAAATCTCGGCAGGCCCATAGAACAAAGAGGCTGCGGATGCAAAGGATGGCAAGCCGCCCCTACGCCTGTCTGTGCCCCCTTCTCTTTGTGCAAAAGAAAGCCTGCCTCTTCTGCTTTTGTCTTTCCTGCATATTGAATATTCCAGCGGAATATGTGCAGCACAGTACACAGCAGCGTACGTGTGTCTGGAATGTATTTATTATGTGTGTGTGACTGCTCTACAGGCCGCTTGCTTGCATAAACCGACATCATTCATTATTCAGTTGCCTGAGATTTTCCTTGTAATCTTAGGCCAACTATGCAGCACTCTTTCTACGTGCTTGAATCACATAGATTGTCAATCCCGCTATCGTGAACTCTTGCTTGACACTGAAACCAAAACAATAGACTCTGCTCCGTGATACTGTGCAAGTTTGTGGTCAAGCCAGTAAATTTACAACTTTTGTGCCTGATTGATGATTTTAATGTAAAAGTTTGCCTTTATAAGGTTGTATAAGTCTCTTAAAATAAAATAAAAAATAATAATAGAATATTAGAATGTTTTCTGAAGGATCATGTGACACCAAAGACTGGAGTAATGGCTATTGAAAATTCAGCCTTGCATTACGGGAATAAATTGCATTTTTATAGAGTACCACAATGCATGGACGTGCGTTTCTCTGTACGTAACCAAGACTCAGCGCATGCGTGTTCTACATCAGCAGCACCATGAGCATACGCTGTTTACGTGCAGAGGTACTCGATAATGGCGGAAGACGAGATTTGGATGAGAAGAATTGTTGAATAAAGTCCTTATTTTTTATTCTCGTAGCTGCGTAAAATTGCGATTGAACCACTGATGTCACATGGACTGTTTTACCAACGTCCTTGCTACGTTTCTGGACCTGGGAACATTTCAGTTGCATTGCTGTCTATGGAGGGTCAGAGAGCTGTCGGATTTCATCAAAAATATCTTAATTTGTGTTCCAAAGATGAACGAAGGTCTTACAGGTTTAGAACAACATTAGGGTGAGTAATTAATGACAGAATTTTGGGTGAACTATCCCTTTAATTGGTCTTATTCCTAAAATACGAGCAGAGTAAATAAATTGTGCATAACATTTGGATGTAAATTGTATGATTTGAATGTGACAATTTACATGCTAATGGATTTATGATCAGTTTACACATTGATTCTGCTTGAGTTTTGTGAATAAGGCCCAAAGGTTGTATCTGTCCAGCCCTGCTCAACATACAGATGCATGATCTAATGAAGCTGTTAGATGAATGTCTGTGTGGCTTCTTATGGAATAGTGCTGGTTAAGCAACTTAACATCTTGCCAGCTGCCACACAATTAGTTCCATCTTTCAGTCATCAAGACCATATGTGCAGCATTGGCCTCCATCTGAATTGCCTGAGTTACTTGAGGAATTCTGAGGTTTTGTTTTTGAAAGTGTTTACAGATTGAATTTGCTCTGTCATTAAGTAAAACTGATCCATTGGAAAGACCACACCACCCCTGAAGCCTGAAAGTGACGCAGATGAGTGGGATCAATGTCTTTGTTGCGAGATTTTTCTAAAGTCATTGATTTGGCTCAGACGTGATTTTAGCTCTCTAACTCTTTTTCTTCAGAGATCAAATGATTGTAAATCAGCTGCATTGTCTTTCCAGACCACCTGCTTCCACGTTCCAGCGAGATGCATGTTGTCCACCTGCCAGCATTCCTGTCTTTACTGCACATCATCCAGCACCACTAGACTCTCTGTAATAACTTCCAGAAGTTCACTTTCACCCTCCCACCCTCTTTGCCCTTTGGGATTGTGAGAGTGAGGCGGAAAAAGCCACATTTTCACATTAGTAATGATTATGGAAAGTGTTTGCAGCTGTTTTGAGAGTTAGCATGATAAACATCCGCCGAGCACCACCTCTGCAGTGTTGTTGTGCGTGTGGTTCTGGTCATTTTCAGATGATGTGGCATTGATCTATGATTTACAGGCTTTGCCCGTGTTGATTGTCTATTAATTAAATGCACTGTTTAGTCTGCTCTAAAGGCCATGCCAAAATAAGCCATTGTCAGGCCATCGTTGAGCATCTGTTAGCCTGGTTTTTGCATGGTGTTCCACTCCGTTGGCATTAGTCAGACCCTCATGTGCAGCTTTTTGACCAGTTGAGCTTGTTGAATGGGTGGCAGAGATCAATCTGATTGGCTGTTCAGCTTGAAAGTAACGAAAGCAAGCAAACAAAGAATGGCAATGCTTTTGCCATTTGCAATTTTTTTTAGACTTACTTGAAGGAGCTGTATTATGAATCCATCTGTGGTGAGCGAAATTGGTACAAAAATGGTAAGCAAGCACTACTTTGGTTACGTTTTGTAAATCCGCAATCCTAGCTCTACCGGTTTCCCTTTTTAAATGATGAAGGCTACTGCCACCTGCTGGTATGGAGAGTTATTTCCTCTCATGCAGAGGATGTCAACAATTCTGTGTTTTTCTGTCAATATGGGGTGCTGTGTGTACATTAATGGGGAAAAAAAATAACCTAAATGATTTTAGCAAATGGCTGCAATATAACAAAGAGTGAAAAATGTAAGGGGGTCTGAATACTTTCCGTACCCACTGTATGTGCTAGTTAGCTGATGACTGAGGGTCTTTGCATTTTCAAGTGCAACTTTTTGGCTCAGATGTAGGCGACATGGTAGTTCTTTGATTTGGTGTGTCTGGGCCTTAATAGTGGAGCTAATACTTGTATAGTGCTGATTATAGGCTGTACATATATTATTAGGTTTGTCTAAAGTTGTGTTGAATGTTGATCTCACAAGATGCTCTGAAAATCGTTTTGATCTGTCACCCAAAAAAGTCCTCATGAGATTCCCAACTCATGGTTTCTTTTTATTGTGGAGCACAGAAGCGGATATTTAAACGATGTCTACACTGCTGTTTTTCCTTATAGTAAAAGTGAAATTTATACTGTCAAACTCCAAGATGGACAAAAAAAAAGATGTATGTGCGACTGCGTTCTTCTGAAGCCATTTTGTGAGTCATCATTCGAATTCAAGGTGTTTGATGTTAGAGCTGTCGAACCAGGTCGGACACATCTTGAGAAGATTGACATTTGAGAGCTATTTGAAGAGAGAGATTTTTGCTTCAGAAGATTTGGAATATAGCATGTCAGTTGCATGGACCACTTTTATGTCTTTTTTTGAGCTGCCGGGCTGGGCGATAAACAATATCATATCAAGATTACGATAAAATTTGTTGTTAACGGTGATGAGCGCTGGACACATTTACTCTATGGATCAATCTAACAGTAGAAATAAATGTGATAATAGGCAGTCTGTGCATGTTGCTAGTAAGTCTACATGTTCTGTGTGAAAAGACCTTACTCCAGTTTGCGCAATATTTAATTTTTGATGGAAATGAAATAAAACCATGGAGTATATTCTCAGTCCTATCAAACATGTGATGTAACCTGTTTAATAACATTAATAAACAAATATTGCTTAGCTGATGAAACGTCTTTCTGACAAAATCTTTCAGTAGACAAAAACTTCATAAAACTTTTGAAAGTTGTGAGTGGGGAAAATTACTTGATCTAGGATCTTTAAACAATGCGTGCCATTGTAAAGACTGTAACACCGTGTCCTAACTGCACGCGACGTGACAAGATTCCAATGACAACCAATTTGGCTGTCCACACCAGACATGACACGACAATGTGACATGACAGAATCAATCAAATATCACAGCCAATCAAAAGCGTGTGTGGGCGGGCTCTCTCTGGAAGCACACTGCACTTGCAATAAAATGGATGTTTAAAATTAATTCATAAATATTAAACATTATTATATTTACATACTGATTGACTGATACCATCTTTATGGAATACACTTGTTGGTTCGCAGTTTTAACGTACATGTTTGCTTTAATGAATTTTCAAGATCTGAGGTAAACTATCTGTTGTTGCTTTCAGTAAAGCTATAAATGTCATGCAATATGATATTCAAACTCACATTAGACACTTAACATTGAATAAAGCACATAATCAGTACCTGAGATTATCACTGTCAGTTTGTATGTTGCGCCAGCCGCAACGTCGCAGACATAGAAGCCGTTTAAAAATAGAAATATTGCGTGTCGCCGTTGTGGCTGGTTAGGACAAAAACTCTGATGGAAAATCTCATGGAAAAGATACCTTTTATCACGCGTTGTGGCGTCGTAGGACACAGTCTTATCCCTCACAACCTAGTTTTCATAAGCATTCAATTCAATATGGCATCAAACCTGATTAAGGTCTTTGAGTGGCACAGTTTTGTCTACAACACAAAATGAAGCACACGTGTCATTTCAAAGATATGAGGACAGTCCATATTTCCAGAGCTGTTCTGAGGCTCACTTCACAAGCTTTTCTCAAAACTACCATCAAATATACACTTATCTTCACGACAAACCACCAAAACAAAAGTGTGGTTTAACCCAGAAGTTGCGTTAGACTTTAACATTGTCAGGGTCGTAAAAATTCTGTCATAATCTATTATTACCCGTCATTTTAATTTTGATATTTTAATTATAATAGCACATTTAATTGCTTGTTTTTTTTTGTTCACATTTTCATTTTTAATAATGAACCTACAGGACGAGCATATAGGCTTATACATTTATTTATTACGTCACTTTTCATGTTCAACACCCCGCAGTGACAGCGGAGGCCACTAAAAACAACAAAATATGCTAGGGCTGGGTAAAACAAATTGATTTCTCGATTTTAATAGATTCTCATTTTTATGAACCAATATCGATTCTTAAATCCCAGTCAGCCAATACTGACTTTGTAATACTACAAATTTTTTCCATAGAATGTTAATCTATGACAATCTCAACAAACTGGTTTAGTCACTTGAATGCTCTGTAAATTTAACACTAAACAGAGCTGTCTGTACAGTTTTTCATCTGAACACATTTAAACCTTTGGCAGCATGTTTTCTTCTATCAGTCCAAAATACACACCAGTCGACCAAAGCTGACCGGCTCGAGAGAGTTTTTTTTTTTATTTCAACACCTCCATGTGTAACAATAAATGGACTTGGTGTGTCTGTGTGTGGTTGCCTGGTGTTTATTTGTGGTTCTTTGTTTTTCACTGTTTCCCAGCACCAATGTTGTGATGAACTACTCCGAGATAGAGTCCAAGGTTCGAGAAGCCACCAATGATGACTCCTGGGGCCCATCGGGTCAGCTCATGGGTGAGATTGCCAAGTAAGTGCTCAGCCTGCTGGGTGGTAAGAGGACTACGTGCTCCCTTTCAGTCTTCAGGCATTCACTGACTCTACTCTCAACTACCGCAGAACATTTGTGTAGGGCAATTACTTCAGAATTATCTCATCATTGATAGCTGATGATTTCAGTTGCTTTGCATAATGCCTTAGACTTGAGATCATCTGAAAGTTTAGTCATTACATCCTCATGTCGTTTTTTATTTTTTTTTACAAGAATTTAGTGTCTTGTTAAATTACTGTAAACAATCAGGGTTAGGCAGTATTTTAATCTGCTAAACCCTGATAGAGAAACCCTGTGTTAGTACTACCAACACATTTTTCATAAGAAACACAAAAATAATCAATAATATCATTAAAAAAAGACTTCAAATTTTGGAAAAATATACAAATATCTTTAAAGCTGATTAGTTTGTCAGTGGTATTAATTCCTGTTTTTTGACAGGTTGAAAAACATGCCATATTATACAACTGGTTACAAAACCTTATATTCCTATTGGAAGTCGTTTTTGTGTTCTGATTGTTAATACATTCCTAATGCGTCATACCTTATCAATTAACATAATACAAGGTTTAAAAACTGTATCCGCTTAGTATAAAGTCATTGTACATAATGTGACTAATCTACCTTACTGCAGATCCACATTTATGTACGAGCAGTTCCCTGAAGTTATGAACATGCTTTGGACTAGAATGCTGAAAGAAAACAAGAAGAATTGGAGAAGAGTTTACAAGGTACAGTGCACTGCTCATCTTGCATCATATTTTCACCTTCAAATGAGACAATTGCTGAAATGAAGTGTACGCTTCATTTACACAATGTTTAGTCAAAGTCCAGATATTGGCCAATTCATTGGCCGTGCCTATATACAGCGGGTAAAATAAGTATTGAACGCGTCACCATTTTTCTCAGTAAATGTATTTCTAAAGATGCTGTTGACATGAAATTTTCACCAGATGTTTATAACAGCCCAAGTAATCCATATATACAAATAAAACAAAATACATAATTTCAGAAATTAAGTTGTGTAATAAAATGGAATGTCACAGGGAAAAAAGTTTAATCATGGTTTTACAACAAATAAAACCAAAAAATTGTAGTAAACCATAGTAACCACAAATTAACCCGAGTTTTGCTAAACTAACCATAGTTTAACCATGGTATTTGTAGTAAAATTGTGGTTATACAAATGGTAATCTGCAAAAAAAATAATAATGGTAAAAAACGGTTACTAAACTTTTACCATAGTAAAACCATGGTTAAAGCTGCAGTCCGTTATGGGAGGCTTCAAACAGAGTAACTGTAAGTGATCAAATGTAGCAAATTTTAGTATTTCTAAAATTTCTGTAACCACTAGTGCCACTAAATGGAACAGCGACTGTTTATCAGACATTTTCCAAACCGGTTTCACAGACATTTTGCTCTCTGCTGTTGGTTGGACAAACAGATTTTTTTGCCCCAAATTCGTGCAAACCTAAAAAAAAAACGTGATAAATGTAATTCGCGGCATTCCTGGAATATAGGCAAAAAGATATTTCTGCCAAACTGGTTGTGCCTGCATCATTTATGATTTTACAGTCTGACAACTTCTTACACCAGTATACTTGGTGCAAATGAATGCCAAAATAATCTGCTCTAAATTAATATCAGTATACTAATATTTCCCAAGCAAACAATTCTGAGACGGTAAAGCATGTTATGTGGAAATTGGATGTTAACCAATGAAAAGAGAAAGAGAGAGATTGGTGATGCTCTCAGGAGGAGTTCATATAATAGTCCTTTCTGTCAGGTGCTTTTTTATTATTATTTCCTAATTGTATTGTGATGTTGTGGGGATTGTTCCAGTGGGTTAATTTGTAATCAAATAAACCAAGAAATTCCCTTTGGTCACGGGTCATTTTGAGGCATTATTTTCATCTCTTGAAACTGTGATTGACCCCAGAAGTGAGCTGCTTTGTCTGTATACTGTAGACATCCCACAGGGATTTGTTTTAGGCCCTCTGAAGTTTTTTCGCATAGTGAGGAAAATTCCCCCTGGATTCCCTTCTTCCCACGACTGATCTTTTGATTAGAGCTGTTTTGATTTCAGGGCTATCACTTTTTCAACTTTGCTCACTGCATCATTTGTTGATCTTTATGATCAGGTTAGAAGTAATAATCAGATCTCTGCTTTTTGTATTACATGTTTTCTCTTAGAGCTGTCTAATCAAGTCAAGATGCCACGTCCCTTGTCATGCCATTAGGGATGTGACTTGTGTGCAAAGTCAAAAAGATTGTGCTTGGTTTCTGCTTTGATTTGCTGCTCAGATTTCTCCCTTTATTAGCTGTACTACACTTTCAAATTGCCAATTAATGATGGCATGCCAATGATGGATTTGTTTTGATGGAGAAAAAAAAGGGATTTTAAGTTATACTTTAAGTTTGTTGAGTTTTTAGTCAGGTGTATTTTCCATGCTTTTCAAAGTTTGAAGTGCATTTGTGTGCAAGTTCATCAGGCGGGCAAAAAAATTCTTAAATTCAGTTTTATCACATTTGAGGTAATTAAAAAAAAGTTAAATATACTTAAATATCCTAAATATCTTCAAGTGCTGCAGTTAATGCTTTGTCTTTAGGCAATAAATATCTAACTTACAATGACCCATTCACACCAAGAATGATAACTATAAAGATAACTACATTAGCTCCCACACCTACACACAATAATAGAAGCATGCTGCAGTTATGTCGTCTACTGCTTTAAGTGCTCAAGCTTTTTGAAGCAGAATGGATTTTAATCGACTGTCAATGTTTTTATCATTCATCAGCTGGAAAAATCGTTTTGAAAGTGCCATTGTTATTATACTTCTCATAGAATTAGAACAATTAATAAAACTTTATAGTTATCTTCCCCAGTGTGAACAGGCCTTTCATGAATTTCAACCTGAAGCTTTAAATATCTGAAACAAATTAAGCACCTAACTAATTCTGTATCCACATTTTCAGCGGGAGAACAGTTTGACCCCGAATCTAAAAGCAAATGGGATGAGGACTGGGACAAAAACAAGAGCAGCTTCCCATTCAGTGAAAAACTTGGGGAGATAAGTGACAAAATTGGAAGCACCATTGATGACACCATCAACAAATTCCGCAAGAAGGAGAGGGATGACTCGCCAGATCGTATCAGGTACATGACTGAGTTTTCAGTCGCTATGAAACTAAAGTAGCGGTAGCTACTGTATTATTTTTTGTCTTAATGTTGCCTCTTCCTGCAGTGACAATGAGGAGGACCGAGTTTCACAGAATGGTCGTCCTGCAAAGTCGGAGTTTAAGGATGACGAGGAGACCGTAACAACCAAGAACGTCCAGATCACACAGACCACAGATGCAATCACATCCACCACCACCTCTACACGCAAACGCGGCGGAGTCCCGTCCAAAACGGTCGACCTGGGCGCAGCCGCTCATTACACTGGCAGCAAAAGCAGTCCAGATGCTGACAACAACCAGGTAAAATACTGCCTTCATCCAAATTCATCCTGCTGTAAATGGTGCATTATTGGATGGCTGCGGTGCTGAAATAGCCAGGTTAATATTTGCCCATTTGGCGATTGTAATTGACCAATAACTGCAGTAATGTCAGTTCCACTATCTAATTGTAGCTTCAACGTATTTAACATAAATAAATACATAAATATATAAAATGTTTAACTATTGTGAAATGGGAATTAATTTAATTTTAATCATTTTAAGCACGTATCATTGGCCATCATTTTAATCATTTAATATGCTGTGTAACAAATAATAATAACTGTGATGATAACGATGATAGAAGGAGAAGAAAAATAATTTTAAATATTGTGAAAGCATTCATTTAATTTCAGTAATTTTAAGCATGAATCATTTCCCATCATTTTAAATTAATTTATTGTATAATAATAATAATAAATAAGATATAAATGAAGCAGTTCACGTACATTTTTACATAGAACCTGCAAAATGTGTTAAGGCAAGGTCACTTAAAGTCAATTAAGAAAAGATCCTGCACATTCTAAACAAAAACACCTGAGTGCACCTCTGCAGGCCTCTCTATGAAGTGATTAGGGTTGCAAAAGGAAGCCTGTGCTGCCTTCATGTGGTAGAAGTGAAATGTGACATTCTTCATTCTCTTTTCAGACATCAGTGAGTCAGTCATCCAGCACAGGGCTTGCAGATCTGTTGATGGTGGGCTCTGGTCAACCAGTGTCTTCAGGTAAGACCCCATCAGCTGCATTTTCCACATTTCAACAAGCAATTTTTTTGCTAAGCATCACTGTTACTATTGCTTATACTTAGGGTTTGAACACCACTCACAAACCAGTTCGAACCCCCACACCTCCTGTGTCAAGAACACAGCTCAATGTGGTTGGAGCATATAAAGTTTGCTACTTGGTTATTGTTCATTTTTGAGCCTGTTACGTCCAAGGACATATTGTTTTTTTTTTTGTTTGTTTGTTTTCTCCCTGTTTCTCTCTCTATCCTTTTTACTTCACATAAGCAGGAGGTAATGGCTGCCACCTGATTCCAATGATTGGTGATTTGATGTGATTGCAGGAGGAGGGGAAGTCGTGAGGATTTAAGCAGCACCATTGCACAGCGCAAAGTGTGTGTGGAGGCTGCGTCGTGAGGCTTCTATTCTCAACCCAAAAAGCTTTGTTAGTTGTTTTGGTTAATACTTTGTTGAATGATTTCTTTAGAGTGTTATTGTGTTAACACTCTTGTGGTAATTGATGCCTACGACAAGAAATCTGGTTTGTTTTGGAAGTTATTATTTGTTTGTCCCTACTTATGTTATTGTTTGTTACCTATTAAGCTTATATTGTTAATGTATTGGGAATGTGTTAGTAGAGAGGTGGGTGCCATTTTCTTTATCTTGTTTTTCTCCTGTTTATGCTAGTTAGGGAGGTAGTTTTTCTATTGTATTTTTGTGTTCTTTTCTTTGTTCTAGCTTAGTTAGTTTCCCCCAAATATTTAGAGGGTTTGTGTTTTGTTATTTTGGCCTTGCCCCCTCTTGAAGTTTTGACATCCTCCCATATCTGTAAAATAAAATAACTTGTTTTGATATTGAGATGATTCTTGGCCTTTGTTAAAGCTCTGGGGTTGGGAATTGAACCTTGCTGCCTCCACACATCTCCTTTTTATTCTGTTACCTGTTCGTCTAACCCTAGACTAACTGGGAACGTAACAGAATTTGGGGGCTCGTCCGGGATGCAGGGACTCAGACAGAAACTTTTTCCTGAAAGTTGATGTAGCTTTTAAAGCCATACTCAAGGAAGTTCTTTAGAGACAGCTAAGTGCCCCAGATGGGTGAGTTGTGTGCGAGAGAGAGAAAGAACGAATAGGAGATGGGTGCACAGATGCTGCTGTCCCTCCGTATCCTGTCAGCAGCCCAACAGCTGTGCTGTGTCCGCTCGCATCAGTCAGGAGGTCCAGAGCTGTTGCACCCAAGTTCTGACAGCCTAATTGTGTGTATGTGGATGGACACGTGTGTTTGTCTGTGTATCTGAATTTTAGTTACACATCCAGATCAGTTGGTCCTACTCTGTTGTCGTCAGAGAGATTATAATTTTGGATATAAAACAGAGATTTTTGTTTTTCTGTTGTGAATTTTCTTTTCAGCAAGGGTGAAAAATTGATCCTTTAAAAACCTTACCTACCCCAGATTTTTTAACTTGTATTGTAAGCTATGTATAGTTGCATTATAAAGACTATATATGTCTCATATTAATGTTTTGCAGGTGGAAACTCAGATCTGATTGGTGACTTTGCCGACTTCTCTTCACCTGCTGCCTCTGTCAGTCTCCCGTCAGCTGCTGGTATGTGTTAACCACCTGCACATGGGCCAAAACTATGTCTTTTCCTCATCTGACGATATCTTGCAAACTGTAAATGTCTCACTCTGCATTTTTCATGGTAAAGCATTACCACAAGTACATGTAATATCACCTGTCAGTGAAGCATTGTCCTAATTCAAGGGTTTTAAACCCATATCTTCAGTTCTCTTGATATCAGGAAAAAAATGTTTTGGAGAAACCGTTCTAGAGTAATAATAATAATAAAACTCTGATAGTAAATGTTTCATTTCAAGTAAAAGTTGTTTTCCTATTTAAATATAAAGTCTGCATGTTTGTGTGAATTAATGGTGCAGTTGTGTCTACTACTATGCACTACTCAAGCACGTGTGACGCTCATGGTTTAGTGTCTGCCTTCTCACTATATGAGGACATGAAACAAACTTCATCTCCAGAGCTGCTCTGAGAGTCGCTTCATGAGCTTTTCACCATTTGATTTGATACAACTATTATCAGGTACACAAAGAAACTCAAAGGTCTTCACAACAACACATTAAATAGTTTGGTTTAATTAGAAATTTTGACACGGGTACTTTATTACTATTGTACAGTAGAATTAATTTCTCAAAAATAGTATTAATAATTAAAATTTACTTTTACATTTTTTTTACTTTAATTTTTTTTAAGAAATAAAAAATTTTCTTCCATGTTTTCATTTTAGCAATGCACTGTTTGCTATAAAAATAAGAGCAATTGTTTAATTTAATTCTATTTTATAAGTTCAATTCCATTGTTAATATTTTATGCCTTCATTTGGTTACCACCATTTTTGATAATAAATTCGTGTTAAATTCTAAATCCAGAAAAATTCAAACAGACAACACAGAATTTTTTTTAAAAAGATGAAACATTTCAGTCTATTATTGTAAAAAAAAAATATATATATATATATATATATATATATATATATAT
>NW_015505218.1:2157410-2228467 GCF_001515645.1 Sinocyclocheilus grahami | reverse complement strand
AACAAAAATGTCAGTCTATTATTATAAAAAAAAAATATATATATATATATATATATATATATATATATATATGTATATATCTATATATCATTGAATTGTTAGTTTTATTAATTCGGTTGATTAGACGTGCTTTGATTGTTAAAGTTTAATAAAACAATTAAAACAGAATCCAAAAAAACTGAATTTGGGAAAATAAAATAAAATTTGGGAAAAATTCAAATAGATTTAATTAGGCTCTAAAAATGTAATTTTTGTTAAACTTGTAATAAATTGTGTAAGTTTCATTTTCACAGTTGGTTATGCATGCTTTTTGAATACTAAAATGTAAATGTAATAAACACAATTTGGGGAATAAAAAAATAAAACTGATTTCATAGGGCCTTACAGAAGTGCTGCAGTTATTAAGCTTTTCTTTAGTTGATGTTTGTGTCCAATTGATATGATTATTTATTTGCCCATTTTTTTCTCATTTTGTGGTGTGGAGAATAATTTTAGACGTAGCATCTGCAGAGTTTGTCCTAACTGAGCATTTAGAAAGTTATCACAGCTATTCGACACTAATTCCACTTTACAGAGGGAAATGGGCGTGCTTGCATTGACTTTTCCCATCATCCTCTTCCCTACCTTTGCCTCAGCTCAATGTAGAGCGAGTTGCACTTTGCAGGTGGGCAGGAGGATGACAATTCTGTTGGCTTGTCTGAAATATGATTGGAGTAGCAACACACGAAACGGTGAAATATTGATGAGTGACTGAGGGGTCCAGATGGAGCTGCTACCTGCTGAGTGTTATGAGCTCAGACACACGTCAGCTCCCATCATCCATGCCCCATCTCCCCTGACAGAGACACACTCCTTAAGAGCAGTGTGTGTGTACAGTTAGAAGTCCTCAAGAACAGCCACACAACAGTCAACCAATAACCTTGTCAGTAGGAGAATTAACACAAATCAATAATAAACGTGTATGTAAGCATAAATACATATTTAAATTTAAATGTATGTATTTAAGAGTTCAAATAGGATTTAAAGGAACACTCCACTATTTTTGAAAATAGGCTCATTTTCCAACTCCCCTAGAGTTAAACAGTTGAGTTTTACTGTTTTCGAATCCATTCAGCCGATCTCCGGGTAGCACTTTTAGCTGTAGCTTAGCATAGATCATTGAATCTGATTAGACCATTAGCATCTCGCTCAAAAATTACCAAAGGACAGGACTAAGACCGACGGAAAATGAAAAGTTGCGATTTTCTAGGCCGATATGTCTACTACGCAGCGCCTGAAAATAGCCCCTAGCTAGGTAACTTCCAACAGAAGGCACGCTCCCTGTGCAAGCAGGTTTTCAGGTGCTGCATAATATCATTGTGCCTGCTGCACCCATGGTACGGCAGCAAAGTTCCTTGATTATTACGCCGGAATGAGAGTATAGTTCCTAGCCATATCAGCCTAGAAAATCGCAACTTTTCATTTTCCGTTGATCTTAGTACACAATGTAACTACAAAAGACTCTAGTTTTAAATAGGAAACTCTTTGGTCATTTTTGAGCGAGATGCTAATGGTCTAATCCAATTCAATGATCTATGCTAAGCTGCAGCTAAAAGTGCTACCGCCAGACCCGGAGATTGGCTGAATGGATTCGAAAACTGTAAAACTCTAACTCTAAGGGAGTTGGAAAATTAGTCTATTTTCAAAAAGTGGAGTGTTCCTTTAATGACGGGAACAATTGGAAAAGATGATTCAGCTTAAGGTTTTCCCCAGTCAAACCTTGGAAATATATAAATGTCATGTGGTGCAACCAATATGCATAAACATACAAGAGAAAAAAATGAAGGCCCGCAGTGATCCCTCACTACGATATCAAATTTAACATTTTGTTAGTTCAGGTTGTAAAATGGTCACTTGTATGCTCACCACGGCTGCATTTATTTGATCAAACATTCAGTAAAAAATATTGTAAAAACATTACAAATTAAAATAACTGTTTTCTGTATACATTATTATTACATTTTTCCTGTAGTGGCAAATCTGAATTTTCAGAATCATTACTCCAGTCTTCAGTGTCACATGATCCTTCAGAAATAATTATAATATGCTGATTTGCTGCTCAACACACATTTTTATCATCATCACCGTTGAAAATAGCTGTGGTGCTTAATATTTTATTTTAATTCTTTGATGAATTTTTGAAAAAAAAACGGTAATTGAGACTTTACATCTTGCAATTCTTTACTTTTTTTACCCTCAAAATTGTGTGATAAAATCGAGTCAGATCAAATCAGAAATGCTCACAATTCTGAATTTTTGTTTTTGTAATTGTGAGTTTATAACTTGCAATTGACTATTTTAATCACAATTCTAATGATTTTATTTTAGAATTGTGAGATATAAACAATTGCGAGTTAAAAAAAATACTATTTTCTTAATTACGATTTATATCGTACAATTCTCACTTTATAACATGCAATTGCAACATTATATCATGCAATTATGAACTTATATCTTGCAATATGAGTTTGTATAATGCAATTCTGAGAAAAGAACGTCGGAATTGCAAGATAAATGTCAAAATTGTTAGATAAAAAGTTGCAGTGATTTTTTTAAATTTTTTTATTCAGTGGCAGAAATGGGCTTCCATAGAGAACAGTGTTTATTTGAAAAATTTGATTTTTTTTGTTGTTGTTTGTAACGATGTTAAAGTCTTGTCACTTTTGATCAATTTAATGCATCCTTACTGAACAAAAGTATTAAAAAATCTCTAGTATTTAATCTAAGTTTTAAATATATGGGAAAAAATCTCACTGACCCAAATGTTTGATCAGTGTTACGTACACATCTCTTCTTTTTTTTTTTGTTTGTTTGTGTGTTTATATAATGGTTCTAATTTATTTAATCTCCTCAGGTTCGCTGTCTACTGGTAACGGTGAGTTTGGTGACTGGAACGCCTTCTCCTCCACCAGTCCTCCTGCTGTCACTGCTCCGTCTGCCATCCCAGATCTGTTCAGTGACGTGTCCACATCCACCCACCCGCCTTCCGCGGACCTCTTTGACCTGATGACCCCCAACAACAGCAGCCTCAGCGCATCCCAAAGCTTGACCTTCAACATGTGCCCGCAGAACGCAACCACGCCTCTGTCCAGATCACAGGTAAACGTGGGTTCGGTTCATCAGAAAGGCTTCCCAGAACAGCAGATTCACCAATGTGCATGCATTTTTCACACCTACCTCAAAGTAGGTGTGATTTGTGCACCTGCACTATTGTCAACAAAAAATTAATTATTTTGTGGACCACTTAATGTTCAATCACAATGATGTAGCTGGAGCTTCCTGAGAAATGGCAGATTTCTGGCTGATGACGTATGCAGGACTCCCAAGCATTTAGGTGACACACACACCTCAAAGTTTCAGGAGTGATATCTGCATTTAAATTTAGAACAGCAGTGTTCTGTGTTTTGGAAGGCTGCTTCGAAGAGCGCGTTCATGAAGTGTTGCCATGCTCACTTGTTTTAAGTGATGCTTTTAAAGCATCTTTGGACTTAAATGATACACAATTAATCAAATAGGCCGGTTGCACTATTTTGGCTTTTTTTTAAAGGGGTCATGTGATGCGATTTCAAGTTTTCCTTTCTCTTTGTAGTGTTACAAGCTGATTGTGCATAGATAAGATCCCTGAAGTTGCAAAGACTAAAGTCTCAAAACCAAAGAGATATTCTTTATCAAAGTTAAGACTCTGCCACGCCCCCCTAAAACGGCTCGTTCTAACACGCCCCCACATATCTACCTCACTATGTGGAAATATTTGCATAATGCCACCCAAATGTGCACGCAAAGAAAGAAGGCGTGGTTTCAGTAACTGCAGTTAGTGTTGAAGCAGCATGTCAGGGAGACGCTGTGTGTTTCTAGGCGAAAGCAAAAGCACTTTATTTGGCCTTCCGGAAGTAGATGCATTTAGGAATCTTTAAGATTACTTACAACAGAACAGCAATGCATTTTATGGACGACCGTTTCGTGAACCTAGGAGAGGAGGTAATTCTGACTTTGCTATGACAATCTGGCACTTCTGAATCAGCTACTGTTTTGTTATTAGTTTACGTATTTGCTATTGACTGATCAAATGCGGAGTTTTGCGCATTGAGTGTGTGTGTGTGAGAGAGAGACAGGGTCACATCACAGTGGAGTCAGCTGTCTTAACCGTGACTTGTGTACTGCAAACACATACCAGCTTCATCACTGATGAATTAATGCATATTCATATTTATTTTAGAACTACAGTAACATCTGATTTCTCTCAACATGGGGACACCAGGGCTGTCAATCAATAAATCGGGAAAAAAAGTAACTTGCGTTACTTATTTGAAAAAGTAACTCAGAGATTCTCTTCTAAATTAAAAAGTAATGCGTTACTTTACTAGTTACTTGAAAAAAGTAATCTGATTACGTAACTCGCGTTACTTGTAATGCGTATTTGAAAAATAATGTGTTTTTTGAACATTAAAGCATGTCAACATATTCTGTTACACCAAATACACAAAATAATGATCTTTAAAAAAGCATCATATGACCCCTTTAAGACAGCTTTTGAATTTAAGTTTATTTGCTTTTTCTAGCAAGATCTGGCAACACTGAGTTAAGACGTTCCTTGTTCCCTGTCATTACTTGCACCACACATAAGAGGAGACAATTCTGATACTTTTTTTTTTTTTTGCAAATGCGGTTGTCACTACCTGAATTTTTCAGGTAATTCAGAGTTAATTTGGTTATAGCATGTGGTTGTTACTCCTGTGAACTGTGTGAGTACAGAACATGATTAAGCACTAAAAGGTGAATTTAGCTGCAGTGTATATGTGGCCTTAGTCTACTTAAACCTGCCCCTCAATTCAAGTTTAGCTGTCTCCACTTTTGCCTGCAGCATCCACATCTCAAACTTTTTCTACATTTATTCGTTTTTGATAACCCGTTCAATTCAGAAGAAAATACAAAAGATTATAGAATATTTATTAGAAGATGACACAGAATTTTATTCTGTAGATAAAATAATAATTATTGTTGTTGTTGTTGTTATATTGAATGAGTTTCGTGAAAATGGTGTGAATGTGGCTTGAGACAACTGAAATATATATTTTTAAATGATTAAACATAATGTTCCACCCCCCCGCCTCAAGAATATATGAATGCATTTTGTCCTCACAACCGATGCATATGTTGAATAACTTGGTATGGTGATAAGTGGGAAAATGAAGTAGTGCACTCAAAATATATTCCCATGGTTGGCAGGTCAGGAACAGAATATAACACGGTGAATCAGTTTGGAGTTCATATATGGGTTGAATTAAATGGATACATGTTGGATGTATACAACATGGATACAATGATAATGGATACAATCAAGCTTTGTCCTATTATGAGTGGCATTATAAGTCAACCAACTTTGTATTATGAAAAGTATGAGTCGCCTAAAATATTTAAATTAAAAAGTGCTGCAGGACAGTCGGTGTATTGGTCAGTATTCTGTTATTGCGAATTATCATATCATCATTTTAAAAATTGTGCTGTAATTTGAAATTAGTATGAGTTTAATATGGTATATTTTGTTGTAATTATAAGATATAATTTACCGTAATTTCCTCTTCCTTGTCAGACAATAGGCGGCCCGTTATTGCCTCAGCAGATGGGACTACAAAAGTCAGGTGGGAAGGTATCAATGCCTGCCACCTGGTCAGACCCAAGCGTGAACATCAGCCTGGATTTCCTGTCTGCAGGCCTGAACCCTTCCAAACCCACACAGCCCACACTCAACACCATGATGCAGCAAGGTTAGAGATCCCAAACAAACTATCTACTTCTACTCGGACAATTATCTTCATGATTCAGATCAGATTGTCCTGCCTTGAGTTGATAAAAGTTTGTTCTTTGAGGTAATCAACAGTCATAAGCAATTGCATGTATTATTTATTCATATTGTAATTATAATATATTTCTCATTTAGGTGTCCAGCCACCATTGAACACGGTCGCCCAGAATTTCGCCGGAATGACACTGAATGGCCAGCCCTTGGCGGCCGCTCCCAGACCGGGAGTGAACCCCATGATGGCCGGGGGGACCATGGGCATGGGAATGCCTCCTACTATGGCGACGGGCACCATGGGAATGGGCTCTGTGGGTATCGGAGGAATGCCTATCAATCAAGGACTCGTGGGCATGAATATGATGCCCGCTGGAATAGGCCTGCAAGGTGCCCTGGGCACGCCCAGCATGGGGATTGGCCAGGGCATGAACCCCGCCATGGTGCAACCTAAACAAGATGCCTTTGCAAACTTTGGCAACTTTGGGAAATGAAGGGTGTATCACTCCAAGAGGGTTAACAGTCCAAATACACCTCAATAGAAGGAGCCTGCATCCAGTAAAATGGACAAAACTGACAAAACTAGCCCGTGTCATGACTCTTCAATCATTTGTCCTTATTCGTTAACAGATACAGAGAGACACACACACACAAGAATCTGCTTTTCTTTCATGTGGGGTTGATAATCAAAGGGTGGATTTTTTTGTAAATGGTGCAAAGCATATTATATACTTCTAAAGAAAAAAGATGACCATGTGCAGTTTGGTACATTTTTCTCTCACAACAGAAACATCACTTTTTTTTCTTTTTTTTTTCATCACGGCCCTGTTCACTTTTCAAATACGACTGATTTCAGAAATTACCTCATAATTTGCATTATTCATGCTGTGATTTAAAGGCCTCAAAGGGTTGAATTGTAAATATCTTGGTGTGCAAAAAATAAATGATTTTACTCACTTCTCAGACGGTATAAGATGGAACAGTTTACCACAGGTCCTTAATATTTACTCATGTTTTTGTTTTCGGTTTGAATCGTTGCAATTTGTCACTCCTTATATTCCGTTATCACTCCAGCACCTGTTATTTAGATGAATATGGTCAACTTTTTTCTTCTTTTTAAAAAAAAAAAAACAGACTATATCTGTAGATATAGTTTGAGTACTTTTGTGTAGCAAGCTACCTGACCGTAATTTGAAGTGTGCCTGCCTGTGAAATGGCCACCTTTTTAATAACACAAATGTGTCTGAAGGTTATTAACCATACTTGATGAATCCAAAACTGTCTTAGAGAAGGATGTGTTGCGTGAAAAGCGAAAGCCATTACATTCTTGAATGATATGGATGGGGATAGTGCTACATACGTTCATCTAATGTGAAGATTTCTAGGGGTCTCTTCCCTTGAGTTTGTCATCTGAAGCCGCACAAATCAGTGCTTTGGCGGTAGCAGGAGTAGTGTTACACATTTCTAGTTACTACTTGAATTGGTATTTATAATGCCTCATAATAACAGTCATATCCGTTATGTCCTTTTATTGCATGTGTGTCGATTTTACAGTTTCAAGCATTGTCAGTGTTAAATTTATTAAATGTTTGTCACAGGATGGCTATGGAATCGATGAAGGCATTGTGAACCCCAAATGAAGTTTACTTGTCACTTTTTTCTTTCTTTTAACATTTGGTTTTGTCCATTTTCTCACATGCTGCTTTACAAGGGGCCCTCCATCAGGCACTGAGGCATTATGTTCAAAATGACCAAATCTTTATTTTATTACTATTTAGATTTATTCCATAGTGGTTTAGTTTCTTATTTTAATACTTAACATTATACAGAGAGATCCTGTGCATATATATACATTGATCTAGACATGTGTGAATCGAGTAAACACTTCTTAGTTTATGCAAATGTAAAGAGAAACATGAAATCGAGCACCTCTTTGATTATAGTTTCTTTTCAGAATTCAGTTTTTGATTTTATTGTACTGAGAAACTTTGTTTGACATTAAACAATTTCATCAAAAGCTGTCTTTGTGACTTTAATGGTGTCTAGACTTGTAGCGTTCTCATTAGTCAATAGTTGATATTGTTCCTAAAAGTATGTTTCATGGTTCGGTCTTAAAATTAAGATGCCGAGATGGATAATACCTGTCATTTTTTTAAAGGGGTCATATGATGCGATTTCAATTTGTCCTTTCTCTTTGGAGTGTTACAAGCTCTTGGTGCATAAAGAAGATCTGTAAAGTTGCAGGAGAAACAATAATGTACAGTATGTGGAAAATAATGTGTTTTTTTAACCTTAAACCGCATAAACACATTTCATTACACCAAATACACAAAATAATGTTCTTTTTAGCAGCATCATATGACCAGTTTCAAGTGGGGACACTTCATTTCCAGCGTTATCGTTGACATGATTGCAAAGATATTATTTAAACTGAGCTGGATGTTGACATCACTGAATTCAATGATGAACTGTCTTAAACTGAAAAATGAGTGTTTACTATTGTCATTTTGCATTATTGACACTATTTTCCTAATTAATGCTGTTCAGTTGCTTTGTCACAATCTGTATTGTTAAAAGCGCTATATAAATAAAGGTGACTTGACTTGACTTGACCCCTTTAAAAGAATTAGTAGTGCTACAATTCAAAGAGGTGATTTCAATAGTGCTTCTATTTGAAGATGTTTATCAAAAGCTTATAAAAATATAATGTGCTTTGATTTTTACAGTAGAGAATCTGGTATTATGACAACTTATCTGAAGTATCTTGGCATCTCAATAATCTACTTGATCCACTTTTGAGGACGAGTTGTGCAATAATGGAAATGGGCTGCATTCATTAATGTCCTGTCCTGTGGCTCCCTCTATTGTAAGTCTAATGTATCTTGTTTTAAATGATCTCTAAATTATCAACATGTACAAAAATGGGAGAAAAAACTGTTTCATACAATCATTACATGCCTTCTGTCCTTTGATTGATAGTTCATACTTTTTTAGTAGTAAAAGGCCTTTTAGTATAATTTTGAAAATGTCTTTCTGCTGTAAAATCTTTTCAGATTTTAGTAGATTCTAATATTTAAGTCGATTTTTAGTAAACTTAATAATATTTCAAGATCAGAGATTTCAAGAGTAATATTTCAAGATTCAACTTAAACTTAAATTTACTTGATTATCCATTTTTCTGAAAAATCATGTTAAAACGTATCAAATATGATCAGGCTTTTGAGGAACATTTATTTGTACATCTCTCAGTCATCACTGTATTTTATTGCATTATATGTTTTGCCTCCCACAATTAAATTTCATCTTATGACAGTTATTGGGAGTTATAGAGTGACAACTCATATGTATATGCTTTTTATGTAAGCAGTCTGTTATACTGTTATAAATTCTTACTGATTTACAGTAATACAGATTCATCAGATTAGTTTCTAATTATTATTTCAAATGTCAGGCTTTAGAAAGTTAAGGGGGTAAATTTTGGAGGTGGCAAACCTGACTTGACCCTAAATGTAAGGCTGATAAAATGTTATATATATTCTCATTTAGATTTTATTGATATTGTATATTATTATATTTATTCTAATTTGAAGGGCTTTGGTAACATATATGTGAAAAAAAAAATTTCAGAGAGAGTGAGATCAAGTTATAGAAATTTTTGAAGTGAAGCTGGATTTCAAACTGTTTACAGGTTAGAAAAAATTAATAATCTACACCTTGACAAAAGGTAGTATTTGATCTTGTCTAAATATATCCAAATGCAAAACCTAATAAAAGGATGTAATTATGCCTGATAACACTTTTCTCACCAAAACCTGTTTGTATGTGAATATGACTAAACGGGCATCTACTGTTGAAACGGTTTGATTCAATTTCAATTTGATTTATTTTATTCATATAGCACTAATCTGCTTCTGTTCTTTCAATCTGAAATGCCTTTGCTCGTTTTCAAACTTATACACTTTTTATTTATTTATTTATTTATTCACTTTTTAACACAATGCCAGCATGAAGGCTATTTTCATGGTGATCTCTGAATAAATTATTATACACTTTTTTTTCTACTTATATGCATTATTTAAAGGGGTCATATGATGCGATTTCAATTTTTCCTTTCAATAATCAAAACAATAATCTACAGTATGTGGAAAATAATGTGTTTTTTTGAACCTTAAACCGCATAAACACATTTCATTACACCAAATACACAAAATAATGTTCTTTTTAGCAACATCATATGACCCCTTAAAAAGAAAAAAAAAATATATATATATAACATGCCTAATATTTTTTAATGTTATTGTATATAGAAATATTCAGGTTTATTAGTCATTTATTGTCATTTCAATGGAAAATAGTGTCCCAATTTACCTAAATCCCCCTATAATTTAGAGGTGAATATTTACAAAGAGTTACAAAAATACACTGAAAATATATTGTGCACGTTTGTACCACTAGCTACTGAATTGATATCAACACTTCCTAATTATGTATCAAGTGAAATAGAGCGTTTTAAAATAAATATGTAGATTATTTTATGAATGCACGTTTTTAATACAAGTATTCTACGTCCATGCTTTCTGTATTCGCGTGGTCACGTGATGTTTGTTTTAAAAGCGAGGTGTGCTGTGATTGGCCAGCTATCCAGTGCGTTGTGATTGGCCGAATACCTCAACCGTGTGACGGAAAGGTTACGCCCCCTTACCATATTGTGATGCCGTGTCCGGCCGGAGTGATGATTTAAAAACATTAAAACCCATTATAAACGAGGCATTTGTTGCATCCAGTGGGGACATAATTATGGATTATAATGACTTATATTGTCTTTTTACGCGTTGCGTTGTATCACGCCGCGTAAACATAAAACCATATCTGCATTTGTGATCGGAGAAATGACAAACAACAAGCCCTAGCCTACTCTACACTGCCAAAAAAAACTTGCTTTAAATATAAAAAACGTACTTACAGTCTTTGAGTCAGAACAGCCGGCATTGTAGTCTACTCTCCCAGGATCAGGAAACAGTCCTCCATAAAATGTGCTGCACTTATCTGAATCTTTGGGTTGAAGTGGTCTGGAACAGTGTTGTAAGTACAACTTAACCACTGATTTCTAGTCGTGTCCATTTTTGGAAGGCCAAACAAAGTAGTTTCGCTTTCACAATGAAACACAGCGTCACACACAGCGGCCTAGAGTGAGTAGAGGCCGGGGGCTAGAGTTAGCGGCGGCCGGCTAGAGTGAGCGGAGGCCGGCTTGAGTGAGCGGCGGCCGGTGAGCTTAAGAACGGCGTGGCGGGCGGATTCGACGAAGTAAAGAATATCTCTTTGGATTTGAGACTTTAGTCTTTGCAACTTTACAGATCTTCTTTATGCACCAAGAGCTTGTAACACTCCAAAGAGAAAGGAAAAATTTAAATAGCATCATATGACCCCTTTAAAAAAGCAAAGTATGAGGTTAGGCGAGACACTTAAGCCCTAAGTATGCTTTGGTTTTTATGTGTACAGTAGAGTACAATAAATGTCATCATCAGCAGTGTATATGCATTGTATACACAAAAAAACAGAAGTGTTCTTTTTGTTGATAATCAAATGCAGTAATTTTGCAAGATTATATTTTAGACTGCATTTTGACATCACAAGTAATGACGTAATTCCATTCACTGTAGAGTGTTTGTATTATGATAAAAAAGTAATTTAGCTAGCTCGCAGGTATACTATTGATCTTTAAAACCCTCCAAGAGTTGAATTCACTGGTTAATGTTAGTTAATAATAATATTCTGGGCTGGGTGGTTAAACACGATATGAAGCCAAATTACTTCTCATGCTAAAAACATCACAATGCTTTTGTCAGCCAACATTAACCAGGCCATGGAGGTGCAACAAGGTTTTATCAACACAGATCAATGTCCTCTCTCTGCTCCTCAATATATCTTCTCTGCAGACCTCCACATGACCGGACAGCAGTTCTACCCAGCAGAGTAAGCTCTGAAAACCTCTTCCTAGTATTGCATTGGGTTTGCAATGTGATTACAAATACACAAATGAACATGTTATACTAGAAAAGATTTGTAATGCTGCACTTTTCATAGGGTGAAAACAAAATTCTCCTTTTCTCCCACAGATCCATTCCATGTTCAAGCTCTTCTAGCCATCTCATTGACTTCATGAGCCACTATGAAGATCTGAGGCATGAGGCGCCTGTCCTAAATTGTGAATATTGCCTCCATGATGACAGTTAGATGGACAGTCTTTAGTTCTGGACTTCTGGGTTCCTGTTTGTTCCTTTGACAGGACTGCACTAGAGTGTGTTACCATTGTGATATATCTTACTCATTGATTTTTCAGTTCTTATAACAACCACAATAGTTTTTGAGGTTGTATTACAAAATAAAATGTTTCAAATTTCCAGCCTTAAAAGAGTGTCTGCATTTTCATAAACAATGGAAAAGACTTAAACAGATTCAGGAACTGTTCTGAAACAAATCAGGCTGAATTCCGGTTGGAGGCATGTTGGCTGCCAGGGTCCCATTTATTTAAATCAATGAATTTCAAAGATTTTTTTTTTTTTTACCATCATGTCATCATTCAATATGATTTTTTTTTTAAAAGAGACATTTTTTTTTAAATGGCCATAGCCGGTTATTTCAGAAAAAAGCATAAAAATTCATATTGATTTTGGAAATGGCTGTGACTTTTTAGGATTGTATTAATCCGTCATCATATTGTGACTTTTAATCTTATAATATTAAAATGTACATTAGAAAAATATTTTTTGCTACACGTGGAGAACTATTATGATAATCAAAAATAAACATAAGCCATTTTTATATTTATTGTGTACAAATTATTTAAAATGTTAAAAATGCAACCAGCTGTTGCATTATTTCCCCTCAATGGCCAACGATTTTGGACCTGATGAGGTTTAATATGAAGTTTATTTATTTACCAAGGAGACAGTAGTGTCAGTGAGTGAACTGCTTCAGATGAAATGACAGATGTGTGTGGAGAAAACTAAAAAAGCAAGTTACTACTACTTTTGAACAATATTTGTGGTTACACTTTATTTCGATAGTCCACTTTAGACATTCTATTAACTATACGTAACTTTGTAACTACATGTCAACTACATGTCTACTAACTCTCAGAGTAGACTGTTAGGGTAGGTTTAGGGTTAGTAGAATAAGTTGACAAAGAAAGTGTTAGAAGATATTAAGCAGACAGTCTACTAATACTCTACTAACTGCTAGTTGACATGTAGTTGCAAAGTTACTTGCTGTTAACAGAATGTCTAAAGTGGACTATCGAAATAAAGTGTTACCGTATTTGTATTTGTGTGTTATTTCCAGTCAAACTGAAATATTTAATTGAAGGATAGCCTACATAAAATCCCTCAGAGGACATACAAGTTCAATACAAGTGGGATCTTATCAAAACGTGTAAAATGTAATTTACATTACAGAATGTTATCATATGACCTGTGATCACTTTAGCAGAAAAATAAGCTAGTGACTGTCAAAATGTCACATGATGTGCTTCTAATTGAGTGAGTGATTATTAATGATTGTGATAAATAATCATTTAAATACCATGACTTTTTAATTAAAGACTTGAATGACCAGTAAATCCAGTCAATGAGGAAGTGCTTCACCAACAGGGCAGGCCGTTCAGCTGCAGTGTGTTCGTTTCTAAAGCGATGGCGGAGAACATAGACGGAGAGAGTGCTGGACTCGGGGCGAACAGGTCAGATAACGCTAAAACGACTCAGTATGACAACACTTTTAGATTTTATCTTAGCTATATAGCGAGTCTGTGTTATGGTGGAAGTGGTGGAAAAGTCCTCTGGCGCAGTTAGCATGTTTGCTAGCTTCGTAAACGTTCACTCTATGTTTATTTATCTGCTTCAGTAGTTCACGAGTGACCAGAAACGCATGGGAAGCAATGTTATAGGCGTAACAATAGCATACTAATCAATAAAATGTTCATATTTCCCGTTAGCGACTAATGGCTTGTTAGCTGACGTGTTAGCTGTGCCTGGGTTTGCTTGCTATCTTTTTTTGGGGGGGGGCTTTTTACATTAGTTTATACATGCCTCAAAAACGAAATCAATTTGAGAGCTTTCTTGTTTTTAACCAATTCTAAAGATTTGCACAACATTTGAACCTCATTCATCCACTGGTTAAAGTTGGGTTTAGATTTAAACCATCTACATTTATGAATGAAAAACTTTCCAAGACAAAGCAAGAAATTAATAACAAAATCCAGCTCTTTGTTTTCCAGACAGATGCCAAACCTAATGAACTTCATGGTAAGGGGTGGGAGTTCAACCTCTCTAGACTGTAGCCAGTTCTGTACATCTCTCCAAAAAAGTTTCACCAAATCACAACAAAAGAAAACGTGTTCTAGATTTTCAATATTCGTTTCACAAAAAACAATTATTCACATCCAAATTCAATTTTCATTGGTAGGATAAATCTCATTTAAAATGTTGAAGTTCACCTCCTTAAGGTTTGCTTGCTATCTTAGGACATTTAATCTTTTTTTATGGACAAGGGATGTTTTTACATAATTTTTCTTTAGCTTGCTTTTTAAAACCGTTTAAATAAGGACTGAAAAGAAAAAGAAAGCAGTAAAGATGTTGCTAGTTTATTGGTCATATCCCTGCAAAAAGTAATACTGGGTTGTCTAATGTAGGTTAAATGTTAAGCAATTATTGAATGCAAGTGTGAACTAAGCATGCATTGATTTTTTTATTTAAATCTACGAGAATTGTTTAGTCAAGCGCAGAAATTGAATTACTTTTATTATTATTTTTTTCCTGCTGTCACTATATGGACTGATCCAATTATTCCGATCTCCCCTCCAATGTTTACGTTCAGTTAGGACATGACATAAACTAGTTTGAGAACTCAGCAAGAGCTATATTTTGACAGCTTATATATTTTGACATAAACCGCACAGTAACTACGCCGCGAAAAGGAAGTGAATTCTGTACTCGTGCAATTAAAATCCACAGCTTTAAATTAATGTGAGCTTTTATGTGACATCCCTTAAAATTTAAAGGGGTCAGCTGATGTTGCTAAAAAGAACATTATTTGGTGTAATAAAATGTTTAAGGTTCAAAAAACACATTATTTTCCACATACTGTACATTATTGTTTCTCCTCTATGCCCCGCCTTTCTGAAACGTGTCGATTTTTACAAAGCTCATCGGTCTGAAAAGCGAGGTGTGCTCTGATTGGCCAGCTATCCAATGCGTTGTGATTGGCTGAATACCTCAAGCGTGTGACGGAAATGTTACGCCCCTCACATACTGTTGATGCCGTGTCCCAGCCGGAGCGAAGAGACAAAACCATTAAAACCCATTATAAACGAGGCATTTGTTGCATCCAGTGGGGACATAATTATGGATTATAATGACTTATATTGTCTTTTTACGTGTTGCATTGCATTGCGCCGCATAAACATAAAACCATGTCTGTATTTGTGATCGGAGAAATGACAAACAACAAGTGCTACTCTACACTGCTCAAAACTCGCGTTTGAATCATCAGTGGCACATCCTTTAAATATGAAAAAACGTACACTACTTACAATCTGAGAGTCAGAACAACCGGCATTGTAGTCTACTCTTCCAGGATCAGGAAACAGGGGACTATATAGGGAACTTTATACATAAAATGTAACTTTTTTTAAATGTTTGAATAAATGATTCAATGACTCCCTCATGATATATACTGGATGAGTATATAGGGGAAGTCGTGGCCTAATGTTAGAGAGTCGGACTTGTAACCCAAAGGTTGCGAGTTCGAGTCTCAGGTCCGGCAGGAATTGTAGGTGGGGGGAGTGAATGTACTTGTCTCTTCCAGTTTCAATACCATGACTTGAGCAAGGCACCGAACCCCCAACTGCTCCCCGGGCGCCGCAGCATAAATGGCTGCCCACTGCTCCGGGTGTGTGTGTGCACTAAGGATGGGTTAAATGCAGAGCACTAATTCCTAATATGGGTAACCATACTTGGCTACATGTTACGTCACGTCATAATTTCACACTATAAATGACCATGCCAGGCTCATTAGCATCTGACACGTTTTCTGACTGGCTGTGCAAACACCAGTGTTTCTTCTGTGTTATCACATAAACCGAATCGTTTGCATGTCTTGACCAGTTTTATCATTTTGTCATTTAGCTTTTAGTGTACAGTGAAAAGTTGAACCAAGTTGAGATTTTGCTTACCAAGAATATTGGTAGTTACTAGGGATGCACGATATTATCGGACTGATATCAGAATCGGCCGATAATGGCTTTAAATCTAAAAATCGGCATCGCCCCAATTTGAAAAGTCTTGTCGATTAAGAGGAATGTGTTAACTCAGGTGTTCAGTGTGTACTAGTGATTAGATCACGTCAACAGTGTGACTCATTCTTGAAGCAAAGTTTTGTCTGAATGATGATTAGATTCATAGATTAATCTGTGAAAGCACTTACAGAATGACACATTCGGTGTATGATAGAGTAAGCAAGCACATGCAGCGGCAGCCTCCCCCGGGTCCTAACGCCAGTTCGGTAAGGTGTTTTAATCTGGTGCTGTTGGCCTTTAATTAAATTAAAAGTATAATAGCCTACAGAAATAACATTTAGACTGTGTTTCTGATTAAATAAAGCAGTAATTGATGTCATAAAATAATAAATGTTTTGATTTAAAGGTCAGAAGCTTACATAAAAAAAATCACAAACATGACACTTCTAAATTAAAACATTTTATATATACTGATTTATTCATTAATGTGTAATGTTTTATTTTTTAAACAAATCATAGTACTAAAAGATTTTCAGAATTTTTACAACTCTTTTGCTTTAGACCATCTACAAATGTTAAATCTTAAAATAAAATGTTAGGGTTAACACTGCATCTTTCTGGGGGGGAAAATGCAGCGATTGATATAGTTTATTTATAGTTATTTTCAAAGCTTCCATGTACTGTCAAAAAAAACCTTAATTATTGTTCATTTAATTCTAACAAATAAGTTCTTGTTAAAAACTAACCAAAATGAAAAATATTTTGCTTATGATTTCTGCACAGGAGAGACTTGGTGTTGTTTCCAAACAAAAGGAAATATATTGGTATCGGTATCGGCCAAAATTAGTTGAAAAATATCGGCATATCGGATATCGGCAAAAATCCAGTATCATGCATCCCTAGTAGTTACTGATTTTTTTTTTCCGCAGGATGGTGTTACAGCAGGCTTTATGTTTTCGTAGCCCTGCTCCACCACCTACCACAGTGTTACGAGGACCTCCTCCATTACTACGACCCTCACCTCTGCCCTTCACCATGATGAGAGGACCTCCACCACCCCCTAGACCCCCTTTTGGTAGACCAATGTTTGACACCAATATGCCACCGATACCCCCACCTATTGGACCCCCACAACTGCAGGTAGGTGCTATTAGAAAAGTAGGTGCATATGTGCACCAAAACAATAAGAGACTGATTTAAAGTAACTTTAAAATGTTTAAATATCAAAAATCCTGTTGTGTTTTTCACAGAGGCCGCCTTTCATGTCTCCACCAATGGGTAACATGCCTCCTCCTCCTGGTATGATCTTTCCACCTGGAATGCCTCCATCGCCAGGAACTGGAGCGGTTTCGAGCTTGACTAGTGATGAAATCTGGGTAGAGAACACCACACCAGAAGGAAAGGTACTGTTTAAAAGACAAACTGTCTTTTAAAGTAAAATAAATATAACTGAATAATAGAGTTGTACACTAAATAGTTAAAAGATTACAATCTTGTTCTAAATACCCACTCAATCTTATTCCTAAATGAAAACTATTCGCATATGTCTCTTAAATCTTTGTCAAGTATTTGCGTTGTATTTGTATCAGAGAGAGCAGTTGTCATGAATGGATATGAACAGCTTCACAAACTGTCTTGTTACAGTACTGTAATTTCTGCATTAAAAAAAAAACATTACAATTATCATAGATGTACTGGGATAAAAGTTTATACTTCAGATATCTCAAGAGTGAGTCACCTTTTAAAAGTAACTTCAGCTTCAAAAAAAATATTGCTTCATAATTGTTGTTGTGCCAGTAGGTGGCGACAAGTACTTTTAAAAATTCTGTTTGTCATTCAATAATTCTTTAAAGAGATTTGTTTAAAAACACTGATTCATCCCATAATGAAACAAGTGAAGTTCTTATGATGTAGTCATTGAATCATTTAGTCAACTTTTTCTTTAAATTAATTCAAAAATCAAAGTAAAAAAAAAATAGACTGTAGCAGTTAACATTTTGTCAGAACCTCTAGTAAAATTAGTTGTCTATTCAGAATTGAAGGAAAATTGTGATCTCTATTTTAAACAAAAATTACAAAAAAATTAATTGTGATTCCCAATTTCTCTAGAAATGTGCCACTAAATAATAACCATTTGAATTACAATAAGTATTCAATTGTAAAATGATCACAGATGTACACATAACAACATGACATTTTGGGCCTTCTTCGGGCATCATAACCCCAAAGGTCTACTTTTATATTTTCATTTCAAAATAATAACTTTTTTACTCCACAAATCATATTTTCATTTCAAAATAAAAACTTTTTACTCCACAAATCTAAAAACATTCATGTCCATTCAGTTATTACCAGTTTGTTGAGAAATGTGCTATACAAATAAACATGAGTCACCTACCTCTCTATTTCAGCATGAATCTTGCATGCTTGACTTTCATGACATTTAAGCCACAGGCACAGCATGTTTCAGATGATAAAAAACAAGACATATATTCTTCATGGTATTTTTTTTACCACTTTTTATAGCAATTCCTGGTTGATTTGGATAGTGGTTGGACAACTAGTCAAACGATCTGACCCAATCCTTGCATTAGCATACTTGGACTTTTAAAACCTTCCCACCACATTCTTCCAGGTATATTACTACAATGCCCGGACACGCGAGTCAGTCTGGACCAAACCAGAGGGAGTAAAGATCATCCAGCAGTCAGAGCTCAATCCTCTAATGGTAGCTCAGTCCGGAGGAGCTGCAGCGGCTCCTGCAGCTACCACCAGCAGCGCTACCACGGTTGTGCGTGAGCCAGTCTCCACTCAGAGCCTGTCCCCCAACCACACCCTCAGCACCAGTCTAGCCCCCACTGCCTCCCAACCCTCCACCAGTGAGTATTACACACAGAGAAGGAATTACGGGTCATGTAGTGACCTATAAAATACAAACTGCCCATATAAAATTGAGTACTCATGGCCAATATGATAAATATACAGTGTTTTCTCTTGATATTATCTTTAAACACGCATTCATTCTTCCCTTTGCTATATTCGTCCTGTAGCTTCTGTTGTTTCTGAGATGCCTCCAGTGGCCTCTACACCTCCGGCTAGTGTAGGTGTGACTCCTGTTGCTGTGGTCAGTGTTCCTACAGTAACCGCTACGGTCACTGCAGTGCAGACAATGCCGCTGTTGCCTCAGAGTCTCCCTCCTGGCCTGCCCTTGGCCCAACCAGCTGCTGCATTCCCAGCATTTCCCCCGCTCATGGTACCTCCATTCAGAGTGCCCCTACCTGGCATGCACATCCCACTGCCTGGTACGTAGAAAAATAAATAAATTGTAAAAATAAGATGAGTTGCCTAGTTTAGCTAAACAGGCCAGCAAATGTAGCAGTCCTCCCCTGAATGTATACTTGGAAAAACTCAACCAGTAGATGGTGCCCTCTTCTTACAGAGTGATGTGAACAAGGTGCATAGACTTACACTTAGTATTGCGCACTACAAATATAAAAAAAAAAATGTGATTTCGAAGCACGGAAATGTCATCAAGATTAATAATCTTAAGTCATGAGAATGTTATAGTTTCGACAGCTTTAAAATAAGTGGTCATACAGAGTTTTCAGTGGGAAATCCGGATATCTAGATTATGTGTGTGTTTTGTGTATGTATATGTGTGTGTGTGTGTGTGTAATATAATTTTTTTATTATTATAATTTTTACTTTTTATTTGTTGCTGAATACAATTTATTTTTAAAGGTATGCTGCCAGGGATGGCCCCTCCTCTAGTACCCATGATGCATCCCCAGCTAGCTATCACTGCAGCTCATGCATCTCTTAGGGGGGCTCTTCCACTTCCAGAATGGTCTGAGTACAAGACTGCTGATGGGAAGATGTATTATTATAACAATCGCACTCTGGATTCCATCTGGGAAAAGCCTGCTGAGCTAAAAGAGAGAGGTAAGCAAGGCGTGAAGCCTCAGGTCTGTTGTTGCTGTTGTTAACGGCTCTGACCATTATTATTGACTCGCTGTGCTAAACCCGAAATGTTGAACTGCCTATGTTATATTCAGAAACATATTTTATTTTTCTGAGCAGATAAGGACAGTGACAAGGCTAAAGGTGGCCATAACAATGATGATTCAGTTTTAAAGGATATAGACATGGAAGCCAAAGCTGGCAGCTTTGGTGGTTCTAAAGAGGTAAGTCTAAAGTTTGCAAGGTCATTTAGATTTGTTTAAAGCAAACTTTGAGAATGTTTTGATGTTGTAGTTACCCAGGGAAGAAGACATGACAGAGGAGGAAAAAGCAGCTCAGAAGGCAAAACCTGTAGCCACAAACCCAATTCCTGGTACTCCCTGGTGAGCCTTTTTCCTTCTCAGTTGCTTCAGTGATTAAAGGTTGCAAGTTTGTTCAAAAGGTTTCATAAAAAAAAATTTACATTTGTTTTTTTTTTTAGGTGTGTAGTCTGGACTGGAGATGACCGTGTGTTTTACTATAACCCCACCACACGACTGTCCATGTGGGACCGACCTGAGGAGCTGGTGGGACGTGCTGATGTGCACCAATACATTCAAGAACCCCCCCATAAAAGGGGGCTAGATGACAACAAGAAAATAGGTGAAACCCTCTGTGACAGTTTTAGATTGCTTGTGAACTAAGATTTGTTGATAGTATCATAGCAAAACCAACACACACCTTTATTGCTCATTGCAGGTTTCAACAAAGAGGAGATTGACACAACCATAGAGGACACACTGGACGATGAGCCTTCTAAGGCTAAGAAGAGGAAGTAAGTACCAACGGCCCTCAGCAGGAACAAAAAGGGGCAGAACACTCACCCCTGCAGAACACCTAGCTTTTGTACTATATGGAAGAAAATAGAAGCGACATGAAAATTGTATTTCTTGTCATATGAAGAGAAAAGGAAATGGGGCTGTTTCCGTTCCAGCCCTGAGCTAAGACATGTTGATTGGACCATTTTATGTCACAATTAAAGAAATATTCGGCGGCAATTATCTTAACCTCTTTTTTTTTTTTTTTTTTTTTTTTTGCACCCAATGCTGACTTGTCTTAGCTGTGGTAATCTTTAGTTTGGGTCTGTGAAAAGTGGTGACTCCATGACGTTTACCAAATCAAATCAGTCACTGTTTCCCATCAGTGCCCTTCACGCCTGCCTCCCCCTGACCCCAAACAGTGGTCCTGTTGCACTGGGGACTATTTTTCAGGGAACGCTTCTAAGCTCTGGCGATGCCAACGTGGGCCTCCAAGGTAACCCACCATGTCTGACCTCTCTTTAGCCTCCATTAGGCAAACCCCAGTGAACCAATCAAACCTTCAGCCCTTCAGTGATGTGTATTGATGTAATTGATGGGATTTTTTTTTTTCAAAAAAACTGAACGCAAAAATACAAACATATTTGTACTTGACATCTCTTCTCACTTGCAAATTGCAGAATAACCCATTGATGCGCAGATTTCAAGGATAATGCAGTGCTTAGACATTCTTAGAACACGCTTTCTCAAATTCAAATAAATTTGTATAGTAGGGCTGTCAAAATTCAAATATTGACACATTCTATAACTTAAATATGGTTTAATTACTATATGCCGTTAGTTGTTATTCAATTTGACAACAGCCACATGTTTTATTGTTTTGAGCGGTTTCTAGTAAAGTAAAGTTTTCTAAAAGTATATTTTCTTTCCTTAAAAGGAACTACAAAAATATTATGAGATGTAAATATCTCAATCATAGTAAGATAGTTCTAGTAAATAGATTTCTGTTCGATAGAGACGTCAATTCTCTCAACAATATAAGGGGGGGGGATCTTCCATTTTCAGAGATCCTCTCCAAATATATATATTTTTTTTAAACAAGTGTAGAAGCAAAAAAAAAAATGTTTTATAAAAATTAAGTTCTTCCTTGCACTCGTCCTCTTCTCCCTGACAGGAAGGACGATATGAAGGAGGCTGACGCAGAGAAAGACGCAGCCGTGGAGGCCGAGCTGAAGGCCACTCGCGATCGGGCCCTGGTGCCCCTGGAGGCCCGCATGAACCAGTTCAGGGACATGCTGCTGGAGAGAGGGGTAAAACACTTCAATCCAACGCAATACTCTAACCAGCTCTGTAATGTTAGACACATAAATCTGAATGGAAGCCCACCAAGGTACAATCTTAAGTTCATTCTTGTTATTATCATTCTTTAATATTATGTAATATAGAGTCTTACATTTCTCTCTGCTCTTTCTGTCCCTCCATTTATTTACCTGTCCTTTCTGAATTGCTCTGAGTGAGGTCGTGTTAGATGATTTGTGCTTGACTATATGATCAAAATCTTATATCACCGTGTTTATATCGTGGTAATTGTGTACATCACTATAATTAGTTATTTATCACAAGTTCACAGGTAATTTATGCTGGAAATTAATTGAGAAAAAAAGTTTGCATATTTAACAACCATTGGTTTGTCTGAAATATGGACAATTTGCAACATTGGGTGTGCCAGAAAGGATGCCGCTTTAGTTATTGCTTTGTCGATGTAGGAGAGGCTTCAGTATGTTTAATAAAGTGCTTTTGTGAGGAAATATCACTTAACCAGCAGCTTGTGGGCTAATTTTCAACAAGTTAGCAATTCAATATTATTTTTGGATTAAGTTTTTAATGCAGTTTTATGAGAGAAGTCACAAATAAATTTTACAACAGTTAGAATTCCGTGTATATGGCACTTCTCATTCATTTCTATGGTAGCCGCAAACAATTCAGTGACATAAAGACTGTGATGTGATTGGGGCAAGATGAGTTATTTTACACGCTTTTTTTCAAGAGCTATGCTACAGGCTAAAATAAAAAAAACATTTTGTAATCAAAACAACATATGAAAAGTATGATGCATCTAAAAAGATGATTATTCATAACGAAAAGTCTGGAGAACAGATTCAGAACAACGCATTCTAAATGTTATTGACTAAGGCATAATAGAAGCTGTGAAATAGCTCATATAAATGACAACTATGTGCAGTGAAGGTCAGTTGAATATTATATTAAAGGGGTCATATGATGCTGCTAAAAAGAACATTATTTGGTATAATGAAATGTATTTATGCGGTTTAAAGTTAAAAAAACACAATTTTCCACATACTGTACATTATTGTTTCTCCTCTATGCCTCGCCTTTTTGAAACGCGTCGATTTTTACAAAGCTCATCGGTCTGAAAAGTGAGGTGTGCTGTGATTGGCCAGCTATCCAATGCATTGTGATTGGCCGAATACCTCAAGCGTGAGACGGAAATGTTACGCCCCTCACCATACTGTTGATGCCGTGTCCGGCCGGAGCGACGAGACATAAGCATTAAAACCCATTACAAACGAGGCATTTGTTGCATCCAGTGGGGACACAATTACTGATTATAATGAATTATACTGTCTTTTTACGCGTTGTTGCATTGCATCGCGCCGCGTAAACATAAAACTCTGTCTGCATTTTTGATCGGAGAAATGACAAACAACAAGTGCTATCATCAGTGGCAACGAATCGTCCTCTTTTGGAAGACCAAACAAAGTAGTTTCGCCTTCACAACGAAGCACACAGCATCTTCACGACATGGCTGCAGCGTCAACAATACTACAGTGAGAATAAAAGTTACGCCTTCTTTCTTTGCGTGAACATTTGGGCGGCGTTATGCAAATCTTCCCACATCGTGACGTAGGTATGTGGGGGCGTGTTAGAATGAGCCATTTTAGGTAGGCGTGGTTAACTCTTAACTTTTATAAAGAGTATCTCTTTGGTTTTGAGACTTTAGTTTTTGCAACTTTACAGATCTTCTTTATGCACCAAGAGCTTGTAACACTCCAAAGAGAAAGGAAAAATTGAAATCGCATCATATGACCCCTTTAATGTGCTAAACAGCTTGCGTCCTAAGCAACCAATAGTTAGTGTTAAAACTAATGTAGGTGTTTATCATAGCATAATTTCTGCTTGCATAGATACTTACATCATAGGTAAATAATTGGACATCAAATGTTGTTTTGAGATATAGAGGAATGTTTTATTAATTTACAATAAACCTTTATTAAACTCAAATTAATGTAAGTAGGTGAACATTTAAGTGAAAATGTAGAGTCATACCACTTACTATACAATAACTTTGATGGCATGACATATTGATATGAATTGAAACTTTTTTTTAAAATCCTGTTTGTCTTGGCAACAAGACGAGCACCTCAGCAGTATTATATACTGAAGTCCTCCTATTTCATTTTTAGCGCAGTCTATAATTGAGACAAAAGAATGCACCGGTTAAATAAATGAGAGATTGAGTCCATGATGTGATATCAAAATATATGAAAGAAGCACTGAGATATACCTGGATGAGCGAGTGTTATACAGAATTGCCCTTAAGAGAATAACGATTGTAAATAATGTGCAACAAATGGTCATACCGCCCAGTCCTACTTGACAGTAGTGTTGGTGCCCTCTCTTGTCACTGTTCATACTAGAATCTCTATCTGTCATCTTTGCTCCTAAATTGTTGCATGAAATGACAAATAATTACTATTATTTATCACAGAAGAGTGTACTGTTGCATTGTATAATGGTCAAGTATTTTGCATTGCTTGTTTTTATTTAATCACATAAAAATATATGTGGAAGATAAACATTTTTTTTAATGTCCATGTTTATCGGTATTTTGCAGTTGTAGTAATTGTAGGTGTTGACTCGTAAAGATTTCAGTTGTGTATTATTGTAATTTTATATGGTTTTAAAGGAATGTTGTGGGTTTAATACAAGCTAAGCTCTTTAAGTCACTCCCATATGTGACCCTGGAGCACAAAAGCAGTGTTAAGTCGCTGGGGTATATTTGTAGCAATAGCCAAAAATACATTGTATGGGTCAAAATTATAGATTTTTCTTTTATGCCAAAAATCATTAGGACATTAAGTAAAGATCATGTTCCATAAATATATTTAGTAAATTTTCTACTGTAAATATGCATTGCTAAGAACTTCATTTGGACAACTTTAAAGGCGATTTTCTCTATATTTCGATTTTTTTTGCAGCTTCAGATTTTCAAATAGTTGTATCTCGGCCAAATATTGTCCTATCATAACAAACCATACACCAATGGAAAGCTTATTTATTCAGCTTTGAGATATGGTGTATAAATCTCAATTTTAAAATATTGACCCTTATGACTGGTTTTGTGGTCCAGGGTCACATATGATGTTTGTTAATGAATTAACTTGAAGTGTTGTTTTACCATTTTCCTGGTGCATTGGTAAGCCATCTTTTTGTCCACTCCATACCTGCAGGTTTCAGCTTTTTCCACTTGGGACAAAGAGCTGCACAAGATTGTGTTTGACCCTCGATATTTGCTGCTCAACCCCAAAGAGAGGAAACAGGTAAGAGGTTAGTGGTTTGCTGAATGAGCAGAAGTGGGCAGCTTTGTGATTTTAATCTCCATTCGCTGTGCAGGTGTTCGATCAGTATGTGAAGACTCGTGCTGAAGAGGAGAGGAAGGAGAAGAAGAATAAACTCATGCAGGCTAAAGAGGACTTCAGGAAGATGATGGAAGATGCCAAACTTCACAATAGGTGTGTTGTAGGTTGTACAGGTATTGTGTGGCCTCCTGAAATCTTGCCACTTATGCCTATTTTCCTTTCACCTATTAGAACCACGTTCAGTGAGTTTGCAGCAAAACACTCTAAAGATCCTCGCTTCAAGGCCATTGAGAAGATGAAGGACAGAGAGGCCATGTTCACTGAGCTCATGACAGCCTTGAGAAAGAAGGACAAGGAAGACTCCAAAAACAAAGTAGAAAAGGTCTGGCTTCCCACAACCATCCTGAAATGTCCACTTGAATCGACAGGATGTTGATAGAATTAAGGTTGAATTTGAGCCCTGACAAGTTGTTTCTGGCTGCAGGTGAAGCAGGACTTCTTCGATTTACTGTCAGACCACCATGTGGACGCTCAGCGCTGGAGCAAAGTGAAGGACAAGCTGGAGACGGACCCGCGCTACAAAGCCGTGGAGAGCTCCGCTGCTAGAGAAGAACTGTACAAACAGTATGTGGAGAAGCAGGCGAAGGTTAGAACAGTGTCCCTGGTCTTATTGATTCATCAGAACGAAACACCAAGACGACTTGGACTGCTACTAGAAAAATGTATTTAATATAAGTGTCTTTGTGTTGTGTAGAACATGGACGCAGAGAAGGAGAAAGAGCTGGAGCGGCACGCTCGTATCGAGGCCAGTCTGAGGGAGAGAGAGCGGGAGGTGCAGAGAGCTCGGTCTGAACAAACCAAAGAGATTGACAGAGAGAGAGAGCAGCATAAACGAGAGGAAGCTGTCCAGCACTTTAAAGCACTCATGTCAGATATGGTCAGTGACAATTGCTGTATTTGTCATTGTACATGACATTAATCATAGACACTTTTTTATTTTTTCATTATTATTGTACATATAGGTGAGGTCAACGGATGCTTCCTGGTCAGAAACGAGGCGCAATCTGCGTAAAGACCACCGGTGGGAGTCTGCTGCTCTGCTGGAGCGACATGGGAAGGAGAAATTGTTTGAAGAACACGTGGAGGCTCTTACCAAGAGGAAGAAGGAACATTTCAGGCAGCTGCTGGATGAGACCTCCATGGTGAGACGGAAGTTCAAGATCACACAACAACAACAATCTATAATATTCATTATGATTTCTGTTGTTGTTGTTATTAATAAATTATTTTATAAAGACTTGATTCCTAGATAAAGATATAAGAAGAATATTAAGTACTACTATTGATTATTATTAGTAAATATATTATAAAATAATAATTATTATATATTCATTGTTTTCTAATAACTATTATTGTTTTCTAATATATTTAATAATAACAGTAATTACTATTCTTATTATTGTATTTATATAGAAATTAAGTCTTTATAAAATAATTTAACAACGACAACAAACATTATATAATATTGTTGTCATATATAGTGTAAATGTTATTATAATATATTATTATGCCATGGTTTGTATGTAATAATTTAACCACCACAATAATAATAACTTGTATAATAATTATTGTTGTTATACACTACCGCTCAAAAGTTTGGGATCAGTAAGACTTGTAATGTTTTTTAAAGAAGTCTCTTATGCTCATCGAGGCTGCATTTATTTAATCAAAAATACAGAAAAAAACAGTAATCTTGCAAAATGTTATTACAATATAAAATAATGGTTTCTATTTTAATATACTTTAAAACATAATTTATTTCTGTGATGCAAAGCTGAATTTCCATCAGCCATTACTCCAGTATAAAGTGTCACATGATCCTTCAGAAATCATTTCAATATGCTGATCGATTATCAGTGCTGGAAACTGTTGTGCTGCTTAATATTTTTTTGGAACCTGTGATACTTTTTTTCAGGATTCTTTGATGAATAAAAAGTTTAAAAGAAGAGCATTTATTTAAAATAGAAATCTTTTCTAACAATATACAGTACAGTTCAAAAGTTTGGGGTCAGTACATTTTTATTCTTTTTTTTGAAAGAAATTAGAACTTTTATTCAGCAAGGATGTGTTAAATTGATTAGAAGTGATAGCAAAGATTTATATTGTTAGATCAGATTTATATTTTGAATAAATGCTGTTCTTTTTAATTTTTTATTCATCAAAGAATCCTGAAAAAGTATTGCAGTTTCCAAAAAGATATTTGGCAACGCAACTGTTGCCAACATTGATCATTCTAATAATAAATCAGCATATTAGAATGATTCCGGGCTTAAAGTTCTCCGGCACCATGCCGGATCTCCGGCTTGCGGCGTTTGGCTGCGGGAAAAAGGATAGTCATCCTACATTTAAAAACTCCTACATTTAAAAACACTTGTTGATATCACGTTCGAGTTCATGAGTTCGCCTATAATCCTGTGTATGTGTCCGCCCCCCCAACCCCCAGAAAAAAGTTCAGGCTCAGGATTTTTTTTTTGCTTTAACCCCTGATGATTTCTGAAGGATCATGTGACACTTTACACTGGAGTAATGGCTGATGGAAATTCAGCTTTGCATCACAGAAATAAATTATGTTTTAAAGTATATTAAAATAGAAACCATTATTTTATATTGTAATAACATTTTGCAAGATTACTGTTTTTTTTCTGTATTTTTGATCAAATAAATGCAGCCTTGATGAGCATAAGAGACTTCTTTAAAAAACATTACAAGTCTTACTGATCCCAAACTTTTGAGCGGTAGTGTATGTATAATGTTGCTGTTATTATAGTATATTAAATGATTAATAATATTTTAATTGTTATTTATTATTTTGATTTGTTGCTTCTATATATTGTTAGTGACAAGAATATTAGTATTAATTTGGTGAAAGGGTCTGTTAAATGGCTTTATGTAAATTAATGCACCTTACTATGTTCTGAAAACTTTCCAGTGAATCAGATCTTTTCTTTAATAGATGGCTATCTGTACAAAGTAAGAAAAACAGGGATGAACAATTATTATTTTATGGAGTTACTGGACTTTTGAGCTTGTATAAAGTACCAGTCATAAAAAAAATTCATTGTCAAATTTAAGTTATTAAATATGAAATCTGAACATTATTATTTGATTAGATTTTTAATTATTTGAACTTTAGTATATGTATCTTTGGGTTGTCGATGTGTTCACGCTGCTTATGTAACTATTTAATCCTAGATCTCACTAACCACCACATGGAAGGAAGTCAAGAAGATCATCAAAGATGACCCACGCTGCATCAAGTTCTCCAGCAGTGATAGAGTGAGTGGAATTGTTTAGTTGACATATGTGACCCTGGACAACAAAACCAGTAAATGTCAACATTGGCTACCAGAAATCACTTACCCCACCTTTAAGTCGCTGGGGTATATTTGTAGCAATAGCCAAAAATACATTGTATGGGTCAAAATTATTGACTTTTATGCCAAAAATCATTAGGATATTAAGTAAAGATCATGTTCCATGAAGATAGTTTGTAAATTTCCTACTGTAAATATATAAATTTAATTCTTGATTAGTAATATTTGTTCCTGTGGCTCAGTGGTAGAGCATTGCATTAGCAGCGCAAAGGTCAGGGGTTCAATTCCCAGGAAACACACATACTGATAAGAAATGTGTAGTCCACTGTAAGTCGCTTTGGATTAAAGTGTCTGATAAATAAATAATATGCATTGCTAAGAACTTCATTTGGACAAGTGATTTTCTCAATTTTTTTATTTTTTTTTGCACCCTCAGATTCCAGATTTTCAAATAGTTGTATCTCGACCAAATATTGTCCTATCCTAACAAACCATACACCAATGGAAAGCTTATTTATTCAGCTTTCAGATGATGTATAAATCTCAATTTCAGAAAATTATGACTGGTTTTGTGGTCCAGGGTCACATATTGCCTTTTTTGTCTTGACATCAACATCAATAACTTCTTTCTTTCCCTCGTCTCTTCTAGAAGAAACAACGTGAATTTGAGGATTACATAAAGGACAAATATATCACAGCTAAAGCTGACTTCAGAACTCTCCTGAAAGAAACCAAATTCATCACTTATAGGTACGCATGTTTCTTTCATTTTCAAAAATTGTCATGTCTTGGTGAGCAAATGTTGACTATATATATATATATATATATATACAGTGGGTACGGAAAGTATTCAGACCCCCTTAAATTTTTCACTCTGTTATATTGCAGCCATTTGCTAAAATCATTTGTTAATTTTTTTTCCCTCATTAACATACACACAGCACCCCATATTGACAGAAAAACAGAATTGTTGACATTTTTGCAGATTTATTAAAAAAGAAAAACTGAAATATCACATGGTCCGAAGTATTCAGACCCTTTGCTGTGACACTCATATATTTAACTCAGGTGCTGTCCATTTCTTCTGATCATCCTTGAGATGGTTCTACACCTTCATTTGAGTCCAGCTGTGTTTGATTATACTGATTGGACTTGATTGTACCCACTGTGTGTATGTGTATATATATATATATATATATATATATATATAAGATGTAATTAGCCCTATTAGGAAAATTATTATCTTCTGGGTTTTAACTTCTATTTGTTAAAGCTGTTGAACCCCTATTTCGTATTTTCCGTAGATCACGGAAGTTGATCCAGGAGCCAGACCAGCACCTAAAAGATATTGAGAGAATTCTTCAAAATGATAAACGTTACCTGGTCCTAGACTGCGTCCCAGAAGAACGCCGCAAACTAATCATGTTCTATATTGAGGACCTGGACCGCCGGGGACCCCCACCTCCCCCAACCGCCTCAGAACCCAGCCGCCGCTCCACAAAGTGAAGCCCTAGTGGACCTTAGAGGACTGAGTATGAGCCAGCCCTGCACTCATCATAGCACAGTGTTAAAGACTTGTATTTTTGAAACGTCTGTTATCTACTGAAACTGTGCAAGATGATGCCCACTAGTTGTAGGCTAGCACAAGGCAAATTGTTAATGTCAATCTATGAACTTCAGTTGTCAGGCAGGGAATGCATTTGTACTTGTTACTTGCACTTGGTACTGCAGCCTTTTGTGAGAGTCTTGTGGATTATCAATTGTAGCAGGCTGTTAATACAACAGGCCAATGCAGACAGTGTGTGAAACGAGTCGTGTTTCTTAAAGTGGTTTGATTTGGACTTGTTGCTATATTTCTGTATGTGTTGAATGGAAATAAATGCAACCTTTTTGTTTTTTTAGCAATTGTTGTGATCTTGTGATTTTCACAGGCCACGAAATCAAAGAATACAAAATGTGTACCTCTCGATTTTCTTTATAAAATTAGAACAAAAAAGCACATCATTAGTACAGTTGCTACATTGTTTACTTAAGTTTTACACCATTCCTGTTTGTTGCATCAATCAACCCATAAGCTGGGTTTTGAAATGATGCATGCACCTTCATTAAGTAAAACGGGAAATGAAAATTCAGAAGCTGAAAAGTTGGAGACCTCACGACCACAGCAGCCACAACATATGCAGTTATCAAAGCCATCCGCATCCTCTGTCCTGCCAAGAGGCAAGAATCGGATATAGGATGAATACGGACTCAGTTGAAACATTTCCTCTTGTTATCTTAAGGCCCTTTCACATGACTCTTCAATGCATTGCACACAACACCGTGAAGTTAAAATATTCTTGCAAATATTGTAGCATTCAATGTCAAATTTGACTAGGCTTTTCGTTGAGCTTTCAAAACGCATCCAATGATTACCAAGTTTGCATGATATTACGTGAGAGACGCCAGCACAAAAATCAAAGCAAGATGGAAGAGGCTGTGCAGCTGCTCAACTTCAAAGGCATATCATGACATTCAGAGAAACACATTCCGTTTCTTTCAAAACAATCAGAAGGGCTCTTTTTTCTGCTCTTAAGTACATTTTTGTTTGCTTTATTTTCACTCCGTACATTTCCCATTTTTTTGCTACCTAGCAACATCCTTCCATGATGGCATCTACGATGCTTCTCATGGAGGTCAAATGGTGCTTCTGTGCCCGCTGTGTGTATGTATGTGTATGTATATGTGTATATATATATATATATATATATATATATAAAGATGTAATTAGCCCTATTAGGAAAATTATTATCTTCTGGGTTTTAACTTCTATTTGTTAAAGCTGTTGAACCCCTATCTCGTATTTTCCGTAGATCACGGAAGTTGATCCAGGAGCCAGACCAGCACCTAAAAGTTATTTGTATGTGTATGTATATGTGTATATATATATATATATATATATATAAAGATGTAATTAGCCCTATTAGGAAAATTATTATCTTCTGGGTTTTAACTTCTATTTGTTAAAGCTGTTGAACCCCTATCTCGTATTTTCCGTAGATCACGGAAGTTGATCCAGGAGCCAGACCAGCACCTAAAAGATATTGAGAGAATTCTTCAAAATGATAAACGTTACCTGGTCCTAGACTGCGTCCCAGAAGAACGCCGCAAACTAATCATGTTCTATATTGAGGACCTGGACCGCCGGGGACCCCCACCTCCCCCAACCGCCTCAGAACCCAGCCGCCGCTCCACCAAGTGAAGCCCTACTGGACCTTAGAGGACTGAGCATGAGCCAGCCCTACACTTATCATAACACCGACATGTTACATGTCTGTAATACTGTGCTATCTACTCGAGCTGTGCAAGATGATGCCCTGTATGCACACTGGTTGTAGGCTAGCACAAGGCAAATTGTTAATGTCAATCTATGAACTTCATTCGTCAGGCAGGGAATGCATTTGTACTTGTTACTTGCACTTGGTACTGCAGCCTTTTGTGAGAGTCTTGTGGATTATCAATTGTAGCAGGCTGTTAATACAACAGGCCAATGCAGACAGCATGTGAAATGAGTCGTGTACCTTGCAGTACATGTGAAATGTTTCTTAAAGTGGTTTGAGTTGGACTTGCTATATTTCTGTATGTGTTGGCTAGAAATAAATGCAACCATTTTAACTCTTTTTTTAGCAATTGTGTTGTGATCTTGTAATTTGCACAGGCCATGAAATCAAAGAATACAAAATGTTCCTCTTGATTTTTATTAGTTTTTTCCCCCTTTTCTTTATCAAATTAGAACAAAAAAGCAGACCATTAATACATATGCTACATTGTTTACTTCAATTTTACACCATTCCTGTTTGTTGCATCAATCAACCCATAAGCTGGGTTTTGAAATGATGCATGCACCTTCATTAAGTAAAACGGGAAATGAAAATTCAGAAGCTGAAAAGTTGGAGACCTCACGACCACAGCAGCCACAACATATGCAGTTATCAAAGCCATCCGCATCCTCTGTCCTGCCAAGAGGCAAGAATCGGATATAGGATGAATACGGACTCAGTTGAAACATTTCCTCTTGTTATCTTAAGGCCCTTTCACATGACTCTTCAATGCATTGCACACAACACCGTGAAGTTAAAATATTCTTGCAAATATTGTAGCATTCAATGTCAAATTTGACTAGGCTTTTCGTTGAGCTTTCAAAACGCATCCAATGATTACCAAGTTTGCATGATATTACGTGAGAGACGCCAGCACAAAAATCAAAGCAAGATGGAAGAGGCTGTGCAGCTGCTCAACTTCAAAGGCATATCATGACATTCAGAGAAACACATTCTATTTTTTTCTCTCGAAGCAATCAGCAGGACTCTTTTTCTGCTCTAAACTCAAATACATTTTTCTTTGCTTTATTTTCACAGTACATTTCCCATTTTCTTCCAACCTAGCAACATCCTTCCATGACGGCATCTACGACGCTTCTCATGGAGGTCAACTGGTGCTGGAGAGATGTGCTCAAGCCCTGACATGAGTCGTGTGAAAGGGCCTTTAATAATATTAAAGGTCAAAGGATCCTCCTTGTATTGCTGTGCATTACCAATAAACCTCTAGCGAGGTGGATTTGAAGAAATTAAAAACAAAAGCAGTCCAACAGCCAGTGTCATTTTCCGTGGTTGCAGTGCAAGTTTTGTTAGATCCAGTGCAGTATCAAATCTGCTGTAGAAGGCAAAGCTCATCTAGATGTTCCTCAAGTTCACTGCTAGTGAGTCCAACCTTTCCACCCCCAGTTCATCTAGAGAAATAATGCCTCTTGTTGCTGTGATAACTGGAGACATCAGAGCTACATGCTAGTTGACCTTGTCCTGAAATATATAGAGGTTGTTGGTGGCAGCCACAGCGATGATGTTCTCATTGGGGTGCCATGCAGTGTGTAGGATCTTCTTACTGAAGTCCAGACTGTCCACACTGATTTCATCTTTACGACGCTTGCCACCAACACAAACTTTGCGTGGCTTGAGGATGGCTCTGGGTTTGCTGTTTTCCCGTGAGGCCTCCAGAGTCACGTCGCGCTTAGTGTTTCGATCGAACATACGGAAGAAATTGTTGTAGGAGCCTGTCATTAGGACACTAATGGGAAAGGAATAAGACAATTAGTTCTTATTACTTGATATCAGCACCATACAGTCCAAGATCAATTTGAAAAACCTGGCGTGAATAACTGCTTTTGACCAGGGGAGTCCAATCCTTATCCTGGAGGTCCATCTTCCTATTGAGCAGGGATAAGCAACTTAGGTCCTGGAGGGCCACTGTCCTGCAGAGGTTCGTTTCAGCCCAAATTAAACATACCTTGCCGTTTTTAAGCAATTTTCGAGCAATCCTGAAGACTTGGGTTAGATCTTTCAGGTGTGTTTGATTAGACAAGAAGCTAAACTCTGCAGGACAGTGGCTCTCCAGGACCAGAGTTGCCCAACCTTGGTGTAAACATTGGCTCCAAGCTAGTCAAGGGTTTCTGGATTACTCAAAGGTTCCAGAATAGAGCTAAACGCTTGAAGGTGGACATCCAGGAGAAGGACCAGACACCCCTGTTTTAGACAAACCTGTCAGTTCCATTCCAGACACATTCAAACTTGTCGAAGATGAAGTCATTCTCGTACAGTGAGCACAGCTTACTCCTAAGGTAGTCATGGACCTGTCAAAGGTAGAACCGAAAGCACAAATGATCAATACCTAGTATTTGACCAATAATGATGATAAAACTACTTTTTGATGTCATTATAAACCAATGATGACTAATCATGGATCACTGTCCAATCTGCATTGCCAATACCTGGTAAGTTTCCAAAGGCCTGCTCTCCATGTTGATGTCCCACACCTTCACTGTGAGGTAGTCCCGGGTCATCAAGTAGCGTCCACTGTGGCTGAATTTCACATCTGAGATGGAGGAGATTATCTCTGAGAAGAAGGAGCGATTACTGGGGTCTTCTGGTTCCTCAAATACTGATGGAGAGAAACAAGTAGCATTTCAGGTGCAGAGTTAGGTCTTGATCTTAAAACATCTCATGGCATTTGTCCGGATCTCATTACTTGGTGTCTTGGTCTGGATCTTGGTCAGTTTAAGATAAGACTGCAGTCATTTCCAGCATCTTAAGGGTGATAATTACCTCAACCACAGGCGCCATGGCAATTTCACATTTTTTTCAGATAATTTGCTTGGAACCCATGGCTCCAAACAGCCACTGTATAAAGTGCTTCAGTGTTTGAAATGATTTATGTTATAGCAGAGGTGTCCAGTGTCTTTTGGGAGTTTGATCTTGACACAAACTCCAAATGTTTGGGAGGACTACTTTCAATTTCAAAAGTACAAACTCTCTGTTCATTAAAATTCACCCACTGGTTCTTGGACCAACAGGTCTTGGAGTAACTCTGTGTTTTGGAACTGGTTCTTTATCTGGTTTTGGGCCTTGAGGGGTCTCTCTTGGACTGATTCTCATATTGGTTCTAGAAGATTTGGTCGTGAACCCAACTGAAATTTCAAAATGGCTTTAACCTTTTTGGTCTGAACCAAGATCTTGAGGAAAAATATCTAATGGCTACAATAAGTTGGCTGGCGAAAATGAATAGCATATCTCAATCAAAGTTCCAACAAAAGAACCAAAGACTAAAGTGAACTCACATTTAGAATGGTTGTCACAAAGTGCGGAGGTTCTCATGTCGCACAATCTTATGGAGCCCTTGCTGCTACTGTAGACAAACGTGTTGCACTGGTTAGGGTGAAACTCAGCCGCTGTGATCACCTCGGTCAATTCTTCCATGTTGGCTGGCTTTATGTCCACAATATCTGAGTAGGCAAAGTGAAGGATCCACAATCCTAGCACATGAAATTCTCCATGAATCATTACATCAATAAATGTCCTGCTTGATAAATGCGTCTGGCCCAACAGTATATATATATAGTGGATTATTATGTCAGATCTTCATTTCCCAAATGATTGGATGAAACCCGCTTACAAAGGTAAATCTGCAACTGAGAAAATCTCTCATGCTAAATTTCCCCCAGGAGAATCTGATATCTACGCTTTGAGAATTCGCTTGTATCAAAAAGTCAGATAAAAAAAGCTCTAGGAGCCATAAATATAGAATCACATCCATCTGTTGGTGTTGGGTAGTGACAGGTTATTCGTCATGACATTAATCATACATACACATTGCGAGGATCATACATTTACAGTGTGACCTTTGGGTAATAAGAGGCTTTATCTTCTCCCCGACTCCCTTGAGCAGCTCCGTAACCACCCATACAGACTGTCCACAGACTCTCCATCTCAGCCCTGCAGGGTCCTTGAGAACAGTAATCAATAGTGATCGATGGGGATGCGTGCCTGAGTAAGCTGGACACTATTTACCTTTGGGACGGCGAAGCAGGGGTCAGGATTAGTGGAGGACACTTGATAAAGGGTAATGGGCATAATGTACATCACAGAGGTGTTATCTGTCAGAATTAAGTGACAGCAGAGACAGTCTGCAGGTGGTTTATTGGGTTTGTTTGATTGGTGGTTTAGCTGAATCCTTTTGTCCTTAGTTTAGTAACAAAAGCCTGTCAGTATTTATTGTGTCTGGGTACAAAGTGACTACTGGGAAAATAAAGCAATAAGCCATAGAAGGTTGGGCATAACTGCAGTTTTACAATAGTTAAAAGATGCTGTGACATATGATGCAAAAAAGGTTTACAACAAACACTTCTTCCATCAAGTAGCAGGACTATAGTCAACCGGTAGGAGATATCAGATATGCTGACTTGGTATATTACCTAAAGTATTAAATTTGAACAATCTGACTCTTATAATAAGCCCGGTGATGAGCTGGTTATTTGTATGTATGAACCAAGTTCTTTTTGTACATTAACAAAAAACAGAGACCCAATATTTTTCAGACATGCAACTATCTCAGATTGTCATCAACCATCTGACTGTAAAAGGATACTAAAGCTTCGGTTTGTGATCTCCAGGTTCCATAGGTTGATCCTCAGATCATCCGTGGACATGTACGTCTCATAGTCACTGTTGACCGAGATGGAGTTAATGTGATAGGTGTGAGCATTAGAGAAAATGCGACGTGGTGTTGCCTCCACCATCAAGTCCATGGGCCTCAACACAGGCACCTGAGAGGAGAAGGAAGACACGTGGTTAGAAAAAAAAGAGACAACGAAGGGAACAATATTTGCAGTAGGTACTAAGATATGGCATTCCTAAAAATTTTAATATTTGCTTAAAAACATCACCTGTAGCACGGTGACTCAGTGTGTATCACTGTTTTCTCACAAACAGGAAGCTCCCAGGTTCAAGTCCCAACTGAACTCTGGTTTCTCCCACAACCCGAAGACATACAGGACAGGTGAATTAATGATTAAATTGTGTGAGAGTTAATGTGTGTTAGACCTGTATGCGAGATGCCTTGCTATATTGTGATATATAATATTATTTATAAAATTGTCAAGGGTTGTTGGCGCCGATAGCCTTGTGGGCAGCGAGCCAAAATACAGCGCCATTGTGCTTCGGGTGTCCCGTGTTCGAATCCCAACTTGAGGACCTTTCTCGATCCTGCCCCCCTCTCTCTCTCCCACTTCGCTTCCTGGCATGTCTGATCTGACCTATCACAATAAAGGCAAAGATGCCAAAAATAAATCTAAAAAAAAAAAAAAACTGTCAAGGGTATTAGTCTGTATTTATGGGTTCTCTAGGTTCAGCAGGAACAGGTGTTTTATGTCAGATCGGTTACTATATCTTGTATTCTAAGGGGCCGTTCATACAGAACACATATTTGCACCTAAAAAGCGCAGCGCAGAATGCTTCCTCCGACATGTTGCCATCAAATAAAATAAAACAAAAGCTCGCAATTCTTGCGCTGCCTCCGGGGTCTTGTGATTGGTCCATTGCTTTGGAACTAACATTGATGAGCAGCACTGCATGTAAAAGTTTAAACTCTTTTAACTTGACACAGCGTCCTAAAAACCCGGTGCTAGTGTGCGAGATGCTGCAAAAGAAACAACGGTCATATACATCCATCTAGCACATTTACTTTTAGGCCTGGCCGATAAAACGGTATCGGTATTTATCGATGGTACACCTTCATCGATAACGATAGAACATTTTTTCGATATACCGCACAATATAGGCACGTGCTATGAGTGACGCAGACAGCCCACAAAAACATGCTGAAATGAGTGGTGTGCCTGCCTGTGATGAGGAGATTTTGAATAAAGAATGTATATTAGTCGAATTTAAAATTTAAAAAATGCAAACACGGTGCAATCGAATGTTATGTGTGCGTCCGGGAGCCTCAGTGGAGCACGAGATGCGGTGATGATGATGTAAGTGACGTTGCATTTGAATGTTTTGTTAGTCTAGCCCACGAGACGCGCCACTGCCGTGTTATGCATTCAAAATATTAGAGAAATATAGTAGCTCAATGCAGAGAAGATCTTAATTAGGTTAAAACCGAAACCAAGCCATTCACACAGATGCATATTCAGCGCATTTTTATGACTGCTGCACTCGCGTACAAGAGATGTAGCCATGCAAAGTTAAAGTTTAAACTTTTAGAAAACACGTTGCGAATTTGTGAAGATTTGTTCCATTTCACTGCGTCTCTTATGTTTTTAAATGCAATCTGTGTGAATGGCGCTTCGGCTCTTTGTATTAAGCAATGCATAAATACATGATGCTGTTTTGTTCATAATTGTTTATGCAATTTACGAAATTATATTTGATTTATATATATGTTCATTTAGACGTTATGCACGTTTTTTATAGACTGTTGTTATTTCATTGCACTGAATAAACAATTTAATGCACTGCATTATTTTGCTCATTGCTCCCTCCTGTGGCCTCGGGAGACAAGACAAAAGTTTCCTTAAAGGGTGTCGCCCAAAAATGAAGATTAGCCCATACATTACTCATCCTCAAGTCATCCTAGGTGTATATGACTTTCTTCTTTCAGACGAATCCAGTCTGAGTTATATTAAAAATTGTCTTTGATCTTTCAAGCTGTTTCATGCCACTCAGCGGGTGTTGCATTGCATCAGTCCAAAACAAATTAAATAAAAACCGGGGGGTGAACAAAGACCTTCTGTAGCGAATCGATGCGTTTTTGTAAGAAAAATATCCATATTCAAAACGTAATAATCACGAGTTTCACAATTTGAGTTGAATTACTGAAATAAATGAACTTTTCCACGACATTCTAATTTATTGAGATGCACCTGTACACCTAGGATGACTTGAGGGTGAGTAATTTATGGGCTAATTTTCATTTTTGGGTGAACTAACCTTTTAAGACTTATTTAATCTGCATATAAAACATAAGAAAGAACTGGAGATATTTGTTTAAATTGTATTTTTTGTTTGACTGTTAAAACAAAACAAAAATATCTGTAGTCTTAATAAATTTGGTAAATTAAAAATGCAGTGGTTAAATTAAAAAAATTATATTGCTCTTTGTTTTAAAAAGGGTTATAAAAAATGTCAATAATTATTGATACCAAACGATATGAATCATTATATCGTTGATACATTTTTTAGCTATATCGCCCAGCCCAAATAGAAAAACAATGAAAACGTAGCGCATTGGAATGGAAAAACGCATTCTGTGCAAACAGCCCCTAACTCTGCTGGAACACATCCTGCTTATCAGCATCCAAGACAAAATTGGAATTATATGGATCTATACTGGAATTGTTTGGATTATCAGCCACACAATCCTCCAAATATCAGCATCAGACTGACTTCTTTTTTTTAACTATACAACATAATTGTTATTTCCTATGAAAACAAATACAGTTCCTGGAGCCGAAATAAATGAGGTGGTCTTTTGTTCTCAAATTACTTGCCCACACCTAGATCCAACTGACTCCCAAGCTTCACTGTCAAGATCTGAAGGCATGTGGAGTCTAGCTCCCACAATGCAGCATGGTAATAGTGAGCACAGGACAACTATCTCTTTAATGATGACTAATCTAAGGGCCAACGTTCCTACATGTGCTTCACAGGAGGGCTATTGCGTCGCAGTCAGTGTCTGACTCCCCATAAGTTTTTTTTATGGGCGCAGCCCTCCACTAATGACAGAAGATGCATGGCAGACATGTTCTACTCACTACAGAGACGAGGAAAGCTCATCACCGAGCAGTGGGAGGTGGAGGAGGGGCACATGCTGCCAAGGCAGGTCATTATCACCTAACACATGGGAACTCCATCTCCATCTTTTGATTTCCATTAGAGGATGGGGGAGGGGGGAGGGATTCCCTATTATTGATGACATGTTCTACTCACTACAGAGACGAGGAAAGCTCATCACCGAGCAGTGGGAGGTGGAGGAGGGGCACATGCTGCCAAGGCAGGTCATTATCACCTAACACATGGGAACTCCATCTTTTGATTTCCATTAGAGGATGGGGGAGGGGGGAGGGATTCCCTATTATTGATGTATGTGTTTGAAGTACATTTTCTACTGCCTTCACCTCTCTAATAATTCATTTTACAAACATATGCAATAGCAGGTCTCTGAAGAAAGAAAAGAAAATAATTCTGCTCAAAAATATAGGTGTTCTGGTGGGGATAATCTCACACATTTAATGTTCAGGTAATATTTTACTCTTAACAGAAATAAAAAATTACAGCTTCCATCAAGAAAAAGCATATTTTAGGAGAATTCAGATTTGCTGCATTGTGACAGAAATTTACTCTAATTTGGTCTTTCAGATTGCTGGTCTGTTCTCTACTACCCCACATGTGCTTTCAATAATAAAATTAGCTCATGGAGCATAGCGCCATGAATTCGGTTGACAGGAGCAATCGAGACTGATTGAAGCTATTATCTCTCAATCAAGCGTTAATTAAGTTTGACTGCTGGAATATTCACTTACTAATGATAAGAGGGCGTTTGTATATGTGGGTACACTTTATTAAAATAGTATACATAATTCATATCTTTAGCATTGCAGATTTTATGTGTGTATGGAAATCATAAATCAGCATGGATTCTGAGAGAGTACGTGGAGGTTTATTCATATTTTTGACATATAATCAAAGTCTCAGCAGGTAGTGAAAACTGAAAAAGTGTGCCTGTATATTCAAATGCTAATGAAAAACAGGGCTGAACAGTAAGTGTTTTTTTGTTGTTGTTGTTTTGTTTTTTGGTTACTCAAGTAGTTCAGTTCTGGCATTTAGCACAGTCCACTACTGGTCTTCTTTCTTAAAAACTTCAAAAATCACATCGATTAGAATGAAACAGTAGTAATGTCAAACTGATTGATTGCTGACTGCAGTTCTGTCATGACAACTCGTACATGAAATTACCCTGTATCATATCTATACAGGTGGAGCTGGGGAAGGTGGAGGGTTATATCAGATGGAATTAGAACCTATCGACCTATGCCAGAGTTTAATGACAGAACTTTAAACATGTTTAAATAATGAAATTCAAATGTGAATGCAAATTTTACAACTTTCAACTAAATCAATGTTTTTCGATCTACCAAAAATTTACAAATGCAGTAATTTTGGTAGACTCACCTCACTCATAAACACAATGGCTGCGTCCAAAGTGATATACTCTCTCAGTAGGTACTTCTTTTGAATACATACCTGCTTTGCAACTGTTAAAAAACTATTCTCTATAAATGTGTGTAGTATGACATCATGTTGTCATTGTCATGTGACCTACAACTTAAGTTTTGTCTTTTCACTGCCATTGACAACTTCTTTCCTATGGCCTCATGAGATAGAAAAAAAATCTAGATAGTAAAGACAGAATAGAATGAGATATTAAAGTGTCCATTGGATATGCACCTCAGAATCTCACTCGAAACAGTGTCATCTGGGTACTTTTTTTCTGCTGTGAATTCAGACATAGTACGTTTTTCAGTTTTTCACCTACTATACAGTAGGGAAGTATGCATCCAGTCATATATTCAATCACATGTTTTATTCCTGAATAAAGCAGATTCTTTGAACAAATCAGTTGAGTTAATGATTAAATGACCCACTTATAAAGACAGTCACATGTCGCCATCTACTGGTGTAACAATGTAACCTGCAGAAAGAGGCACTGAAAATCCCCACCACTAACGTGCAGACTGACAGTCTGAAATGAGAAAATGAAAATAAGTGCAGCGATACAAAAAGGAACAAGTCGAGGACTCGAATTAACTGCATGGAGTTTAATATGATAATAAAAATCCAAATGTTTTTGTTTTACGAAGCGTAAAAACATATGTATGAGATCAACAAACGGTTCCCATGAAACCCTCTTAAACTGGCACTGGGCCATTGCGCCATCCTGTTGGTCCCAGGAAATTATCTTTTTTTTTCTCCACAAGACTGCTTTTCATAGCCTAACAAAAACAAAACCAAACATCCTTTTAGCTGACATGTTCTTTTGTCTTTTGAGTCAAACACAAAGTATACATGCTTTCCTAAAGATATCTCAAATTCAGCGTTTTATTGACAGCGACAACTCCCTCCCCCCGGCAGAAACAATTTTGCAGGGTGAATCCCCTCGTGTTTGGAGTGCAGACGCAGATGAAGGCAGTAAACACTCGGTAGCCCCTCGTCGCGCTGGATAACAGTCTGGCAGTAGGGGCAGATGTACCCTGTGGAATCCCTGCGAGGGATCCACCCTTACCTCCCCCTTTATCTCATTCTCCTCTCTGCTCAGTCTGTGCAAAGTGATAAATGCCCTGCTTTTGTGCATGCACGCACACATACACACACACACATTTGGGAGAGGATTTCATCTCTTCCAGCTCTAGTCTCCAGTGGGCTGCAGTGTTAGTTAAGGAGGAGGTGATGGAACTGTTGCCCTGAACATATTACAGTCGCCTCAAGAACAATCTCCTAAATATATCCCCTATCCAAAGCCACCAGTCTACTGTATTCTCAATAGAATGAGAGACATAAATCGAGGCTAAATTAATAGGATGCAGATCAAGACACCTGGATCTGTCCCAGATTTGGTAACCCATAATATTTACATGCACATTTCCACTTGAAGTCAACATGAAATCAGATTTGACCCTATTTACTTTTGCAGTAAATACATGTCTTTGCACCCAAAAAAATGTAATGGATAAAAAAAATTTTTTTAAAGAGATATTTTTGAGTCTGTGATGATTGATTCAGAAGTGTATGTAATTCTAATTAAATAAAAAAATATTCATAATCTTTTATCCAAATGTAATAACCAAGACCTCTTATTTTTTCCTTCGGTTTGGACAAAAGTCAAATCTATGCTAATTCCCGCTGCTTCTTATCCTCCAGCTTTCAAGCTTCATTCTGGAAATCTGTTCTTTTGGCAATAATAGGCCCCACAGGGCATTAACAGTTTCTATACGCTTTGGATAGTTTATTATGTTTCAGTGAAATCTAAGAATTACATCTCCTGCTCCCATAATGCGATTTTACATCGACCTCCCAAGTCACCCATTATGTGAGGGTCAATCCAAGCCCAGTGAAGAAAATAAGGCATCATTCTGCGATGACTGGATTAGAGTCTGGGGTTGAATATTGACATCTTTCTGAGTGGATGACTGCTGGATAAATCAATATCATAATTACTGAATTCTCAAACAGGAAAAATCCTTTAATGCAGCTAGGTATTTGGATAAAAGGAAAACTGCATGGGTCTTTTGATCTGCAGTTAATAAACTGCAATTCATTCATGTTTGCAATTGTAATTCATGAATCATGACTCATTATTTAATTGAGAGTCACAGAACATTATTTAGGAGCACATTTGCTAAACACCATGTCATGGATCCGACAAGTCAAAGCAATGTGTAATTTACAGTGTTCAATTACACTTTTCCTCAAATGCCCCACTCCAGGGTAGGGGTGTGCGATATTAACAAAAAATAATATCTCAATATTTTCTGGGATTTTATCGATAACGATAATTAGATGATATTTTGCTGAGTGTGTTATTGTGCTGGTATCTTAAGGACTGCCGTGGACAGCTGACTTGATATTCTTCATATTCTGTGCAGTGGTCAGCTCACACTGATAGAAATCAATATTTTCCAATAAGTTTTAACTGATTTTTACATTTGATGGGCATTTTGACTTTTATAAAGCTTTTTTTTTTCTAAAAGTGCCCATTATCTTTTGAATACTGATATTTGAAATTATTTAAATAATAAAAGATACTCTGAATGTGAAATTAAAACCGCCAGTAGGTGGCAGCAAGTCACTGTTAATAAGTGAGTCAAAGCGATTGAACCGAATCATTTAAACGATTGATTCATTCAGGAACGAAACACGGTCATGTTGCTCAGAGACGCAAAACAGCGCTGTGGTTGTGTTTGGAGTTATTTTTTGTTGTCGAAATAGCGCAAAAACAGGAAATATGGTGTCTAAAGCGCAAGTCTCTTAATTAACTTCTTGTTTATTGAACTGTTGTAAAAAATCAATATCACATTAGTAATCATTGTCATTTTTTGGAGAGAAAAACGGCATTTACAACCTTCAAATCAGCTGCCAGAAAACAAAAGGGGCAAGACATACTTTCCAAGACCTTCTTAAAAACTATTAGGAGGGAGGTCTTGCAATTTATATGATGTTCGCACAAATATTATAAAATCATAGAAAAATGGGGGAAATTATTAAATCAATTACCCAATGTCTCTTGGGCAGCTGCCAAAAATGGCAAAAAAGATCCTGCCTGGCATCAATCTAATGATTCCCAGGAGAGAAGACCACAGTATTAACACAACATTAACATTTGACATTTATCAGCTGCCCCCAGCGGTAGCAGCAGGTCACTCTGGACACGTTCCACTTGTATGTAGGAGGGTATATTCCCGTGGGTCCATATTGACAGATGCACAGGCTTCCTGCACTCTCACACCTTTAACAACAGCCATCAAACATTTGATGAGATCAAGCCTCCAAAGTACTCCAAACCCCCTACCTTGTCAGCTGTATTTGGCGAGATATGAATATGAAACTCCATCTTCCAACACATAATCCTCCTCTGCTGCGCCAGGAGTGCCCACTTCCACTGGGGAAGCTATGGCTGCCAAATTACAACAGTGCTTGACCTTATTTTTTTCCTTCACATACTAGAGCCAACAGATTAAGACTCCCTTTTCCTTATGCTTGGGGAGACCGCATGGGGAGAAGGAGACGGGAATGGGAGGAACCACATCACTCAATACCTTTTGGAGATTTTGGACATTCTTCATTTAAGAAAATAGCTCAGGGGTTTCCATACCTTCCAGCAGAGTTTAGCTCCAAGCACACCTGAACCAGTTAATCAAGGTCTTGAGGATCACTAGCTGCATCCAAAATCATACACTGTCTAATATAGGGGTGTCCAATTCTGCTCCTGGAGGGCCACTGTCCTGCAGCGTTTAGCTCCAAGCCTAATTAAACACACCTGAACCAGCTAATCAAGGTCTTCAGGACCTCTGCCACAAAACTTCAGGCAGGTTTGAGCTAAACTCTATAGGATGTTGGCCCTCCAGGAGCAGGATTAGTTTGTACTGGTCTAGTACAAACTGCATTTGATTTAAAACGTTAAAAAGCATGTTCTACATAGCACAAATATGGGTAGAATACATCCACCATGTTGTCACTGTCCCGTGACCTACCAGCATCAGTTGCTTCACTGCCATTCACAACTCCTCTCCTGTGGCTTCATGGGATAGTAAAGTGTTCACCAGATGCACACTTCCTAATCTTTGCGGAAGTAGTAGGTCATCAGGGTACTCTCCACCTATTTTCTGGTCATACTGCTCTTTTGGCATGTTTTTTTCCCTGCATATTATGGAAGTAGGCATATTTGGACGCAAAACCTCTAAGCAGATGTGTTAAAGAGCTACACTCTTCAGGAAATTGGCTTTCCAGGAAAAGGGTTGAACAAAGGTGTCCAAGCTGAACAAGGGACATCGCAAAAAAGCTTTTTCTTTAAACAGACTCTGCTTACCCTCAGAGATGTGATGGTGGTTGGGTCCCGTATCCTGCCTTCTTCATCCTTCAGATTGTAACCCTCCGGTCGTTTGTCTCTCTCGCTGATTTTCCATAGCTTCACAGTTTTATCTGGTAAAAGAGATATGCGAGACAATGTGTAACGTGGAAGCAGTGTTTGTAAGGTTAGGGGCAGAGAAAATATCAGCAGATCCACTGGAAATGGGCCAGTAAAGAGAGTGAACATAGCTAGCACAACAAAACAGACAGGAGTTAAATCAAATAAGATCAATGTCTTCCAATTAACCTGATTGGACCGTGCTGCTGCCTGTATGCTGGACCACTCTGAAGTGTCCTAAAACAGGACTATAGCTTCATGAGAGCCATCTATCTCTGCAAAACTGATGAATGCGAGTTTGGGTCTGAAGGATTTGCTACTTTTAATTGGCTGCAGTTACACAGCAGAAATCTCTAGCAGCCTAACTGCTCAAATAGGCACTGTAAACAACATAAATGAAAAATGTATAATTTCAGATCTCAGATTTCTGCCAACTAGTAATTATTTAAATAAATATTCAAAATAAATACATAGACACTCGCTACTTGAGAAATGTTAAAATCCTGCTGGATGTGTGTTATTGCACTTTAAATTATGAAGTAAGCCAAGCTGGTTTATGCTTATTATTGCTGGTTTACCAGCAATGCCATGCTGTTAACCCGAAAAACATAGCTTAGAATAATGACTGTTCACTCTCAGCAGAATTGAATTCTGTATGCAAGGCAGAATCACTACTTTATTGTTTATCACTGTGAAGCTGCTTTAAAACGATCAGTACTTTATGAAGCGCTATATAAATAAAGGTGGCTTGACTTGACTTGGCTGTTTTTTTGTTTATGGTGAAACTGGTTGACCACACCAGTCAAAAGTTTGGGATCTGTAAGTGTTTTGTTTTTAAAAACAAGTGTCTTATGCTCAAGCAAGGCTGCATTTATTTGAGCAAAATACATTAAAAACAGTAACAGTAATTATATAAGTTGCGTAACTATATAATAAACAATAATACTGTGAATTATTATTTCAATTTAAAATAACAATTTTCCATTTTAATATATTTTCGCATCTAATTTATTCCTATGATGCAAAGTTGAATTTTTAGCAGCCATTTACTCCAGTCTTTACATGATTTTTCAGAAATCATTCTAACATGCCGATTTGCTGCTCAAGAAACATTTTTTTTATTATGAATGTACTCTGTGGTCTGTAACACAATGCAAAACCGCATATATCTTAGCATATTATTTGTCTCTTTAAAGAATGGCCCTGACAATATGTATAATCTTTTTTTTCTGAATTGTGAGGAAGTGTACATTTATTCATTTGTCAGATACTTAAGGAAATTTGTATGCAACACCACAGATAAACCTATCGACACAGTAACACCCAAAACATATTTTTCAAAAGTAAGAAACATTAGATCAGATATGACGAGAACACATTGGGTTTGCTCACCATTGGTGGACAGGAGGAAATAAGCGGCGTTCTGTTGCGGCAGCCAGCGGATTTTGTTGATCTTCTCCTCAATCTCCAGGCTTTTCAAGTAGTCAAACTCGGGCTCGTGGCTCTGAAAGGTGCTGTAAACATTGTACTCCCCCCGACGGTGAGGCTGGTTCTTACTCTGCAATGATGTAAGTGTTTATGTGTTATAAACCAAGATGAAAAAATAGACCTTAATATATACTGTATTTGGTGCATTGCTTTGTTTCACTGCCTATTTCATGTGTATCATGCATGACAAATGCATCCCACATTAGCTGAGGATCACATTTACAATTCATTCAGCGCTCTACATCAAAATGCTTGGACCTAATTATACATATGTGAGCCTGGACCACAAAACCAGTCATAAGGGTCATTTTTTTCGAAATTGAGATTTATACATCATCTGAAAGCTGAGTAAATAATTGGCCGGGATACAACTATTTGAAAATCTGGAATCTGAGGGTGCAAAAAAATCTAAATATTGAGAAAATCGCCTTTAAAGTTGTCCAAATTAAGTTCTTAGCAATGCATATTAGGGCTGTCAAAATGACTGAAAAACTCAATCGAATTATATTCAAATTTAAAAGGCATAATTTCAGTTAGGGGGAAAAAAAGATTTGGCTTCTCTCCTGAGGCCACAAGAGGGCGCATCGAGCAAAAAATTATGCACGTTTCTTCAAAGAGTAATAAAATAACACGACTATCTTTGAAAAAAGTGCATAATGTTTAAAATAATGTTTACAAACCATATATAATTAATAAAGTTGCTTAAACAATTAGAAAAAAAAACAGCACCATGCATGCATGTATAGTTTAATACAAAGGACCGAAAACCAATCACAAAAGTAGGCTACTTTCTTCAATTAAAAACATGAGATGCAGTGGGACGGGGAAAAACCACCATAAAGTCATGAGACATGTTTTTTAAAAGTTGAACTTATATTAATTTTACATGGCTTTCTAAACATGCTGTTGTGTGAGACGCGAGTCCAACGCTGATAGATGTCCCTCTAGAACGGCTTGGTTTCAGTTTTGACGTAATCAACATATTCTCCACACTGATGCTCTCGTTTTCCGCTATATATTGAATGAACAACGTATCAGCGCCACATCTATTGGGTTTAACTGGATAGGCTAACAAAAACATTCAAATTCAATGACACTTACATCGTCGTCGAATCTCGTGCGCCACTGATAAGGCTGCCTGACGGCTGACGCAGACCTAAAATTCGAATGCAGTGTTTTTGCATTCGAATGTGGATTTCTTTTTTTTATTCGATGAATATTCGAAATTCGAAAAAAAATTTGACAGCCCTAATGCATATTACTAATCAAAAATTACGTTTTTATATATTTACAGTAGGAAATTTACAAGATATCTTCATGGAACATGATCTTTACTTAATGTCCTAATGATTTTTGGCATAAAAGAAAAATCTATAATTTTGACCCATACAATGTATTTTTGGCTATTGCTACAAATATACCCCAGCAACTTAAGACTGGTTTTGTGCTCCAGGGTCACATATAGCACATAATTAGAGGCAGCAAACAAATGATAATTGGAAATTTCTGCATAAACATTGGCTTATATTAAGTCCCTCTGTGTTACAGTCACATATGGAATGTGTGTTGATTTTTTCTTTGTTGCTGAAAGCCGTGAAATATAAGTGAGGCAGGTCAGAATCTCAATGCACAAAGGTGGTCCGGGTTAGAGGAATATCTCAATACCGATCAGAGCGTGGAAACCTTCGGGGTCACTTCTCACCTTGGGAAGCGTCTGAATCAATAAGCAGAACTCAGACAGACCGAGAGAAGACGAGGGTATTAATGGAAACAGATTTCCCCTCGGCGGGAGAGAGGGGGTTAAAGGGGGTCTGAAACAGAGTGGGGCATGAATCATGGTGCGAGGATTAACAGACACCATGAAATCTCTGTAAAGATGATGCGAGCGTGAGATGAGGAGGGGCGGACAGCGGGGTTTTCGCACTTTTGTGCTGCTAGACAAAACAGTGAGGGGTTATTAGATCTGAAACAGTTCATGACCAACTTACAAAAACACAAATTTAGTCAATAGAGGATAAACAGTCAATTTAGGATGAGGATGTGTACTACCATATTTACAACTGTATTCAAAGTCCTGCTATGGCGATGATATTGGGTGTGAATTTACACTATATGCCATTTTACAGTATTTTTCAAGTAACATTTTAAATTATCTGATGTTTCCTGAGGTGCAATTATAATCTTAGTATGTTTTTTTTTACATCAAAAACAGTCATAATTTTGATATAAATAGTCATTTTCTACCCTGAATTTTGCCTCTGATTTGAACGCTCGAATGAAAGGGGCGTGTCTGCTGAGACCTCAATGTAAACGCCCACTGCTATAATTGGTTAACATCTTTGCATATGAAATGAGCATTACATGTGAACTCTCTTGAAAACTTTTACTGTGTTTTTAGTATAACAGTCGCCAAGAATGACTAATAATGAAAAAAAGTTGACAGTAGCATTATATTTAGATCTAGCAGCGATGTATAGCAGCCGAACAGTCACGTCTGCTGAGCACACAATGCAATTATTAAATACTTTCATCATAACTAACACACTGAAAATGTGATGTAAATAACAGACTCACTGAGCAGCGTAAACTGTTATTGATTATAATGGGAGTTTTGGTGAAAATGCAGAAATCAAATCACTGACAGACTTGCACTGATCTTGAATTGATCCAGCGATTATAAAGAGAATGATCTTTGCTTTCTGTATATGAATAAATCACAATATACACATTAGTTTTTGAGTTTTGAAACATGCAGTATATTTTGCTGTAACAGTAACGTCTTATATCTGTAAATATCAAGAACATTTTGATTCTCCACTTCACGACCTCTTTAACATCCATATTCTATTCTACATTATGGGAAGCCTCGTAGTAGTTAGTAATAGTCTTTAAATTATGGAGAATACAATGTCTATCCCAAATTACCTCCTGTTCCCTCTGGAAGACCACCACTCGTCCACCTTTGTCCCCAGTGGCCAGGAGTTCTCCTGTCGAGTTGAACTCAACAGTGGATATGATGTCAGCTGAAAGAGAGGCATAGAAGATGATATAGTAGAGCTTCAGGAATTTACATTTAATAATCTACATTGAGACAATGAGATATATATATATTTTTTTTTATATATAAAATCATAAAACGGAATACAGAAAAATTACAACAGACAACACAAATTTAAAAAAATAAACAGAAACAGAAATAAATAAATGTTATAGAGCATTATTATTGTTACATTTAGTTGTGAATTCAATTGATTAGACATCCCTTTTAAGTATTACAATTAAACCACTCAATAGAATCCATAAAAATTCAAACAAAACAAAAATTGGGAAAAAAATAAAACTGGACAGTTTACAGCTGTTCTGAGACCAGGCCGGCCATCTCATGTCAAATGTGATGATCCGTTCACCATGCACTCTTGAAATGTTCTCCCTGTCTATCACCATTCCATTGATATGTAAATGTCACCAGATATCACCCACTACCATCATCCCACCAAATATCATCTTCAAAAGCCAGAACGATCTAGAGACCTTTGAAAGAACATGTGAAGCAAACACTGAGAAATTCTAGGTCGACAAAGAGATCAGACTGGACAAACACCTCATATCACAGCCAAATGCAATGCATCTTTGTTTCCAGGTGGAACGTTAAAGAACGCGACACACACGTCTCCCAGAAATCCTGTATAATTCAACCAATCCGATGACGACTTCCAAACTCCTGAAGTATTTCGAATTTTGTGTGCCGTATGCATCAGACGTTCAGCCACCGGTCCATGGGCGTGACGTCTGAGGCTGAGACTATAGGTTTAGGGTAGAGTGTAGTGAAAGTGGTACGTTATTTTCAGAACGGGATAGAGCATTGACTTTCAGCGCCACTTAACGGACATTTAATTTCCTAACTGCCGCGACACATGCAACAACCAACGTAATAAAATGTAATCAGTTTTGGATAAAACTAAATATACTTGACATTCACTTTCAAAGTGCCACAAAACATGCGAGAAGCAACGTCATTTTTACAATAAGCCTTGGTTGGTAATAGTACACTTCTCCCAAGTGTGGTAGCACAAGTTCTGCAGGATGAGTTGACCACCACAGTTTCTAATTACGGGTTTGTCTGTAGCAAGCATCAATGGCACATTTAATAAGCATTTATCAAATAAAATCATCTACTAAATGATCTGTACCTAGATTTTTAAAGCAGCCTTACTGGTGAGCATCTCTTTCTCAATACCCAACATGTTCTGAACTGTAAGTGACCCAGATCCAAACCAACAAAGATTCTTGACACTTCAAAGAGCTGCATCGCTGGATGGCTCCCATTGTGGGATGACACTGTGTCTAATCGCCAGCCCACCGCCAATAGAAAGTGGGCCAGGGTGGGACGCTTAATTAAGGCAGTGCTACTAACGACAGACAAGCCAAAGTAGCAGCAAATCCGCTGCTTTACCTCACATAATTTGACATGTCTGTGCTGTCTTATAAATGTTTTTCAGTGCTAGCAGAAGACTTCTATGTTAAACGTTACATTATTCAATTCCATTTGAATTTGGCATTGTCTGGCATTGTGTACATGCTGTTCTTGTAGGAGTCGGGTGTTGTTTACCTCCAGCTATCTAGGTTTTCTGGATATTTCTAGGTACTCTCATCTTACCCAGAGCCAAGATCCCAAAATAACCTGTACATCTGAGTTCTTTCTGACCTAGCTAGTGCACAACAACAGTTTTAAGACCGTAAGCACATTGCTATCGTAGCCTAGACATTGTTGAATGGTAAAAGACGTTACAGTTCAAAGTTCATTAGCAAGCGCTGCTCTGACTCCCTCTGCTGTGCGTGTTCCGATCGATTCCTACCTTTGACACATCTCCCTTGGTCTTCCTCAAGGAGATGCATCTGTTTCTCTGTCTTTGAGATGTACTGCTGCTGTGCAATCCTTACTGTGAAAAGAAAGGGTTGTTTCTGCTGCGATAACTGCAGTTATCCTTCTCTCTTGCTCTCTGTCTCTCTTTATCACGCAGGTAGCACTATTTCATTGTGCGTAACATCTCACAATTCGCCAGCTCTCCCCACACAATCTCAAAATGAGTCCAGCACTCCCGAAATAGTCGGCTTGGATTCATTTGCATAAATCCCATACGAATACAGAAGAAATGACTTCTAAATATTTGCTTTTATCCATTTCAAGGAGTAAATGACAGAGAGAAGCTAGACACGAAGAGGTGGAGAAAGAGAGAGAGAGACTAAGAAAAGAAACAGGGACTGAACAGGCTTGTTGTTTTTTCACCTCGATACACCTCTCTGAGCTTTTATATTGTCTGCATGTGTGCATAAGTGCAGCGTTTCCATGACAACTGTTCTTTGGACTAAAACAAGCGCTGTGTGTGATTCTTGCAAATCTGCAGTTATCCTTCTCTCTTGCTCTCTGTCTCTCTTTATCACGCAGGTAGCACTATTTCATTGTGCGTAACATCTCACAATTCGCCAGCTCTCCCCACACAATCTCAAAATGAGTCCAGCACTCCCGAAATAGTCGGCTTGGATTCATTTGCATAAATCCCATACGAATACAGAAGAAATGACTTCTAAATATTTGCTTTTATCCATTTCAAGGAGTAAATGACAGAGAGAAGCTAGACACGAAGAGGTGGAGAAAGAGAGAGAGAGACTAAGAAAAGAAACAGGGACTGAACAGGCTTGTTGTTTTTTCACCTCGATACACCTCTCTGAGCTTTTATATTGTCTGCATGGTGAATTTAAGTGCAGCGTTTCCATGACAACTGTTCTTTGGACTAAAACAAGCGCTGTGTGTGATTCTTGCAAAGACTTTGTTCATGTGGAGTGAGCTGCCATCGCTCTGACAGAATTTACAGCAGTCGGGGAAATCTTACGAATCGTATGGGTCATATTTCAGCTCAAATTCAAATCAGAGAAATTCAAAATGAGATTTTTCTTAAAGAAAACAAGTCTTTTAAGGATCGGTTAGATTTTGTGCATCATGGCATTATTTGCACGACAATGCATCCCCAGCCAATTTTCATTACTAGAATTTGAAATAAATAATAATAATACATTGTTTACAATGATTGATTTATGCCTGTTGTAATTGGAATATGTATTATAGCCATATTTACTGTAATATGTGACCCTAGACCACAAAACCAGTCATAAGGGTCAATTTTCTGAAATTGAGATTTATCCATCATCAGACTAAAGTCTCAAAACCAAAGAGACATTCTTTATCAAAGTTAAGACTTAGCCACGCCCCCCCTAAAACGGCTCGTTCTAACATGCCCCCACATATCTACCTCACTATGTGGAAATATTTGCATAATGCGCCCAAATGTGCACGCAAAAAAAGAAGCCGTGGTTTCAGTAACCGCAGTTAGTGTTGAAGCAGCTTACTAATCAAAAATTAAGTTTTGATATTTATGGTAGGAAATTTACTAAATATCTTCATGGAATCTTTACTTAATATCCTAATGATTTTTGGCATGAAAGAAAAATCGATAATTTTGACCCATACAATGGTTTTTTGGCTATTGTTACAAATATACCTCAGCGACTTAAGACTGCTTTTGTGCTCCAGGGTCACAAACAGTAAAATACTGAATTACAATAATAAGAATCTAATGAGAGAAAACAATAAAAAGTCATCAAAAAAATTAAAAGCATTAAAAATGGAATATAAATCAAATAAAACTAAAGAAGTGGTGGACAGTGTTTTTGCTTTGTTACTAAATAAAAAATTGTGAGTATCTTTTATTTTAGTAAACTTTCACTTTTACTTCACTACATTCCAAAACATAATATTGTAGTTTAACTCCACTACATTTCATAAAAAACATATTGTTCTTTGTTTTTTCCAAATGTTATTTCAAAATAACAAAATGCCACTTTTGAGAAATAAGTACAATGTCCGATTTCTGAATGAGCTGATTCTGTTCAATGAACCTGTTGAATCTGTTTGCAAATTAGACTAATTTGCGAATCAAACGAATCTGATGTAAGGAAAGATCCAGTCAGAGCGAATAATGAGCGGAAATTCTGTCATTAGTAAAAATGTACTAAAAGAAGTTAATAATATCAGCGCTTTTGGGGCCACTTCGTTTCCTGTCAGTATATACTGTCTTATCCTAATAAAAGTCAAAAATAAACCTTTAAAAAAAGTTACTAATGCCAAATTTTAGTCTTGATTATTGTAAATAAAAATAACATATAGATAATGACTGTCAGTTATTGGTGAACTCAATCTGCTGTAAAAGGCCAAGCTGTTGAAGTCCACTCTATGAAATGCTTGGATGTGGACATGTCAATACGGGGTAGGCTCTTTTACGAAAAATAACACAAATTAATGTCTATTCATCTTCCCTCCTGTCATAGCAGTTTCAAAGACATAGAACTAGTATGTTTGCATTGTGTTTCTCTTAAAATATTAGCGCATTTTAACTTCATTTTAACCATGATGCCTGTACATTGTATTTTTATACTATCTGACGGCACATATTTACACACATTTTTGTGAGTTGCATTTAAAACAGCACAACTTGCATAAAAATGATAGTGTATGCTGCTGCGCTAACAGTGGTAAAGCTTGGCAAACACTGGCATTCTGTGACAAAAGCGGAGCCATTGTGCTGTGAGTTTATAGGTGTTCTTTCAGACTGTCAGCAGACATTTATGCCAGCTCTCGAGTCTTGGCTTATCACCGTCTAGGCCTTAAGGACAATACATTTTTGGAAGGCACATCTAAAGAAAGTGCAACACAACAGTTTTTCTGTAGAAGCACACCAAACAGTACATGATTAGTGACCCACTTGGACAGATGTGTCACAGAGCTCTCATTAGAACACTTCATACCAAACACACACACACACACTTAGAGGACAAACACACTCACCCACACTGGTAAAACAACAGTCTATGTGAAACATGTCAGAGCACAAAAAGCATCATGGGGTAAAACGCTAAGGGGGTGGTGGAGTTGGGGGATAGAATAATTACATCGAAATCGTATTCCGATTCCTTGCGGAAGCAGAATTCTAAATGAGTTTTCAAAGATGCAAAACATGCTGACCTAATTAGGCCCCTGGAGTACCCAATTTTCTGACTACTTATCTCTGCATTCTTTTCGCTTATTAACGGCAGGGAATGTGGTATGAACACAACTGAACATTTAAGGTAAAATAAAGATGCTTGGAAGGTGAATAAGAGACAGTCTTGCTATCATATTTGTAAAACTTTAAAGGGTTAGTTCAGGATGCGTGAACAAAACTTACGTTATTTGTAGCGCATCTACCATCCAATAATCCTAATAAGCTTTGTGCTTTGTTACTTTAGAAAAACAAACAAAAATAATGACTCTATTCAACAATTCGTCTCCTCCGCGTCACCCTAGTGCCATTTTGGAGAGTGTCCACTGAAAGTAAACAGCGTATGCTATTCTGTGTCAGCTGCGTCACGCGGATTTCTACGTTTTCATTCAAATCAAAGCATAAATAAAACGTAGAAATCCGCGTGACGCAGCTGACACAGAATAGCATACGCTGTTTACTTTCAGTGGACACTCTCCAAAATGGCACTAGGGTGACGCGGAGGAGACGAATTGTTGAATAGAGTCATTATTTTTGTTTGTTTTTCTAAAGTAACAAAGCACAAAGCTTATTAGGATTATTGGATGGTAGATGCGCTACAAATAACGTAAGTTTTGTTCACGCATCAACTGAAAACAGCAGAGACTAAAAGATCATTATGGGGATTTAAAAATCAATATAATTTCATCAAAATGAAGAATGAAAATTGAAAAATCAATATTGTCAACCCAGCCCTTGCTTCCACATTCATGTTCACCTGTTGTAGCTTCTTCACATTGTGTGCACAAAATAGATACGAGTCATTAGAGAAGCGCTAATGTGACATCACTGTTTTGGTCAATGATTTTTTGGTCAATAACTTCATGAGGTCTTTAAATGTGTGGTTTTGAAGGATTGATGTGAGAAAGACAGTAATGGTCCATAGTGGAGGAGGTTTGGGAAGGGCCGAGCGGACAGAATCACAGAGCACTGGTGCGTATTTGCTGGTAGCGGCTTGGCAGCCAAAGTGTTATTGGAAGCTGGATCCAACCATTATTAACACATTAGGAATGTGAGGAACTGGATAGGAAAGCTAATTAATGGAGCAACTCGGATGAGTGCATGAGCTGAAGGCTTTGTGCATGTGATTATGCCTGTGCACTCTCAATGAGAGCTGTGAATTCATAAGTACAGGAATTCTGATGATTTTTTAGTAAATAAAACTGGAGGCTTACTACTGCGATACTTCTGGATTATGAATACATTTCCCATGTTTGAAGGGATAGTTTACCCAAAAATGCTAATTCTGTCATCAATTACTCACCTTCGTGCCTAAACCCATAAAACTTTGAAACACAAATAAAGATATTTTTAATGAAACCTGAGAGATTTCTGAGTTTCTTCCAATGGAAGTGATACAAATTGGTCACTTTAGTTAAGATGAAGTCTTAGAAGGCAACTTCGAAGGCAGCAGATAGCAAAGCAGTTGACTAAGTTTTGGAACAGAGCCTCTGTATATCGCCATTCTCTCAAGGCTTGGTCTTATTTGAGATCGGTTTACAAGCACCCCTGCAATACATTCTTATGCCATAGGTTGCTTCGAGATTTCATTTTGCTTTTGTTATTAAAGTATGTATCTATCAATTTCACACCAACTCTATCTCACCTGGTGGATCAGAGTGAGAAAATAAATCAAAAAGACAGTGAAGCCCGCAAATGCAGCTGGGTCAAAGGTCACCGTGATGTGCAGAAGGAGACCGTCCTCAAATGAAACCCTTTTTTCTAATAACACACAGACGACTCCAGGGCTGCAATAAAACAAGCAAACCCATATAGCAGACACTGTCATCTCTCATATGATTAAACATGAACGCAGTAGATTGGCTATCTGGCCATCTTTGACTCCCTGATTGTGGCGAGATTGGATCCCTTGATGTGTACTATGCTCAGAAGATGAAAGGCTAAAATTAGCATAGAGAGGATGCAGACCATGATGCTAAAAATCAAATACAGAGGGTGACCAGAAAGGGACGTTTCATTATGAAAAAGGGGGTGAAGTGAAGACCTTTCAACCTGCTTCAAAGTGTCCGAAAATCATTTTCAAAAAAAGACACATGGGTTCAGCTTGCATGCCCCCAATTCCCCAGCCTAAATTTGTCAGCATGCATATAGTTTGTGGGGATATTTAAGAGAAAAATTAAGTAGTAAAGACACAGCATTTACAGCATTTTATTATTATCTAATCCAATTGGTTTCTTCTTACAAAATTAGTTTTTGGAGTGGCTGAACATTGTAACCAATCATCCAATACAGTGGCCAATCTGACAAAACCACCATTATAACCAACAAAGCACAGATGAAATGAAAAATTATTCTTAAATTTGGAAAATCTTTCTACGGTATAGAAAATTTCATTGATTATCTGTGTTTGTGAGAGACCAGAACTTTAACTTAACGACCGGACTTCAACAGTTCAAACTTATAAACTTGCTGTTACTGATTGAAATAAAAATAAATAATCAAAAGTGATGTTTATCACAATCATACAGCCCTAGAAAAAAAAAAGATTGTACAGTTGTTGATGAAAATAAAACTCCCCCTGCATCTGAAACCGCCTACTTCCCTACTGTATAGTAGTATGTAGGAAACTTTACTATGCCGTGAAGTCAAGAGAGAGGATCTATGAATAGCAGGAAGCAACATAATTGACGCTGCTAGGTCATGTGACTCTGACAACATGGCAGATACAGTACTGCACGTTTGAATTTCCTTCATAGTACCCATACTCATACTAAATCAAACAAACATTTTTAACAGTCATGAAGTAGGTTTCAAACCAAATGGTGTACTTATAGAAAGTATATCATTTCGGATGCAGCTCATATCTTTTTTCTGAAGAAAGCAAAGAAAATTCTAAGAGTTCTGAGTGTCATGAGTGTTAGTATAATGTTGCTAGTAGGGCTGCACGATATTGGAAAAAAACTCACATTGCAATATTTTATTTATATATTAAAATATATATTGCGATATGAAAGAAATCAGCACATGACTTGAATAGTTTATTTGGGGGGAAAAAATAATGATTGGATACTACAAGGATACTTGCAGAGCACAGTATTTCAGGCACAAATCGCAGAAGTGAACAGAATTTAGTGTTCACGTGCATCTGTGTGGCTCTCACCATGTCTACACCGGATGCTAGTGGCGCAACACGACAAAATACAATGAACCCATTATAATCAGTGATGCTGTCTACACTGGATGCGGCGCGGCACGACACGACAAATCCCCGACAGTATGACGACTTTATGACGTACTGACACAAAGTTCAAATAATTGGCAATGGTCGCTTTGTCGCGTCCGGTGTAGACAGCCTTTGGGGCCGTTCACATGTCGTGCCTAAAAACGCGAAGGAAAACGGCAGTCACGACGCTTTCTCCTTCTTTCCAAGCGCTCGGGAGCTTGCTCTTTCGTTGCGTCTGCCTTTGCTAAGCTACCGTGACCTGCGCTCTCCACGATGACGTGGAAGTTTCAACAAAGGATAAATGGATTTCCAGCACTGAAAATTGTCGTGTCCGGTGTAGACACCGTGTCTGTGTGTGAGCAAAGTAAACAATCAGTATAAATATAACGATCAGTAGCCTATACTAAACATCGCACATCCTACGATGTGACTATCGCAGATACGCACATCGCGATATCGATGATGAAACTATATATCGTGCAGCCCTAGTTGCTAGGGTGTCTCTGGGATTGTTTTCCTCTAGTTATATTGTGTACCAGGTGATCATTAGAACAATAACAGCACACAAAATTTGAGGTAGAATCCATGTCCAGCAACACAGTACAAATCAGGACAAGCCAATAGGCTATCTAATACATCCTGCCTTAGCAAATACCATATAATATCATATGTAAATGGATTTTTGCATGTGCTGGTATCATGGCATAAATCAATGGTAACTTAGTAACATGAATCTACCCAAAGAACATGTTATAATTCAGATACCAGCTTTCCTGTAGCTCAACAGCTCAAACCGCATGGCATTATCAGGTCACGGGTTCAATTCCCAGGGAAAGCAACAACTGATTAAAAAAAAGGTGGTAACACTTTAGTATAGGGACCAGTTCTCACTATTAACTAGTTGCTAAGTCACTTTGGATAAAAGCATCTGCCAAATGCATACATAATACAAGTTGATTTCTAGGTACAAGAGTAAAGGAGAGAGAGACATAGGGAAGACAGCTTGTAGAATTGAATGCAATGCTAAACAACTGCGTGGGAAAGAGATTAGCGCCGTGAGGTATCTGAATTATGTGCGTCAGAGGGATTGACTCTGGGATAATCGTACCTGTTTCAAAGACAACAGTGAAATGCTATGAACTCTGCCTAATAAAAAACCTCTGGTAGTATGTACTAACAGACTAATGAACTCATTTAAACCCACCAACTTTAAAGATAGTTGATATCTTGGATGAATCACAATAAGGCCATCGCAGAAGTTACGCTTGTTTCCTGTTGTGTTGATCTGCTGCACTAAGTGGCTTAGACAGAAGTTTCTAATCTTGCGTTCTGTGAGCAACAAACAGCCTTCCATTCTCTCTGGAGGTATAAATAACTGACCCGCACTAGCCTGCGGCCATATCACAGATCACTGAAGGCACGTATTCGTCTGGACAAGAGGATCGCAGGAGCGGGGATAGATCTCCCAGCTCCTGGGGCAGATCCGTCTCACTAGTCCACTTTGTCCAACACAGAGACGGCTAACGTCTGGCCTCCAGGCCATATTTAAAAAGTGAGAATGCAAAACTTTGAGTAAAAGCAATTTAAGATAAAACAATGATAAATAGAATTACACATTTAATTAAATTATACATTCAATTATTTTAAAACAATATCAATGCAATATTAATTGAAAGTCTCTTTTTTGTGCCAGCTGTAATGAATAAGCCCAATCTAGTGTGTCATCATGGAAATGGAAAGTTTAATGAATACATTGACAAATGCACTCAAATAAAAATCAATGCCCTTCGATTAACTTTGAGTGCAAGATATTTGACATTTCTTTTGTTGTATTACTTTAGAGATGGACACAATAGAAGAGTTTTGGTCGTTGGAAGCCGTGCATTGTACTGTGCATTGAAACTCATTTCAGCCATGGAAAAACCAGAGCTGCCATGAGATAAGTTAAATACTGCATGAAACGGAAATTGCAATCGACTTTTCGTTCCTGTTGTGGCTTTCAAAAGAGGAATGTAAGAGAAAATAAAATACTTCATGACATTGCTAAGCCAAATTATTTCATGAATCAGAGATCTGGTGACATTAAGTAGCTTTCAAAGCTTCTGGGTCCCAATCAGCTTCTCAGTTTGCTGATATCAAGCGTTAAATCATTCAAGGCTAAATTGAAATTGCAACTGTAACTTCCTCTGAGTGGCCATTAACAGAAAAGGTTCCCTGTGCAGCAAGTTTAATACTTAATATTTGAAATGGTAAGAGTGCCTTAGGTGGCACCAATAATTATCATAATTAATGTAAGTGTCACAGAGTATTACAGTGCCTTCCACTAATATTGGCACCCTTGGTAAATATGAGGTGGCTGTGAAAATAAATCTGCATTGTTTATCCTTTTGATCTTTCATTCAAAAAATTCACAAAGTTCTAACCTATCACTGAAGTAACTACAGTATGCCTTAATACGTTGAAATTTACAAAACCTTAAACACTTTTTGCTATTAATAATGGAGTAAAATGCTAAAGCAAGGAATAAAAAGTAAATATCTAAATCAACCGAACTGTCTCCTGTCTCCCTACAATCTACCTCCTGCCTTTCCACCCTCTTTCTCATACTGTACTGTGAGCAGATTTACTCTGGGAATAATGAATATGCCTCCAGGGGCTGAAGCTAAAATATTTCGTTTCATGAATAAATTGAATGGGGTAGCCAGGGGGTGTTTGGCTTGGCAGCAACGCTTACCGGGAACCAGTCAATAACAAACGGGACCCGCTCTGCATCTAATGATCCAGAGAAATTACATGAGAACTGTGAACAGCAGCAGACTGCTGGAGTTTGCGTTCTCTTTACCCACAATGCACCTCTCTGTTAGAGAAGTTAAAGAGCTAAAAGAACAATCATTTAGCAATCAGGTCAAAGAAACAGATGTGCTAAATATAGAAATTCAAGATTTGGGGAGTGGCTTTCAAGAGAGGAATACTAGAGAAGAAAATATATTAACGTTGCTTTGCCAAATTGTTGCATTCCTCACATCATCAGTCACAAATAATGATAGCTTTATGATGGCAATGCAATAACACGGAAGCTCATTTCCGCCATATAAGAAAAAAAGCATGCTTTGGTAAATCATAATCATGACATAAAAAGTTTAAATTATGAGATACTAAATCATTAAGAGATAAAAGTAAAAAATATGATTAAGTCATAATTCTGAGATAAAAAGTAGAAAGTATGACATACAAAGGCAAAGGTATGAGATGAATCACATTTATGATAGAATTATAATTATTTTTAGTCATAATTATGACTTTGGTAACACTTTATTTTAAGGTCGAATTCTCTCTATTAACTAGCTTATTGGCTGTTTATTTTTAACTACTTACTAACATTAATAAGCAACAAATTAGGAGTTAATTGAGGCAAAAGTTATAGTTAATATTTAGTTAATTAGTTGATAGTGAGAATTGGACCTTAAAATAAAGTGTGACCATAACTTTTTATTTCATAATGTCAACTTTGTCATAATTTTGACTTTCTGTGCTTTGACTTTTTACCATAATTTTGAGTTATGGTAATTGTTTTTACGTTTTTTGTTTTTTTTTGTCATAATTGTACATTTTATATCGCAATTATGATTATTATCATATAATTTTGACTTTTCTCATAACTTCCACTTAGTATGTCATAATTTCAACATTTCATAATTAAACTGATCTCTAAATTGTACTGTAAATATCTGCTTTGATAACAGGTGTCATCAAACCAGTAACTGGATTTGTTGCAAATTTTTTAAAGAATGAATGATTTGGAGTTGGCTCTTTTTTACACCTTACCTGAATGTATTTTATAATTAAACTGATCTCTAAATTGTACTGTAAATATCTGCTTTGATAACAGGTGTCATCAAACCAGTAACTGGATTTGTTGCAAATTTTTTAAAGAATGAATGATTTGGAGTTGGCTCTTTTTTACACCTTACCTGAATGTATTTTTGTGTGTGTGTGTGTGTGTCAAGAGTTTTTCACAGAAAGCAGAGAATGACTCAACTGACATTTTGGCGGAACTATTTCTCTGAAGACATACACAGATAAACTGCATCCTGGTCTCCCAACAACTCAATACAGGCTGTTACCCATGGACTGTAATTCTCTGCAGTGTTGGCCCTCCATTGTTAGCTGTTAGGGGCCAGAAGTCTTTTGTCTGGCGGATATTGGGTGGCTCGATGTTGACTGGGGGGGGATTGCAGTAAATATAAAGAGGTGTTTTGTTGAGTTCAGGTACTGAAGCGGCACTACTCTTCCACTGCAGTGGCGGAGAAAGGCCTATTCTATATGGATACATAAATTACCACACAGGAATCAACGGGCTGGGAGAAAATAAATCAGTCTTGATTTATGGCCATGCAGCAGCAGTAAACAAAGACACAAATGCAAAGAGCCAAGCACAGGACCTTTTAGGTTAAAGGCAGTGTTGAGGAATAGCTAACTGAAAGAAGCGGTAGCTACTAACTTAACTACATTTTCCAGTAATGCGACAGTTCATGTCTAGTTCAAAATAGTTCTTCACTAACAAGCAACTTTTTACATTTACAGAAGGTAATGTCTCTGTTGTGTTTTTCAGACAGCTTTACAGCTGATTGTGAAGAACAAGCTACACGAAGACACTGTTGTTTTAATAAAGGCATGTGCATATTGTAATTTCGAACTTTCAAGTCTCCTCCCTATAGCATGGGACAGTATTGTTTCAACTGATTTAATATTGAGATATTGTTAAATATTTAAAATTGCCCCCTGAAGAGGATTCAGTGTAGTAGGTACTCTTTCTTCTGGTGTACCAAACTACTTACCCCCCAAAAAGCAGCTTGACTGTTGTGTAACACTTGAATGTATAAGTAGATTGCAGCTTGGCAAGCTACAGGTTCAATGCAGATTCCCCGACACCTTCTAAACAGCATTGTACCAGACTGGGGCTCCGATTTACAATGACTGATCCATGTCGATTGTAAATATCTGCGGTTCTCAGTGTGACTAAGCAGCTGCGAGGGAGAGAGAAAACGTGTCTGTGAATGTGACATCTGGTCCACATTAATGGGTCTGGTTGTTATCACTCCTGCAGTAGCTTATGAACGTCAACATCATCAGCATTCAGTGGCACCCTGCACACTGGCATTATTTGTCTCTATTACTGGCAACATCTGCGACCATCTGCATCTCTAATACAGGTTTATTGTGCCCATACGCTGTAAATGGAGGCAAAATGGACCGTTTTTGTATTGGGAGTACCACATGTGTCTCACATTCATCAGTGTGACATATTTTCTCTATTTACATTGCCAAATTTGTGGCAGCTGTCCTGTTGCTGCAAGCAAGTACAGGAACTTGCTACTGCCAATGCATATGGCGATACGGTGCCAAGAGTATTTAAGACATACTGCTGCTGCACAAATAGCATATAAAATAACCCGTAGCAGATCTATACAGGTGGAGCTGGGGAAGGTGGAGGGTTTCAGAGAAACTCTGAAAAAGCGCTGCAGGAATCTCTAGTGAATGCTAGCCAGCCATATAAATTCAAGGCAGTAAGCTCATTGGCTGCATATGCAGCATGAACCAATCAGCTTGTGCCAAGTCGTTTAACTCTCTGAATATCATCAGTTAAGCTAACAACCCATCACCCTGCGCCATCTAGAGTTTCATGACTAAACTATATATTTAGAGTATTTTGTGCTACAATCTGCATGTTTTCCTTCCATTCTTCCATTTTATGATGGGTGGTAGCTAGCATTAAGGTGCAATACCACCACTTACTATGTTGGAGTGTCAACCAGATTATTTACAATATTATCAGTAGTATTAAAGTCCCCTTCAATCACAAATCGTATCCCTTAAAACTCATTTTGATCCTCAAAATTACATATTTAAAAAAAAAATTCCCACAAAAAGAATTTCCGTTAAAATGACTTGAATATAACTCTACATAATAATAGAGCTAATAATGTGTTGCTGATGTTACACAACCCCCATTTGCCATCTCAGACAACTCTACACTCTACACTAATGATATGAAAAGCTCCACCCCGCAAGTTGAGGGGATTGGTTACATGTTTGGTTACATTGATTGGCTACATGTTTGGGGGACTATTTCAAACCGTCTTTGGTACACTGCAGTTTTAAGGAAAAAATGCTTAGCAATGGTGATGACTGATGATTTTACACATGGTTTGCATTTTAAAAAACACCAGATAGAAATGTAAACAACATTAAAAACAGGGGGTCTTTAACAGGAGGGTGTGTAAATGACAGAATTTTTTTTCGGGTGAAACGGGAAACTGACGTTTTGCTTTGTGAATTTCATGTGAAATTTACATGAAGTATATTCTGTTCAGGGTTCTCTCGGTTTTCATTTAATGGTCTCTAGAGTCTTTACTGTGACCACACATGATAATGCGCTATACTTGACTGGGAACATTAGCATGTGAAGCTGAATAATCAACCCTCCTGGTTGAGCAGATCATGGCTTTACTCCACTGACAGAGCAGAAGAGCTGAGTCATCATGGAATTAACAAGACTTCATCACATTTATGATGTTTTCTGTTAAATTACAGAAGTTGCCACATTAGCAACAGTTTAAACTGGCTTCTGAATAGCATTATTTCTGCAGTACATAGTACTTCAATTGCTAAAATGCACAATACACAACACGGAACATTCAGAGGTCACATACAACCATTACTTTTTACCTTATCTTTCTTGACCTATTATTTTATTGGACTGGTGAAAATAAAGATATTTCCACACTGGTCCACTCTGAATCTGTTTAGGAGGTTTGAGAGTATCTGGAATGTTTTTTTCAATCACCATACATCTTCAGAATGAAAAGATGTTGGCCATTTTACAGTAAATGCAAATACTCTTAAAATATAAAGACAACTGCATGTGCATGTTCTATAAAGACAACCCTTTGACAACCCGTGGGTATTTTCACTTTCCATCTTCTCTGGCTCAAACAACTGTAAATTGAATCCAGAGAGGGCAAAATTCAATCTTATCGACCTCTAATAGCCATTACCATCACATCACCTTTCTAGAAAAGATGGCTGTGGATATTAAATGAAGAAGCAACTGTAGTAATCTGACATGTTTTCATACAGGTTTCCAAGCTATTTTCTTTGAGAATGCTGTGGTTGGTAATAGGGTGGCTGTTCCACACGGACTACCAATCTACTTCAGCTCTGGAAAAATCGTTTATCTGACTGCTTCTGTTACATGGTTGTCAATATGCACTGGGGCACCTCCATTTGTCTGTCACCCAGCGTGAAAGGAGAGAACCATGATGCTGATGGTGCAGTAATGAGGAGAGGAAAGGAGGTAGAGGGTTTTGTCGTACAAATTGGGTAAAAATAATGAGAAGATGCAGGAGGTGACAGAGAGAGGCAACTGAGGTGCAAACAGCGTCAAAAAATTTGGTAGCTTGTGCTACAATGCCGCAGGGCATTTGATAAAGAGAGAGAGAGAGGCGGCAAAACGGGAAGCATCAGCAAACTGATTTTAATGAGCCAACACAAGAGGGTCACAATGGAGCCAAAAGGATCCCTGGCTAGACCCCATCCCCCTTCCCGCACTCGCCGGCAGAGCAACACCGCCGTTGCACTAACACAGGGTCAGGAGGTCCGAAGGGCACGCCACTACCCTGTGCCTGTAAATTAGTGAACACTCTGTGTCCAGAGAAACTACCCCCAACAAATTTAAGACATACTGCTGCTGCACAAATAGCATATAAAATAACCCGTAGCAGATCTATACAGGTGGAGCTGGGGAAGGTGGAGGGTTTCAGAGAAACTCTGAAAAAGCGCTGCAGGAATCTCTAGTGAATGCTAGCCAGCCATATAAATTCAAGGCAGTAAGCTCATTGGCTGCATATGCAGCATGAACCAATCAGCTTGTGCCAAGTCGTTTAACTCTCTGAATATCATCAGTTAAGCTAACAACCCATCACCCTGCGCCATCTAGAGTTTCATGACTAAACTATATATTTAGAGTATTTTGTGCTACAATCTGCATGTTTTCCTTCCATTCTTCCATTTTATGATGGGTGGTAGCTAGCATTAAGGTGCAATACCACCACTTACTATGTTGGAGTGTCAACCAGATATTTAACTCTCTGAATATCATCAGTTAAGCTAACAACCCATCACCCTGCGCCATCTAGAGTTTCATGACTAAACTATATATTTAGAGTATTTTGTGCTACAATCTGCATGTTTTCCTTCCATTCTTCCATTTTATGATGGGTGGTAGCTAGCATTAAGGTGCAATACCACCACTTACTATGTTGGAGTGTCAACCAGATTATTTACAATATTATCAGTAGTATTAAAGTCCCCTTCAATCACAAATCGTATCCCTTAAAACTCATTTTGATCCTCAAAATTACATATTTAAAAAAAAAATTCCCACAAAAAGAATTTCCGTTAAAATGACTTGAATATAACTCTACATAATAATCTCTTACCTAATAATAGAGCTAATAATGTGTTGCTGATGTTACACAACCCCCATTTGCCATCTCAGACAACTCTACACTCTACACTAATGATATGAAAAGCTCCACCCCGCAAGTTGAGGGGATTGGTTACATGTTTGGTTACATTGATTGGCTACATGTTTGGGGGACTATTTCAAACCGTCTTTGGTACACTGCAGTTTTAAGGAAAAAATGCTTAGCAATGGTGATGACTGATGATTTTACACATGGTTTGCATTTTAAAAAACACCAGATAGAAATGTAAACAACATTAAAAACAGGGGGTCTTTAACAGGAGGGTGTGTAAATGACAGAATTTTTTTTCGGGTGAAACGGGAAACTGACGTTTTGCTTTGTGAATTTCATGTGAAATTTACATGAAGTATATTCTGTTCAGGGTTCTCTCGGTTTTCATTTAATGGTCTCTAGAGTCTTTACTGTGACCACAGTCATCATGGAATTAACAAGACTTCATCACATTTATGATGTTTTTCTCGGTTTTCATTTAATGGTCTCTAGAGTCTTTACTGTGACCACACATGATAATGCGCTATACTTGACTGGGAACATTAGCATGTGAAGCTGAATAATCAACCCTCCTGGTTGAGCAGATCATGGCTTTACTCCACTGACAGAGCAGAAGAGCTGAGTCATCATGGAATTAACAAGACTTCATCACATTTATGATGTTTTCTGTTAAATTACAGAAGTTGCCACATTAGCAACAGTTTAAACTGGCTTCTGAATAGCATTATTTCTGCAGTACATAGTACTTCAATTGCTAAAATGCACAATACACAACACGGAACATTCAGAGGTCACATACAACCATTACTTTTTACCTTATCTTTCTTGACCTATTATTTTATTGGACTGGTGAAAATAAAGATATTTCCACACTGGTCCACTCTGAATCTGTTTAGGAGGTTTGAGAGTATCTGGAATGTTTTTTTCAATCACCATACATCTTCAGAATGAAAAGATGTTGGCCATTTTACAGTAAATGCAAATACTCTTAAAATATAAAGACAACTGCATGTGCATGTTCTATAAAGACAACCCTTTGACAACCCGTGGGTATTTTCACTTTCCATCTTCTCTGGCTCAAACAACTGTAAATTGAATCCAGAGAGGGCAAAATTCAATCTTATCGACCTCTAATAGCCATTACCATCACATCACCTTTCTAGAAAAGATGGCTGTGGATATTAAATGAAGAAGCAACTGTAGTAATCTGACATGTTTTCATACAGGTTTCCAAGCTATTTTCTTTGAGAATGCTGTGGTTGGTAATAGGGTGGCTGTTCCACACGGACTACCAATCTACTTCAGCTCTGGAAAAATCGTTTATCTGACTGCTTCTGTTACATGGTTGTCAATATGCACTGGGGCACCTCCATTTGTCTGTCACCCAGCGTGAAAGGAGAGAACCATGATGCTGATGGTGCAGTAATGAGGAGAGGAAAGGAGGTAGAGGGTTTTGTCGTACAAATTGGGTAAAAATAATGAGAAGATGCAGGAGGTGACAGAGAGAGGCAACTGAGGTGCAAACAGCGTCAAAAAATTTGGTAGCTTGTGCTACAATGCCGCAGGGCATTTGATAAAGAGAGAGAGAGAGGCGGCAAAACGGGAAGCATCAGCAAACTGATTTTAATGAGCCAACACAAGAGGGTCACAATGGAGCCAAAAGGATCCCTGGCTAGACCCCATCCCCCTTCCCGCACTCGCCGGCAGAGCAACACCGCCGTTGCACTAACACAGGGTCAGGAGGTCCGAAGGGCACGCCACTACCCTGTGCCTGTAAATTAGTGAACACTCTGTGTCCAGAGAAACTACCCCCAACAAACTGTTCGTGTGTTCCTGGTCCACTCCATCAAACAACGGTAATAACAAGAGGGACTGCTGGGAGCAGAACAGGGACTTGGTTACAACTACCATTTAATGGACTACTGTATCATTCCTGTTTGAACAAATGACTGTGCAAGCAACTTACAAAAAAATGTCTTAAGGTCTTATATGGCGACCATGATTTTGGTAAGTAGGATGTGTTCCTGGATTAATGTTCTTATTATTAGTAATATATTCTTATACACAATATATCAGCCAATCAGATTTCAGGCTCAAACAACCTACTTATTAACTTTAAAGCTATTAATATTTATTAAAATGCATTTCTAAAGGTTTGAGAGACTTCAGAAGACATTTCAGCAAGTGTACACTACCATTCAAAAGTTTGGTAAGGTTAGTAAGATTTGTTTTAGCATTTTTTAAATAAGTCTTTTATGCTTACCAAGGCTGCATTTGTTCAAATTAAAATACAGTAAAAACATTATTTCATTTTAAAATGCAATTTATTCCAGTGATGCAAAGCTGAATTTTCAGCATCATTACTCCAGTCTTCAGTGTCACATGATCCTTCAGAAATCATTCTAATATGCTGATTTGCTGCTCAAGAAACATTTATTATTATAAGTGTTTTTACAGGATTCTTAGATGAATAGAAATTTCAAAAGAACAGTTTAATTAAAATATTAATATTTTGTAACATTGTTTTTATTGTCAATTTTGATCAATTTAACGTGTCCTTGCTAAATAAAAATTATTAATTTCTTTCTTTCTTTCAAAAAAAGAAAAAAAGATATCTTACTGACCCCACATTTTTGATAAAATGCAATTTATTCCAGTGATGCAAAGCTGAATTTTCAGCATCATTACTCCAGTCTTCAGTGTCACATGATCCTTCAGAAATCATTCTAATATGCTGATTTGCTGCTCAAGAAACATTTATTATTATAAGTGTTTTTACAGGATTCTTAGATGAATAGAAATTTCAAAAGAACAGTTTAATTAAAATATAAATATTTTGTAACATTGTTTTTATTGTCAATTTTGATCAATTTAACGTGTCCTTGCTAAATAAAAATTATTAATTTATTTCTTTCTTTCAAAAAAAGAAAAAAAGATATCTTACTGACCCCACATTTTTGAATAGTAGTGTACACTAGTGTTTTTTTTTTTTAGATGCATTTCTGGGAATTAGTTTCAATGATTCCAAGTGAAATTAGCAGCGGAAACAGATGTGTGTATTTATATAAAGGATATGAAGTAATATTTAAATGCATCAAAGAACTGAAATGTCAACAGCTGCATTTGAGCCAGAATGAAGCTTCGCCTGAGGAATTAAGTGATTTTCTGGGGTGCGTAATGCCCTTAGACTAATGGCAAGAACCTTACCAAGATGCCAGAATGAACAGATGTACGAGCCAATGGGATTATGGGATGAAATCAGCTGTAAAGTAAATCTAAAGTCAGTGGTACCACTTGATAAACAGATGGAACTTGCAAAACAACTGATACTTGAATGATGATGGTGTCTTGTGAGATGAGTACACACACCTTGATACACACAATCGCAATAGTGCCACTCATATGTGCATATATGCCTATGGCTTCTTGTAAAACACCCTAGCAGCCACACAGCAGCATGCTAAAAGCCACTCAGAATGCCTCAGAAACCACATAAGCAACATTCTAGCAACCATGTTGGTAACTAAAATTGCTCTAGTTTACAGTTATTGCTTCATGAGACAGGTTAGTGCAAAGCATGGTTTCTAGGCAAGCGATGTGTTAATAACACAGTTCAGTCTACTTTATTTATTCTCTGTAGGAAACACCCCCTCTGTTTTTCAGTATCTCTCTTTTCCTTTTGAACTCACAAGCTATCCCAAAGGAAGCAGCCTTATTTTAGGCCTCTGCTAAAGCAGGAGTGGAG
>NW_015505218.1:2143545-2157363 GCF_001515645.1 Sinocyclocheilus grahami | reverse complement strand
GTGTGGGGGGGGGGGGGGGGGGGGGGGGGGGGGGGGGGGGGGGGGGGGGCATGCTGGAGTTAATGTTTGATTGTCTGTTTCAGACTCTACAGCTGCATACAACAAGTAATCTGCCCTGTAATGTCTTTTAGTTAAAAGAAAAATAATTATATAGAGGTGATTATAGACAATTATAGACAGGTGGTGCTGGGGAGGAGGGGGGCTTAAAGAAAATTCCCTGACTGCACTTAGAAGAACCAAACAGCCGTCAGTAAAGTCAGGGAATTTTATTTATCCCTCCTTTTATAAGCTTAGCGATACACACCATGATTTTCTCAGTCTTTCTAAATATACTGCCCTAGACCAAATCTTCCCTGCTTTACAGAAAATTCACAGGAAGCATCTGGAGGGAAAGAGATGAGCCAGATAAGACTCTGAGATCAGATTATAGAAGGACCGCTCAGCAAGTGAGCGATCAGCAAGTACCTTCCCAGTCAACCCTTCAGTGTACCTGACCAGGTCTAAATCTGCAGATCACCTCTGATCTTCCTTGAGTTTCACTCAGACCTGCATTCACTGTTGATCACCTTATGGTACTACACAGACAACTGCTTTAAACTTTAGTCAACATGTCTGACCTAAGGCAATGTCTTTGATGGGTGCAAGAATTTTACTGCAGACTAAACACTCATTAGGTTGTTTTGTCTGCACAGCTATTATTTAGATAACATTACCTTTGATCTCTCTATGCGACTGAGGTCAAAAGGTCTTTAATGGCACATGTTTGTCAACCTTTCAGCCCATGTATAAGTTTCACCTTTGCTTTTATTGTAAAGGCTTTCATTCTGTGGTGTGTATTTGCTCTGTTGTTGTCTACCCTGCACAAAGATGCTGACAGAACCTTGTGGACCAGAGCGTAGCAGGGATAAACATGGGTGCATTATAGCTGCTTTAAAAATGCATAGCTCATCATTTATTTATTTGATTGTCAAAACCACAGAGGCATCTGTACGATGGTGGTTAACTGCTCAAGCTCTAAGCACAGCTGTGTCTGGTAACGACTGTTCATCGTTTTTCTGCAGATGATCTTGCTCTATGCTCAAAAGAGGAAACATTCAGAGGCTTCTAGAAGTTTTCCATAACATCCCATGTCAGTTTTAAATGCTATTATACTTCTAGGTAAGAGTGATTCAAAATCTCAGCCCGCTGAAGCTCTAACATTGCTCAAGACAATCAACAACTAGCTTTTTACATAACCTGAAGAAAATGTGAGTGGTTCTTGCTTTTGACGTTGTTATACAGTTGCTAAATTTCAAGGGTGCTTATATGTACAGTATTAGCAAGGTTTTACTTAGTGAACCAAGTCAAAAGCCAACCCTAAATGTCTATGATTATTGTATTGAGTTTCTATAAAGGTAAGAGCACACCTCTACTCAACAAGCCACATCATTTATGTCCATAGCACAGTAAAAGATTGGGACAAAAAATGTTCACTCAAAAATGAAAATTCTGTAATCATTTATTTAATCATTTAATAACGCCATGTAATTTAAATGCTGTATAAACTTGTCCTTCTTTCCATTAAACACAAAAGGAGAAATTTTAAAATACTTCAATAGATGCTTTTTTCATGCAATGTATGTAGACTGGAGCGTTAAAGCTTCAAAAATGATGTAAAAGTACCATTAAGGTTAGGGCTGGGTACAAAATATCGATATCTCGATATTAATCGATTCTCATTTTTACGGAATGATATCGATTCTTAAATCCCAAGAATTGATTAGTCAAGCCTATTTTCAGTTAATGAACGTTGAAGGGTACTTCCCATCCAATATATCGCAATAAGCATTGTGCATTGGTACTTTTAATATGAAACAAAGTCTCAGATTTCAAATTCTGTCCATTGTATTGCAGTATTCAAACAATAAATGCCATTTTGGCGCTGTTTAATGTGGAGTGACAGATCGCTGTAGCGCCTCAGTTCAACAGAAGCGGCAGCGCGAGGCGCACATGAACTGATCAGATCTCCTCCACATTAATACCAGTTTCAGCATAAAATAAACATGACTAAACATCCAAAGTTAAGTTAAAAGAAAGAGTACAACTTTACAATCCGTATCCTGTCTCATGTAATCGCTCAATCAGTGTTTAAGCCGCGCAAAGACGTCAATAGAACAGCTTGTAAACAATGTCACGTAACGTCACATTTACCTCAGAAAAACATATTCGGTGACCATAAACTTATTAGTCAGATAGAAAAATAAACTGTAGAGAGAGGAATTTTGCTAAATATATGCACCATATAACATATTCATTATAAATGTTACTGTTCTTCAATGTTTAATTTATGTTTGAATAAATCCATCATGTTTTTATGGCATATATCTAAAATAATCGATATTGAATCAAATCGAATTGGTAATCGAATCGAATCGCAAGCTTGTGAATGAGAATCGAATCGTGAAATTTGTGTCAAAACCCAGCCCAAATTAAGGTATCAAAAAATCCAGTCTTCTAAATCCATATCTTTGTGTGAAGAACAAACCAAAACTTCAGATCTTATAGTCCTGCATTACTACAGTCATAATCATAATTGTTGATTATTTCCCTCAATTTTGTAATCATAATTAATGATTTTAAAATGTCTTTTTTGTAGATCAACTGCAAGCTACATTCTTTGAGATAACGTAAAACCAAATGGAATTCAGGAATTCTGTAATCGACACCATTTACTATCGTTAATCATCTCTATTTAGATTAATTGTGCAGCCCTAATTGTTGACATCCATCCTAGCTTTCCTTGATGCATTCTCAAGAGTTTATGATGAAAGTAGAAATTAATCACATCACTTCCAATGAATCGGTTGATCTAGTTCACCAAAAAAGTCTGAATGACTGGTTCACAAATTGAAGTCGGTTCACTTCAACTCACTTGACTCAATGATCTAGTTACAGTGGATAACAGCTCCCTGCAGGGAAAGGTTATCGGAAGATTGACATAAATTTCAGTCTGTAACTCACACAAAGCAATTGCATGGCTTCAAAAGAATTGGAATACAGTGCACAAGTTGTAAGAATTATAACTATTTTAATGATACTTGATATTTATTATGATGCTTTTGTTTCATTTTTAAAGTTTAAAGGGTTATTTCACCCAAATATGAAAATTCTGTTATTAATTACACACTCTCATGTTGTTCTAAACCCGTAAGACCTCCATTCATCTTCGGAACACAAATTACGATATTTTTTTGGAAAATTATGGTTGAACCCTTGATGTCACATGGATTATTTTACCGATCTCCTTGCTACGTTTCTGGACCTTGATCGTGGTAATTACATTGCTGTCTATGGGAGGGACAGAGAGCTCTCAGAACTCGTTAAAAATATCTTAATTTGTGTTCCCGAAGATAAACGGAGGTCTTACGGGTTTAGAACAACAGAATTGATGACTGAATTTTCATTTTTGGGTGTACTAACCCTTTAAAAATAATTAAAATGGAAAATTAATGGAGACGAGCAACCAGCAGTCATGGGTTTGAAATAAAAAGAGAAAATCCAGAATTTTAATTTCTCGGTGAACTACTGTATTCTTTTAAGTGCTGAAGTTCTACACATGCGGTTACTGGTTCTGAATGCTTTTAGAAGTTTGTACTGATGATTATATCTTTATTTGTGGACACAATGCTATACATAGGCGATGATTTAAAAATGTGTCTCTCTTTTAATGTAAGGGTAAGTTTGGCTATCAGACACACTGACAGCATATTCTACAGGGGCCGTAAGTGATGGATGAGAGGGGAGCGCTTGCATAATTCACAGAGAATTAACAAGGGAAGAAGAGAAGTGGCATGTAGTAGATTCTGTTCTGCAGACAACAGGAGCTCATCTCAGGTCAGTGGGTGAAGTACACACAGATGCGATCAATGTTTTCAAGGCACCAAAACTGAAGAAAATTGTCAACCATGCTTTGATGTCAACACATGTAGCACAATACCCCAAAAGTGTGTGCACAAAAAATGGCTCTTGAATTGTGTGACAGCAGTCAGGATATTAAATAAGAGTCTTAAAGCAAGCTTGTGCAAGCATTACTCCTTTATCTAACCCTAATCTTCCTCAATATGCTAGTCTCAGCTATAAACTAAATAAAACGTTATTACTGTATTACACACAGTAAGACCAGAAATGTGAATTAAGAAAGCAAACAGGGTCCATTTTGATTCCATGTTCAACAAGACTAAATACTCTTACAGACTGAATTTGAGCATAGCATGGAGACGGGAAGAGGCCTAAAAACTGGATTTTCACAGCTGGAATCATCACATCTGTCTATGTGTTCTCTGGCTTTAATCTCTGATTTATTCCCTTCTCTCGCGATCCCTCCCTCCCTTTCTCTTTCCGCCTCTGTCTCCAACCAACCCCCCATTCACTGATGCATCGCACCAGTCCTGTTGAAGGCTTCTTGTCTGTGCATGAGAGGAGGGTCTGGCTCAGCGAAACTCCTCAGCTGTCTATTGTCAGAGAAGAATGCCTTTATACTGTCAATATAATCTAGAGTTTGCACTAGCTGCCTTGCCTTGGAAGACAAGTGAAAGAACTGTAACAGTTCACAATGGAAAACGTTTGTAACTGTGCAAAAGCCTAGTTTAGACAGTAGGTTTCCACTGTACGCATTTCAGTCGTGATGATTCTAGAGAAATAACAAATTGTTTGTTAATGTATAGTTCTCCAAAAGAAATGTGTACAGGATCCTGTAGGATTGGAACTGATCCTAAAGGGATACTGAATGAATTGCAACTCATAAAGTATGCATTCTAAAAGATGTAGGTTTTTCTAAAATGTCATAATATTAAAGGGGTCATATGATGCGATTTTAAGTTTTCCTTTCTCTTTGGAGTGTTACAAGCTGATTGTGCATAGATAAGATCCCTGAAGTTGCAAAGACTAAAGTCTCAAAACCAAAGAGATATTCTTTATAAAAGTTAAGACTCTGCCACGCCCCCCTAAAACGGCTCGTTCTAACACACCCCCACATATCTACCTCACTATGTGGAAATATTTGCATAACACCGCCCAAATGTGCACGCAAAGAAAGAAGGCGTAGTTTCAGTACCCGCAGTTAGTGTTGAAGCAGCCATGTCAGGGAGGCGCTGTGTGTTTCTAGGCGAAAGCAAAAGCACTTTATTTGGCCTTCCGGAAGTAGATGCATTTAGGAATCTTTAGATGACTTACAACAGAACAGCAATGCATTTTATGGATGATCGTTTCGTGAACCTAGGAGAGGAGGTCATTCTGACTTTGCTATGACAATCTGGTGCTTCTGAATCAGCTACTGTTTTGTTATTAGTTTTTAAGTATTTGCTATTGACTGTTCAAATACGGAGTTTTGCGCATCGTGTGCGTGTGTGTGTGTGTGTGTGTGCGCGCGCCCTTTCGGGCTCTGTCTTTACATTTATTTTAAAAGATGAAGCTCTTGATTATGGTAAGGGGCGTTACATTTCCGACGCTTACTTGCGGTGTTCGATCAATCACAATGCACTGGGTCAGCTGGCCAATCAGAGCAGACTGCGCTTGTCGGAAGGAGGGACTTTGTAGAAAACTAAGCGTTTGAGAGAGGCGGGGCATAGAGGACCTACAATAATGTAAAGTATTTGAAAAATAATGTGTTTTTTGAACATTAAAGCATGTCAACATATTCTGTTACACCAAATACACAAAATAATGATCTTTAAAAAAGCATCCTATGACCCCTTTAAAATAAAGTTCCAATTAAGATCGGTTCCGAGTTATGATTGAAGTTGAATAGCTGGTTGATTTTCACCTTGTTTAGTTAGAAATACATCTTAATCTATCCTACATTATATTAGACCACCACATTCAAATATTGCACAAATCTAAACTGTCAGCTCTTATACTGATGGAGCTTGGCGGACTAAACCACCAGCAGAAAATCTTGCTCATCTATTTTTAGCTCAAATAAAACACTACAATCAGTATTTTGCATTGCTATATCTGTGTCACACATGGAAGATGCCAGCATGACTGACACACTTATGAGAAATAAGCATTTGCACTTGCACAGGATTGCTAACGGGATTTCCATCATAATTTGGCACCGATCCTAATGGGATCAAATAAAATCCTACTTCATAAACTGTAACTCCTAAAGGATTTTATAATGTATTTTTGATCCTTAAGAGTCCAATGTGTTCTGGAAGATTTAGTATATATTGGAATCAGAAAAAAAATTCCCATTAGAATTGGTTCCACATTCTAATCAAAATTCTAATAGAACTTCTGTACATATTTTTACATAAGGATGCATACAGGATTGCTCATTTGGACAGGATCTAAAACAGGCATCTGCTGGATAAACTGCAATTCCTACTTATTCAGCTTCAGTTTATCCAGGCTGACTTGTTAAAGCCAAACCAGGATTCCAAATAATTCCTTTAGGATGTCTGACTCTATGTGCACCTGAGAGAAGGCGATCATGTGATGAGATATACCTTCAGTTGCATAGCTGTGGTCGCGAAGGAAGCTGTTGTTGATCTTGCGGGTGTCTAGTTCCTCTTCCATTTAGAAAGGCGCCGATTACACTGAGAAACGCAGAGAGAGAAACGCGCTATCTATCCATGTTCCGCGCTCATGCATGCGTTCAGCCCAGAGCCCGGCGCGCAAGACACGGACGCACCATCATATTACACAGCAGTCGCCCTGAAACCCGTCAATAAATGAACAACAGTGCGATGAGCGAGAAAGCCGGTGTCGGTTCGCAAGGTGTCACAAGGCGGGGCTGTCTGCAGCAGACCGTGATTTCATCCAAAATGACAACAATCCGCGTCCAAATCCATGCTTTGAAATAGGCTGTCATGCAAAGTCTGACAAGTTTGAGATGTGACCGGCGGTGCTGCCGCTGAAGTGCTGACGCGAGGCTGCCGGGGACGCGGCGCATCGGTTGAAGTGTGAGACTGGCGCTGCAACAAAGACTCCTCCTCCTCTGTCCACCTGCGTCAGCATCACTCCAGCCTGTGCGCAGACGATGATGTTATGTGTGCTGGTGTTTCAGCACTTGTTGAATTATGCCCATCTGCATCACTTGTATAATAATTATGATTATGATGATGAAGCTCCTGTACAGCGATTAGATAAAAATGGTTCTTGGGTAGCTGACGGAAGACGTGGTGATTTTTCAAACCCCTTTTTGTCTTTTTTTTTACTACATATTCAGACATTTTGAACTGTGGGATTATAATAACGAGCCTCGCGATCTGCATCACTTGTATAATAATTATGATTATGATGATGAAGCTCCTGTACAGCGATTAGATAAAAATGGTTCTTGGGTAGCTGACGGAAGACGTGGTGATTTTTCAAACCCCTTTTTGTCTTTTTTTTACTACATATTCAGACATTTTGAACTGTGGGATTATAATAACGAGCCTCGAATTTTAAAGGGATAGTTCACCCAAAAATGTAAATTCTGTCATTAATTACTCACCCTCATGTGGTTCCAAACCCGTAAGGCCTTCATTCAACTTTGGAACACAAATTAAGATATTTTTGATGAATTCCGAGAGCTCTCTGACCCTCCCATAGACAGCAAGGGTACTACCACGATAAAGGTCCAGTAAGGTAGCATGGGCATTGGTAAATTAATCCATGTGGCATCAGTGGCTCAACTGTAATTTTTTGAAGCTATAAGAATACTTTTTGTGTGCAAAGAAAATCAAAATAACGACTTTATTTAACAATTCATCTCCTCCGTGTCACCCTTTTTGAAAAGTATACCCAGCAGGCACACAACATCATAAGACGTTGATATTTGATTCAATTTTGGTTGCGACGTCGGGCGCAAATTCAACGTCTAATGTCAATGTTAAATTGATGTCCAAAACCGATGTCAGCTGACGTTGATATTTTGTTGTTTTTAGGTTGTGTAACCAAAATCTAATGTTAAGTCAACTTCAAATTGCAACCTGGTCTCATGGCAAAAACTTACCCGGGGGCACATTTTCGCGAGACGCGAAATACGTACCAATAAGTACATATCACTGCAGTTTCCAAAATAAATGAACACTAGAGGCAGTAAAACTCCGACACCTTTTATTCCTTTTCACACACATTTACAGAGTTTCGATTAATAAAGCGTAATTTTCGCACAATTACTTGAAGAATATCATGTTATGACTTCAAAACTATTTTTATATGCTGGGAGATTTGAAAACTGATGCTTTTGAACGTTAGCACCGCACATATCCAGCTTCATATCTATGGGTTTTCATCGATGGTAGGTTTGTTCGGTAGCTCACGGAAGAGGCAAGGAGCTCCGGTTCGAGTCCCGTGTAACTACGGTTCGACAAAACGGTTCAAATCTGCATATAAGTAAGTTCAAATGACACGGTTGCGTCAACAAATGCGTTTTTATATCAGTTTTGCATTTGTTAACACTATCGGGTAGGTTTAGGGTTGGGTTTGGTGTAGGCCATATTTCCAACATGATAGAGCATTATCGTTTAGCGACAGTCCCCGGATATTTGAATTCTGAACCGCCGCAATACATACCTGAAGCAACGTAATAAAAACACAGCAATACGTACCTATATCAACGTAATAAAAACGTGCCAGGGTTCACGTATTAAACCCGTGTTTTAGCGCCACTCAGTGGACATTTCTCTTTGAAACTGCGGCGAAACGTGCAGTAAGGTACGTAAAAACAGTGTTGCAGAAAAGCACCCAGAGGTACATATTTTTATGAGACTGGGTTGTCAAATTGACGTCAACCCGATTTTCATTTTCAACCAAAATGCAATGTCTGTCTGATGTCATGTCCAACATCAGCCTGACGTTACATAGACGTCCGGTGCCTGCTGGGTAACGACGTATGCGCGTGCTTTCATCTGAACACTCAGCAGCATCACGTGCATACGTTGTTTACGTTCAGATCAAAGCACGTGGAATTCATTAAAAATATCTTCATTTGTGTTCTGAAGATGACTGAAGGTTTTACGGGTTTGGAAAGACATGAGGGTGAGTAATTAATGACAGAATTAACATTTTTGGGTGAACTACCCCTTTAAATGTGAAGTCAGAATTTGTATAGCTCTTTTCACAATACTCAAAGCAGGTATCTATCCTTATATACTGTATTACCGGTATGTATTCATTTATTTTACATTTTTACTTTTATTTTACATTTTGCGACGCTATAAATGATCACACAGGCGAGATTTGCTATATAGTAGCCTGCACTGTATTTTGAATGGTTTGTATGTTAAAAAAAAGGGTATTACATGGTTGTAATGGGTATTCTGAGTTTGTGTTCTGTTTGGGTGACGTTTTGTATTATGGTTCGTTTCTGTGTCTCAGGTTTCAATCAGTTTCTTGTGTCTTCAGTTTTTTTTTTATCTGTTGCTATGGTGTTTAATTGTTTGATTAGTGTCTGCACCTGTAATCCATTTCATTGGCTGGTTTGGTCTGTGTATTTAAGTTCTGTGTTTTCCTCAATCCCTTATCTGTCTTCGTTAGATATTGTTGGGTTGTTCTGTTTGTGTTCTGTCAGCTCTAGTCACCTGAGTATCTTGTTATTTTTTTATTAAAAGATTTGCTGCACTTAGATCCTGACTTTTATCATCTTTGCATGCACCCAATTTTCGTGTGTATGCAATTTTCCTGCCAATGCACCTCTAAAAACAGCCTGTGATTTCTTAATATCGCATTTTTGACAGTGCTAAAACATTCACAGCCTGCACAGGTTATATGACACATCACTGCCCTTGAACTGCATGCAAAATGAGTCAAAAGCATTATCTCTATTCCTCCATAATACAGAGCAGTGAAGCATACACCTCAGATCTTCTCTTACTGGTGACCACTTCAAAATCCTCAAATCCCAATCCTATATTGTGTGTCACTATGCGGCGAATGAAATCCTCTCTTCCTCAAATCCCTTTAATTAGAAGATAACAGGGTACGCCAACCCCCTGGAGTAATCTTGATACTAGTTCTGGTGGAATTACAGAAGATTATTTCTGCTCAGTCAATAGACGTTTAAACTCAGTCACAGTCATATTCTTAGCATAGAAAGCTGACGATAAGAAATGCACTCAAAGACTCTAATTACGACTTCTGTTGTTGATTACAACAATTCTGAAACTGTATCCAAAGTTCCAAAGTAAATTTTTCATTTTTTTGATATTTCAAAGTGCTTCAATGTTTTACCTGAAAATACTGTGCTGATACATAAGAATTTTTATAATGAATATTTTTGAGGAAAATGAGATTTAGAGCAAGTCTCTGAGAACAAAAATTCGAACTCAAAATGAGCAAAATCCAACGCAGAAGAGTCAAACAAAAAAAAGTGAGTAATTTGGTAATATAAAATAATTTTGAATAAATACCAACTAACAGCATGTTCATTGTTCATCATTCGTTATTATCGTAAAAGAAAGGGCGGGCATGGATCTATGCATCTCCCAACTCGTCACATATTGACGCTTGGTCAGGACCACTTGGCGTCTCTTTTTGATGCTCAAGGTACCCCTTTAGTGTCATTTTTCGACACACAGTGTATCCTTTTTGCGTCACTTTTCAACGTGCAGGGTCCTCCATTGTTTTCAGGTGTTTGTCTTAATTTAATGGTTTGCATGCATTTGTAAAAAATAGAAATAATTTTATATAAATTTATACTTTAATTGGAGCACCTAACCCCACCCCTACCCTAAACCTACCCACTTCTGAACAATAAAAAACACGTAACGGGCAAATATAAGTAGTCACAGGTATTTATTGCAAAAACTGACAATAAAAAAGCTGTATAAAAGCATTACAAATAAGTCGTGCTGCATTTAAAATCTTCAGAACACATACGATATCTTTATGCGAAGAAGAGAGTAAAACATAAGGTTTTAATCGCTGAAAATGTTCCCGCTCCGTTAACGTGCTCACATAGGCCGTAGCATGACGCAATCGTCACGAGACACACAAGAGCCAATAGCATTTCACAACCAAGTCTGACATAAAGCTTCTTCTGGCAGCATTTTTTAAATTTGCGCACAGACTGCACACAGAATCTGAGCTTTACGGCGATCGTGTCTATTCCTCCTCTCACAAATCAACCGTTTTGCCTCAGAAGACTTAGAATATGAATACTTTTGGAATAAATTATGACTGTAGTTGTATCTGCCTGTTATATCTTGTGTTATTGACAAATGGTAGGTTTAGGGGCAGGGGTTGGGTCACGTGCTCATAAATGTGTAAATAGTGTGTCATATGTAAATAAAACTGTTGTGACTGTTTACATTGAAAAATCACACGCCAACATATATGCAATAATGGCAATATTATTACCCAATATATAATTTAATAAATAAAAAAATAGTAATAATAATAATAAAACTCCCTTTGCCTTTCGCCTCGGTATACTGATGCCAAGGGTTAATCAGTGGTTAAGTTGCATTTACAGCACTGTTCCAGAACAGTTCAACCCAAATATTCCGATGTGTGCAGCATATTTTATGGAGGACTGTTTCCTGATACAGTATGTGGAAAATAATGTGTTTTTTTAACCTTAAACCGCATAAACACATTTCATTACACCAAATACACAAAATAATGTTCTTTTTAGCAACATCATATGACCCCTTTAAAGCAATGGAGAAAATGACACTTAAGGGGTACCTTGTGCGTCAAAAAGTGAAGCCAAAGGGTCCTGACCAAGCGTCGATATGTGACAAGTTGGGAGTGAGAATGTGTTAGATTGAAAGGAGGAAGATCTGAATGTGAGATTGTAGTGTATTGTAAGAAAAGAGTAGGGTTTAAACAGACTATAAATTGGATTATGATGGGGCAACAACAGGTTATTTTATCAACATGCATGATGCAATCCATAAACCTGCTATACTGTTTATATTGTTTGATTAATGCACCTGGGTATATTCTGGTAAAACTGAATGAATATTGTTTTTGTGAGTTTGAGCACCTGTCTGGCAGCTGAGAGGCATGAATTGCAGTGACAACCGAGCTCAATCCCAGCGGATATCACTGGTGTTCTGGTAATGGGTGCTATGGAGGTCAGCTCAATAGTGTCAGCAGCAGCCCTCCTTAGAGCATATGGTGAGATAGAAGTGGCAGACAGACACATACACCAGTGCACGGACACACACACACACCGGTCTATATGGTCTAGATATGATTGTTATCATGCTCTTTCCATGTTAATGATAGCGAGTGCTTTATAGTAAAGAAAATTCACCCCAAACTGAAAATACTATATTTATTCATCCTTATGTTGTTCCAAACCCATGTTTTTGTTTTTTCTCTGTGAAACATAAAAGAACATGAATGAACATGGATGAGAGGGTAGGGTTGGGCGATATGGTCAAAAATACTATCACAGTATTTTGTTTTTTAACCATATAATCTGGTATCGATATTTATAATATTCACTTCATACAATTTGTGGGGAAGGAAATGTGCAATATTCCATATGTTTGTTAGAAGTAAACTCTACAGTAAGCTACCTTTTACTTTAGAGCCCTATGAAATCAGTCTTATTTTTTTCCCCCAAATTCTGTTTAATTTTTTCGAGATTCTGTGTTTTATTATTTAATACAAATTTATCATCAAAAATGGTAATGAAATGAATTCATAAATTAACAATTTAAGGTGTGAAAAGAAAAGGGTGAAAATTGTTTTTTGATGAATAGATATCATCATACATTCCCCTGTTAATTAATCACAGTACATTAAGTCAATTGTTTTATATTACAACTTTTCTAAAATGCTATGCTGCTGATATGCAAATAATGCATTATCTAATTAAATAATTTTGCATATAGACCTACCTTTCCGAAACAGAAATCTGAACACTGGATATGCAGGTTCAAAATTCTTGTTTAACTTTGTCTACAAATTAGACTTTAGGGTTTTTGCAGAGGGAATTTTGGATATCTGTTTTTATCAGGAGGAAAAAACAGGAAATTCATATTAAAGGGGTCATATGATGCTGCTAAAAAGAACATTATTTTGTGTATTTGGTGGAATGAAATGTGTTTATGCGGTTTAAAGTTCTAAAGTATTAAAGTATGCGGTTATTTTCCACATACTGTACATTATTGTTTCTCCTCTATGCCCCGCCTTTTTGAAACACGTCGATTTTTACAAAGCTCATCGGTCTGAAAAAGCGAGGTGTGCTGTGATTGGCCAGCTATCCAATGCGTTGTGATTGGCCGAATACCTCAAGCGTGAGACGGAAATGTTACGCCCCTCACATACTGTTGATGCCGTGTCCCGGAGCGATGATTCAAAAACATTAAAACCCATTACAAACGAGGCATTTGTTGCATCCAGTGGGGACATAATTACCGATTTCGCGCCACGTAAACATAAAACTCTGTCTGCATTTGTGATCGGAGAAATGACAAACAACAAGTGCTACTCTACACGGCCCAAAACTCACGTTTGAATCATCAGTGGCAAATCCTTTAAATGAAAACGTACTTACGTGAGTCAGAACTGCCGGCATTGTAGTCTAACGTTACTCTCCCAGGATCAGTAAACAGGCCTCCATAAAATGTGCTGCACACATCTGGATATTTGGGTTGACCTGTTCTGGAACAGTGTTGTAAATACAACTTAACCACTGATTTGTAGTCATGTCCTCTTTTGGAAGACCAAACAAAGTAGTTTTGCTTTCACAACCAAAAACACAGCGGCCTAGCGTGAGGGAAAGCCCCGGCTTAGCGTGAGCTGAGGCCGGGATGGAGTGAGCTGAGACGGTGGCGTCAAGAACGGCGCGCCCGGCGGATGCGACGAATGAGCGGCAACCACATGTGACGG
>NW_015505218.1:2141416-2143509 GCF_001515645.1 Sinocyclocheilus grahami | reverse complement strand
CTGAGTGCGACGATAGAGCGTGAAAGATCAAAAACTATTTTTAATATAACTGACTGGATTCGTCTGAAAGAAGAAAGTCATATACACCTAGGATGCATCGGGGGCGAGTAAAACGCAGCCTAATTTTCATTTTTGGGTGAACGAACCCTTTAAACGTGTATTTTAGATGTTTTCTTTCCACTAGTTGCAAGAACACATTATGAAAGCAAAAAATATATATATAAAATAGCCTATATATATATATATATATATATTATATAAAAAATAATATAATAATAATTGACTAATGCATAAAAAAGCAATTGTTTTGCTTGTAGTGTCTTGCCTAAAGCAACACTTCAAAATGTAATTAAATGAAAACATAACTAATTTACATTTTTATGTTTTTCATGAAGACATTTGCTTTTCTCAAATGAAACGGTGAAATGATCATGAAAGTGAACTCTCATAGATGTGGACTGTGGGCTCCTCATACAGTGAGAGTTTTTTTTTTTTGATAAATAAAAACTTAAAATATTTATATTTACACACAAAAATGTATCATATATATATATATATATATATATATATATATATATATATATTATATAAAAAATAATATAATAATAATTGACTAATGCATAAAAAAGCAATTGTTTTGCTTGTAGTGTCTTGCCTAAAGCAACACTTCAAAATGTAATTAAATGAAAACATAACTAATTTACATTTTTATGTTTTTCATGAAGACATTTGCTTTTCTCAAATGAAACGGTGAAATGATCATGAAAGTGAACTCTCATAGATGTGGACTGTGGGCTCCTCATACAGTGAGAGTTTTTTTTTTTTGATAAATAAAAACTTTTTTAAAAATGGGAAAAACATGAGAGAATGTACATTTTTGGGTGAACAATATCGCTTTAAATGTGAAAGAGTTTCACTATTTATGTAATTATGAAGAAGAAAGATTAACCAGACAGCTCCACACTCACATTTTAAGAACTGATAAGTGAGGTACTGATGCCAGACATCCTCCCCCACCACATGCAGACACAGAATCATGATAGAGCTGGCAGACTGCTGCTGGTTTAGTGTGTGTCCTGAATGGAGGAGTGTTAATTAAAGCAGGAACACTATTGATCTGACCCGCCTCCAACCTCCCCCCACCCGCTTCCTGCACCCTCATAATGTGTGTGCGTGTGTAATATGGAAAATGAGAAATGACTGGCAAACAAAATTTGACAGTATTAAGTAGGGGTGGAAATCAGCTGACACCCAGTGATACAATATTATCTCGATATCTGGGTCACTATATGATAATGATACGATGCTTTATGCAGTGCACAGTAATACTTTTTTTTTTCTGTAAGACAGTGGATAGTGTGGAAGCACACTGATAAATACATTTTTTTAATAAACTGGATTGTGTTAGAAGATATTGCTGCTATACTGCTAAAGCAATATGGGAGACTAAAATAGAGACTGTGAAACTGAAAAAAAGAGCAAGAACCGAGGGCAAAAAGTTTGAAGCAAGAGATTAGAAATGGATGTACAAACGATTGGGTGTGTCTGATACATAAAGGTACAAAAATACAACTAAAAAGGATGAGCATGGCTTTAAAGATGCACTCTTTTTATACCAATTAAAGTTATACTCCAAGAAATATTATTAAAATGTTCACTCAAATGAGGTCTTGCAGAAAAAGATGTGTTGCCATGTTGCGATTTCATGACCAAACCTACCTACCTACACTAACAATAACTTTTTTTTTGGTCCATACATTGGAAGTCAATGAGGTCCAATGTTTTTTGGCTCCAAATGATCTTCAAATATCTTCTTTTGTGTTCCACAGAAGAAATAAATGCATACAAGTTTGAAACCACATGAGGGGAAGTAAATGATGACAGAATTCTCAGTTTTACGTGGACTATCCCTTTAAGATGCATTTGAAACATAAGCAAAAATACATCGACAACACAAACAAACTCAAAATCATCACAAAAACCACAATATACATACTACAGACACAACATAACAACATACTACATCCACACCACTAGGTGTCAGTGAAAGTCCAATATAATCCATGTTATATATATATATATATATATATATA
>NW_015505218.1:2119894-2141383 GCF_001515645.1 Sinocyclocheilus grahami | reverse complement strand
TGCATTATCTTTGTGTAATATTAAAATTTGTTTGATGATCTGAATCTTTTAAGTGTGACAAATATGCAAAAAATTAAAAAACAGGATGGAGGCAAAAACCTTTTCACACCACTGTATATATATATATATATATATAAACAGCTGATGTAGCCATTGACTTCCATAGTAGAGAAAAAAAAACACCATGGAAGTTAATAATTACCGTCAACTGTTTGGTTTCCCACATTCTTCAAACTATCTTCTTTTGTGTTCAGCAGAAGAAAGAGAATCATACAAGTTTGGAACAACTTGAGGGTCAGTAAACTATGACAGGATTATCATTTTTGGGTGAACTATCCCTTCAAGATTGTCTCTGCTCTGAATTTGACATTTCTTTTACAACTGCAACAAATGTATTTCTCATGCAAACTAATCAATGCAAATAGTAAGCATCAAAACTGTACAGTAAGCATCAGTGTTGGGGAAAGTTACTTTTAAAAGTAATGCATTACAATATTGTGTTACTCCATAAAAAAGTAACTAATTACGTTATTTAGTTACTTTTTATGGAAAGTAATGTGTTACGTTACTTTTGCGTTACTTTTTAAATCTGCACAGGGCTTGCTTGTTTGTTTTTAAAATAAAAAAGTTCTATTTTTGGCAAATATAAAAGCCTTTTCACACCAAAAGTGAAATGAATAAGCCTCAGGCTGAAGGGAAAGTACATTTACGTCCGTACAGTAGAATGCAGAAGAAGAAATTTCAACACACTTCAGCAATAAAAAAAGACACAAATGTTCGTCTAGAGTAATTTGTGCTTATTAGTACGGTTGAACTGGATCATCGAAGGTCAGAAGCAAAGACATTGGTTAATAGAATGGGATTAAATACATAAAGGATATTTGTGTTGTTTAACATTTAATTATTGCAGGTTTGCGTCATATTCTGAGTTGCATTATTTTTATTCATTTTGAGGAATACTGAATCTGTGTTTTTTTTTTGTGAGTGAGATGAATTAATGCATATTCATTTTTATTTTGAACTACAGTAACATCTTCTGATTTCTCTCAGCATGGGGACAGGAGAGCTGTCAATCAATAAATTGGAAAGAAAAAAGTAACTTGCATTACTTATCTGAAAAAGTAACTCAGATATTCTCTTGTAAATTAAAAAGTAATGCGTTACTTTACTAGTTACTTTAAAAAAGTAATCCGATTACGTAACTCGCATTACTTGTAATATATTACCCCCAACACTGGTAAGCATTGAAACTGTGATTGTGAACCGCAAAAGTCAACTGCAGTTGAGTCAGCAGCATCAGGAAAAAAGTTTCATTAAGGTCACATTTGTACAGTAACTTGCATTACTTATCTGAAAAAGTAACTCAGATATTCTCTTGTAAATTAAAAAGTAATGCGTTACTTTACTAGTTACTTTAAAAAAGTAATCCGATTACGTAACTCGCGTTACTTGTAATATATTACCCCCAACACTGGTAAGCATTGAAACTGTGATTGTGAACCGCAAAAGTCAACTGCAGTTGAGTCAGCAGCATCAGAAAAAAAGTTTCATTAAGGTCACATTTGTACATATGGGGACTGACAATTTCGAGAAGGAAGGACAAACACAAAGGATGACCTGGCCCTATCCAACCTACATAGCTAACCCCTCAACCATATGTCCCAAATATACCCGCTGTCAATATGTTCTGTTCCACCACAGATGTCACTGGCACACAAATTGATTGGGCAGATTTTTAGTTATTCAGACTCATGTAGACTGTGACGAATCTAATAGTCACACTTGCCGAGTTTGCAAGCAACTGTACGCTAGCCTGATTCATACACTTAAAACAACTAAAAACAGCATGAATAAGAGAATTCTTATTTATCAGCAGACATGTTTCCCAATTGTACTCAAAGAGCAGATATCATGTTCTGGTTTGCCAGAAGGTTGCTAATTCAGAACCACATGGGGTCACAACCCTGCTCACACCAAAAAAACTAGGCCCGATTTATGTATGCGATTTGTCTGTTCAAACCAACGAGAATACTTTTTTGTGCGCAAGGAAAACAACTTTATTCAACAATTTCTTCTCTAGCTTGTTAGACTTCGACACGAAGTTCACGAGAGTACCACAACACATGCGTGTGGTGCTGCTAATGCAGGGCTCATTATTTTTGTTTTCTTTGCTCACAAAAAGTATTCTTGTAGCTTCATAAAATTACGGCTGAACCACGGATGTCACATGGACTATTTTATCGATGTCCCTACTGCTTTTCTGGGCCTTCAACATGTCAGTTGCATTGCTGTCTATGCAGGGTCAGAAAGCTCTCGGATTTCATCAAAAATATCTTAATTTGTGTTCTGAAGATGAACAAAGGTCTTACGGGTTTGGAACAACATGAGGGTGAGTACAGAATTTTCATTTTTGGGTAAACTAGAGCATTTAAATGAGCAGATTGCAAAACTCCAGTGCCTTTTAAAGGGATAGTTCACCATCATTTACTCACCTTAATGTTGTTCCTAACCTGTATGAGTTTCTTATGTTGAACATAAAAGAAGATATTTTGAAGAATGCTGGCAATCAAACAGCTGATGGTCCTCCCCCCCCACTGACTTCCATACGTCTTTCCCTACTATGGAGGTCAATGGGGAGCAACAACTGTTTGGTTCTTCAAAATATCTTCTTTTGTGTTCAACAGAAGAAAAAGCTCATAGAGGTTTAGTAAATGATGTAAATGATGACCATTTTCATTTTTAGGCAAACCTCTGCTACATCTGCTTCATCAAGTGCCTGGTCTAAAATTTATCCAAAGCGGCTCACATTGCATTCAAGGTATCAATCCCTGGGAACTGAACCTACAGTATGTATGACCCATGGCTAGTGCCGTGCTCTACCAGTTGAGCTACAGGAACAGGTCTTTTGAATGAAATTGAATCAGACGGCCTTTCTGCCAACCAGCCATGCCATATGGCCTCCTCTCCACTGAGCCATTGCTCCTAAATGCTGACCTGTTGTCCATAACATCAGTCACGCTTTGCATAGGGAAGGCTTTTCTGTGAATCAGGCAGACGGCTCGTAGCGGGAAACTCCGCACCCCTACCGGTCCCACTGTGTCTGTGCCAGTGTAACCATGACAATGAGGACACACGTCTCTCCATCATTAAGCATTCATAGCACTGTATAAAATCTTCTATATTCATTAGTTTGGTCAGAGTCCTTAACCCTGTAAAGCCTGACAAATGAAATAATAGGCAGAAACTAATCCAAACTGTCTACTAAAAAATGCATGTATACATCAGCCTTTTATGGTAACTTAATATTAATAATATAATATGAAGACTTTTATTTAGCAATGATGCCAAAAGTGACAGCAAAGACATTTACAGCTATTGTTAGAAAAATTCAGATTCTAAATGCTGTTCTTTTGAACTTTCCATTCATCAAATATTAAGCAGCACAACTGTTTTCAACAGTGATAACAACAAGATATGTTTTGTTGAGAACCAAATCAGCATATTAGCATGATTTCTGAAGGAGCATGTGACTCCGAAGACTAATGATGCTAAAAATGCAGCTTTGCCAACATAGAAATAAATGACATCTTACATTAATACAGAAAACAGTTGTTTTTAAATTATAATAATGTTTCACAAAAATACTGTTTTTGCTGTATTTTGATATATATTTTATCAAATAAACAGTAAAACAGTATTTGTGAGCATGAGACACTTCTTTCAAAAAATATAATACAAACTTATTGACCACAAATTTTGAATGGTGTAAAAATAAATAAATATTTAACCTATATATATATATATATATATATATATATATATATATATTATTTTTTAAATAAATTCTATTATATAGTATTTTATTAATTAATTTAATTTCATGATTTGAAGGGTTTACAGGGTTAAGATAAATAATAATAATCTCACTGGTATCACATTTGTTAATATTGCATACAGAAATACAAAATTATGTATAGGTCACATGAGTCATCATAATGCACTAATGGAGCTTAAAAAGACAGTTTGCACACACACACACACACACATACACAAATACACACAAAGAACTGTCATCATTTACTCACCCTCATGTTGTTCCAAATCCATATGACTTTATTTCTTGACTGGAGAACATAAAATTCCATTCAACCTGTTCACATCCACTTGTATTGTATGGGAAAGAGTCCTTCAGACATTTCCCTAAACATCTTCCTTTCTATTCCACAAATAAAGAAAGAAAATGTTTCAAGTGCATTATTCCTTTAAAAAGAAAAAGTGACCTTTACAATCTTTAGGTCTAGATGTTTGAGGGCAGTCCTCTCATGGGTTAGGACCATACACCATGAATGTGTCAATGGATGACTGGGAATAGTTCAGCTGATAGCTGCATTTTGGGCTGAGCTGATAGCATTGCTTCGGCGGGCTCTGTTCGGGTTTTGTCATTTAGTAGGAATAACAATGACCATATGTGCTGTGAGATACAGAGGAAAGGATGCCACATAGACAATGAACATGAACACACACACATATGCACGCCGTCTCATTCACATCTTCTGGAGTGTCACAGATCTGGCCGTCCAAATGTTTATTCAGGCCTAAAGTGACGGGAGTACAGGACAGAGGAAGTGATGCGGAAACAAGACCACCTGGCTTCACACTCTGCTGTCCATCACACTGGCAGCCTGCTCAACAATTACAACACTTTTCAACTAGCGCCCCCCTCTGGCCAACTTTAAACAGTACAGTTGTTTATTGATGTGATGTACAGGCTGATTATATCATGGGCAAACTAATGCTTGTGATATTTACTGATTTCCATCTATCTAGCAAAGTCGTTTTAATGTGTTGCCATAAATGCCCCCCTTCCAGACAATGTTTTCATGGCAGAGCTGAGCGGGAAATGAGCATCTGAAATGAGCCAGTGAGGCGGCCTACTGCTGTGAGGTTCAGTTACTGATGGACCTCGCCTGATCTCACAATACAATAACAGACGAGTTAGAACCACAAAAAAAGTTGTACCTTTAGCATCAGATTTCAGATATATTCTGGTGTTCAGAGTAGTGCTGGGCGGTATGACCAAAAATGTATATCACGGTATTTTTCAAAATTATACCGGTTTCACGGTACAAGACGGTATTTTTTTTTCATGCATGACCGGGTGTTAACCATATTTTCTACTGATTGAGAGAGGAAATACTGCAGTATATTGACTTAGAATGCCCTATTTTACTGTCATGATGAGTGAATATTGTCAAAAAATACTACACTAAATAGTGACTAAACACAACCCCTTTTAATGTTAACCAGGAGTCACTCTAATTTATTATCGCGGCATCGTCTGATAAAATCAACATGCATCTGAAAGTTGCTAAATCTAGTGCTAAAGTCGCGCTCGTGTGTGTGAGACGCGGGAGCTGATGGCAGGGGGGTGGTGGATATTTGTGGCGGTCAATGTGGATATTGTGGATGAGTTCTTCTGTCATCACGTTCTATTAGTTCTACAGCTTCAGTTTGGGAACTTTCACGCTTAGTAACACATACAGCTGTTCCCTCACCACAGTGCAACAGTGAAAAGGGACCCCTTTCAAACAGTGTCGCGTTAAAAACGTTGTTTAAGCGACATACACCAGTATTGCGGTATTTAAAAAATTCATATCATAACAAAAATAAACACCGGTACTCGGTATGAACCGGTATACCGCCCAGCACTAGTTCAGAGATACAAAACATACACGGATGGATGGATGATGTTTGTAAGAAGTTGGAGTTGGTAAGTTTAAATTCCATCAGTTCAGTCAGTGAATCGATTCAAAGTGTGTTCTTTTTAATAAAAATGTAAATGTATTGTTATACTGAAGCATATATTTGAGAATCATTAAATGTTGTTGTCACATGGTACAGTACCATTCAAAATATATATATTTTTTAATAAATGCTATTCTTTTAAACTTTCTAATCATCAAAGAATCATTGAAAACAACTAGAAATGATTCTTGAGCACCAAATCAGCATATTACAATGTTTTCTGCAGGATCATGTGACACTGAAGACTGAAAATTCAGCTTTGCATCACAGGAATAAATTACATTTTACAATATATTATAGTAGGAGTAGTAGTAAACAGCTATTTGAAATTGCAATAATATGTTAACAATTTCACTGCATTTTTGATCAAATAAATACAGCCTTGGTGACCATAAGAGACTTCTATCAAAAACATAAAAAAATCCTACAGACTACAAACGGTTTGTAGTGTATTTTATTTTTTAAAAACATATGTAGATAAATATCGATGATTATTGATATATTGGTAAATACAAATGAATAGTTAAATATAATTAAAGGTAGATATGAATACATTCAAAAACAATTCAAAATAGCATGAAACACATGATTTGATTATGATTAACTATAGGTTTTTAGCATGAAACTATATAGAGAACATATAGCTTGCAATAAATAAATGCATTAGTTATGCTGCATAAAAAAAAAATCCCAGGGAATGCGTGAACTGATCAAATGTCTACCTTAGATGTAATCTAAGCTCCTTTGGATAAAAGCATGAATATGTGAAATGTAAATGTGAAAGATCCGATTCCACAGTCCACAGATCTGAAGCACTTACATAAGACACAGAGACTGGGATCAATCACAAGAAATTGCATGAAGGTAACTTGTATGGCACATTTATACTAAGACACTCCCTACAGGAGAGACAATTATGCTCACAGCAAGAAACAATGACAGACTAAAGGAGCCCATAAATAATGATTATGTGCATACATATGTTCAGATGTGAGACAGAAGCCCTCTTTATGGAGTTTAGCAAATGCATTGCCTGTAACAATGTTCTGTACATTGCTCTTATATTCACTGAAGCACTTAAGTTGGCTTTGTGGCATAAAACAGCACTATGATGTAGTCCTATATGAGGGAACACAAGAGCAGTCTTTACTGCTCAAGACATTTTGTAATGCTGTTTTCAAGTGCTGTATTTACAAGGAGAACACAACCACACTGTCCTAACTGAATCTTAATAAACATTCTGTGTTGGGGGCTTTTAAAAAACATGGCGTGAATGTTTTTTGATATAAGTTTTAATTGTGAATGATCAGTTTGAATAATTTTGTCAAAAGACTAATGAACTATTAGTTTGCCCTTGTCTTCCTGTTTTTTCCTCTTTCCTTTGTTTTTGACACAAGTTTGTTTCTTTAGTTACGAAGAAGTTAACTGATTATTCCCACCTGTGCCTTGTTTTAGTCCCTCATTATCATTTTTATTTAGTGTTTCCTGTTTCTTTTGTTCATTGTCCAATTTCCAGTTGCATGTTTGATGTAAAGCTATAGTTGTTTTCATTATTAAACGTCCACTGCTGCATTTAGATCTACCTTCTCTCCTCCACCCTGCCCTGCCTTAAACTTTTCACACTCTCAATAGTTTATTTCATTTGTCGAGCAATAACGTTCAGCAGTGAGAAACATACATGCATTATAGGACCAATCTGTCATTTTTCATATTTCCTGAATTTCCACCACTGTGTAATTTCCATCACATCTCAAAACTGTGATTTTAAGCTTTACGGGAATAAAATGATACCGTAGTATGTTATGTATCCTAAACACAAATAAATAAATTTTTTCACACCTTCTGTATAATTTGGCAAAAAATAAATAAAAAATCTGCTTGTTTGGAAATATTCTGTTCACAAGTAATATTTGCCTTGCGTTTTCTCTGATTTCTACACATATCACATTTCATGCAGATTTCAGATTTCAGGCTCTTTACCGATACACCTGTCTCCTTGGTTTGCGTTATTTTGTATGTTTGTTTGTTTAGCTTACCATAGTTTTAAAAGTAATAATTCTTATTATGATGGAGTTTAATAGAGAACAAAGAATTGGCAGGTAATACGTTGATTTAAACACAAAATTCTGAAGTAGAGATATACGGAAATAGCATTTTCTTGTAAAATGTACTCCAGTAATCCAACTCAAAACCATTTTTACAGTATATGATAATAATAATAATTTGGACAAAGACGGCATAACTAGCGTGCAAAAATTCATATAAATTATTCTAGACCTTCACTCTAAAATGTAAACATTCTTTATTGGCATCTTTGGTTCCATAAAGAACCTCTAACGTGGAATCTTTCCATTCCATTCTTTATAGTGGAAAAAGGTTCTTTAGACTTTTTAAAAAATGTTCTTCACACTAAGAAAAAATGTTTTCTTTAAGATGTGTTCACAGAAAAGGTTCTTTGGGGAATCAAAAATGTTTCATCTTTTTGAACTTTCATTTTTAAGAGTGTTGTTGTAACGTAATACAAACATTTCCTTGATGAACTATATAAAATCATTGGTCGCCACTTCCTCATGCATATATAATGCCAGCCAGATGTACATCTACATGCAGGCCAAATCTCTTGATTTACTCCTGCCGATTTCTCTTGACCCACATTTACACCACTGTCTCAGCTGCTTTCTCAATGGTGTCGTTTTTATATAAATTCTTTATATTAAGATGCACAAATACTGAGTGGAACTGTTGAAATGCCACAATAGTGTCAGACTACACAGCTGTGCAAGTATCATGCATCGTGTGACAGGTGCGTGGCATAACTTCACTGCAAGCTTGCTCAATCAAAATGAGACTTTAGGTCTCTGTTTATATGAAACCCCCTTGAAAAGTCTGCCTCAATAGCATCCTTTGGGGACCAAAACAAGATGAGCACTGCTGACTGTCTTCTACCATCATTGATGACTGCAGTCAAACCTCTCAGAGCGTGCAGAAACATTAGAGCTAATGGAACTGTCTAGACTGTTCTGCTTTCACTGTGCCACTGAAAGTCCCATGAGGCCAAGATGGCTTTGCTAACAGATACTGATAACTTGACAAAAGCACCTTGACTGGTGGAATCAAGGCACTGGAGTAGGGGTCGACCGATTATCGACGCCGATATAAAGCATTTTTATGGTTATCGGTATCGCTCATTTTCAAAACCAATTTGCAGATAAAATCATTTAAAAGCTTTTAAGGAAAGCTTTTGTCAGAGCCCTTGTTATTCTCAATTTTGACATTAATTTTCATTTTTACACCAGACATACATATATTCAAAATAATAATTGGTCTTGGCATTGGCCCTGAAAAACACATATTGGTCGACCCCTACACTGGAGCTCCAGAATCCTGTTCTGAAGCTTCACACAGCATGCCACATCCTTGAATGCATCTAATGTGTTATTTTAAAATAAAACTGCTCCTAATCTCCAATTGGCTTGAAATGAGGTACATATAAATAGCACGAAACCAGATTCCTGGCCACAAGTCAGTGTGGTCCTTTGGTAAGTTGCAAGGATCACTGTCGAGTCCAGTTGCTTTTAATTTACGCAGATAATCATTTGGTTTACTCTTGTTTTTGCACTTTCCCCTACTAAAATCAGGATGTTTTAAAGGGGTCCTATTATGCTTTTTCACTTTTTTAATTTTAGTCAGTGTGTAGTGTGTATGTTTGGGCATAAAAAAGATCTAGAAAGTTACAAATCTCAAAGTCCATTCCAAAGGGAGATATTTCGTTTTTAAAAAATCCCTTTTCAAGAACTACAATGAACGGCTCGTTTGGACTACAGCGTTTTGTGATATCACAAAGCGGCTCATTAGAATATCATTACAAAGAATTCTCACCTACAGAAATTCGAATGGTTGGGGGGTGGGGAGGGGCGAGGTTGTGGTTAGAACGCTTGGTTGAGTGAGTGCATCAGACGAGACGACGACGAAGAAGAAGTGCTGCTGCAGAGTTAGTGCATCAGAGAAAACGAAGAAGAAGAGCTGCTGTGCTGTAGCGTCAAATTTTCGGCATGCCTAGAACAATCCTTACAAGTACAACACGATGTAGCTGGGCGCCGCGCCTTACCTTACTTGCTCAATGACTCCCAAAACGATTCGCTCAATGATTAATTTTTCCAAACCCCTCCTTTGCGTAATGCTAATCTGCGGTGATTGTTCTGGTTGGTCTCATTTTCATTTCATCATGCCTGTAATGCCTGATAAAGCAGCGTTTTTGAGTGCAGTGCTGCTTTGTGTACAGTGTTACTGGGGATACCGCTATTTTTACCCCTCCAAAAGCGGCACCTAGTGGCAAAGAATAAATTAGCATTTTCATTCAGACTAAGCGAAAAGACGAACAAGTGGGTGAGCAATATGCTAATGTTTCATGTTGACGTCAACTCAAGGGTATCCAAGATCACTCAAATACACATTTTTATTTAATGGTGTGGCACTGTAATTCTCATCTTAAGATCTACAAAAGTTGATCTTAAAGTCTTCACATTTGTAAAAAGCGCGAGCATGTTTGTGTACAGATGCTAATTCTGTTGTTGATGCTGTCAGGAACAGACAGGTATCACAGATGCACAGAGAAGGTGATGTGATTACATAAGCTTAAAGGCTCTTTCATCTTTTCTCCTCTTTCATCCCTCTTCAAAGACATAATTAGTGTCACAAAAATGCTCAGAATACTGACATCGGAGTCATTCTTCCTGAACCCACTTAACCGGTTTACCCCACAGCCCAAACTACCAAACCCTATAGTGTCTGCTTTCCTTTGATACCTGCTGGGGTCAAATAAAGTTTTGAATTGAGATGGCATCGCTTAGTCAGACAAAAACAACAAAACGTGAAATCTTTATCTCTCATGGCATTATTAACTTTCTGCCATGAAACTACTCTACTCTACTTTTCAAATGTTTTGGGATGATTTTTTTAATGTCTTTAATAGCTGCGTTTATTTGATCCAAAATACAGTACAAACACTAATATTGTAAAATAATATTACAATTTTAAAAATAACTGTTTTGTATTTGAATATATTTAAAAATGTATTCATTATTTCCTGTAATGATAAAGCTGAATTTTTAGCAGTCATTACTTCTTCTGTCCTCAGTGTCACATGATCCTTCAGAAATCATACTAATATTCTGGTTTGGTGCTCAAGAAGCATTTGTATGATCAATGTTAAAAACAGTTGTGCTGCTTAATATTTTTGTGGAAAGCATGATGCATACTTGGAATAGATAGCTCAAAAGAGCAGCATTTGTTTTGTAATGCCTGATAAAGCAGCGTTTTTGAGTGCAGTGCTGCTTTGTGTACAGTGTTACTGGGGATACCGCTATTTTTACCCCTCCAAAAGCGGCACCTAGTGGCAAAGAATAAATTAGCATTTTCATTCAGACTAACGCATTTTCATTCAAACTAAGCGAAAAGACGAACAAGTGGGTGAGCAATATGCTAATGTTTCATGTTGACGTCACTTTATAGGGGCACTTTAACTTTTAGTGGATGTGTAATGTAACACCGTAACCACAGGCATAGTTCATCACATTAACTAAGAATATGTTCTATTATTCTATGAAATGTTTATGCCTGAAATGTGTGCTTGGCTTGATTTACTGGCACACTAAAGTATTAATTTTTCCAAACCCCTCCTTTGCGTAATGCTAATCTGCGGTGATTGTTCTGGTTGGTCTCATTTTCATTTCATCATGCCTGTAATGCCTGATAAAGCAGCGTTTTTGAGTGCAGTGCTGCTTTGTGTACAGTGTTACTGGGGATACCGCTATTTTTACCCCTCCAAAAGCGGCACCTAGTGGCAAAGAATAAATTAGCATTTTCATTCAGACTAAGCGAAAAGACGAACAAGTGGGTGAGCAATATGCTAATGTTTCATGTTGACGTCAACATGAAACAGCTTGGGATTCGTTTCAATGATTCAGAGTCGACTCTTTCTTTTGAGAGACCATAACGTTATACACGGTGCACTTTCAGATTTAAAACTTTGCAGGATGTTTTCATTCACTTAGAGCTGTGTTACACACTACATGAAAGGTCATTTTCAAAAATCCATAATAGGGGCACTTTAACTTTTAGTGGATGTGTAATGTAACACCGTAACCACAGGCATAGTTCATCACATTAACTAAGAATATGTTCTATTATTCTATGAAATGTTTACGCCTGAAATGTGTGCTTGGCTTGATTTACTGGCACACTAAAGCTAAAGATATAAATCATGTTTTTGTAAAGCATGAAATACTTTTGTACAGTACTGTATTTGATGATTCATTGACTGTGCACTAAAAACAATAACATGCTTCTTGAATTTATCATAATTGCATGGCATCAATTTTGGAACTAGCAAAACAATCATACTTAAAATAATATATAAAACCACTTCATTAAAAGTTAAATTTACATTGTGTTATGAAATATGAATTACTTAATGATATTTGTTTCTTTTTTACTTTTGTCTCACCTCTGCCTCTTTCCCTCTCAAAGCCAGCATTGACACAAAGGGCTTATAAAGTAATAAATTATCTACTTGTGAAAAGTTCAATGTTCCTCATACACCACCTGAGGGAAATGTGTTTCTGTATTAAATAACCCATCTGTTCTATTACAGCTCAGCTGAATCAAGAGTTCACATAATGACAGAAGTTTTGCTAACCTGGTTACCGTGACATGTACTGCACACTGGGTCAAATTATTGAGTACCATTGTACATGGTCAAAACTAGTATTTAAACTACCCAGGATACCTTTTGTAACCCAGTAGCAATGAGATAAAAAAAACTTTAAGAACAGTAGCAGCCACACAACAGTTACCTACAAAACTGGCATGGGCCAAGCACCAATTTTCTTCATAATGATGTTTTTAAAAATCCTATACTATCTTACCATATTTCACAACCCCAAAAAACTTTAATACCTTTTCCGCGATAAGAGCAAAAATAAAACTCTCTTATGCTCTTCATAAAAGCTCCATGACATGATCAACACTGCATGTGTCTCAGAAATACGTTTCTGTTCCTGTAATGTAAACTTCCAAAATCAAGACTTGCACAACATGGTCTCAGTCATAAACAGTAGCTGTCAAAGATGTCCCTTAATGAACACATACACACTCACACACACAATTGGCCCCAGATTTCTCTGACAGATCCAGGGAAGAGAGCATCTGCGTGTGATTGATTCTAATACTCCAGAATAGAATGTGAGATGAGGCAGAAATGAAACGAGATGTCAGGATTTATGAAAGGAAAAAGAGCAGCTGAATTTGACAAAAGGCACTGGAAATAACATCAAGATGTAAACAAGTCTTATGTGTACCATGAATCATTTGTGAACCAGGTTGTACCCACATAATGTTTCTCCAGATTTCGGCGTCTATGCCAGTTACCTGCTTCCAAGTCTTACTATCAGATCATTTAATCTCGTTCCTTTGTTCTGACTGATGCTTTTCAGCCCCTATACTTCACTCTGTCACTATCTCACATACTGCCTAAAAACGTATACACTACGGCCATGTCCACGGGTATTTTCTTTTTTCCGTTTTTAAAAAATCTCTGTCCACATGAAAACGCAAACGCATGCTATGAAGCACTGTCAAGAGCATGCCAAGCCAACAGATGGCGATATATTCTCAACCGTAAAGCCATGTTGGCTACTCAGAAGCCTGAAAACGTTTCCAGTAGGTGGAGATAACAGCGCATGTTCCGACGTCACAAGCCAAAAACTCTGGTTGTAGTGTTATCGTGTAGACAGCGAAACCGGAGAGTTTGGCTTGTGAAAATCTTTTTCAAAAATGTTCGTATCTCACATACTGCCTAAAAACGTATACACTACGGCCATGTCCACGGGTATTTTCTTTTTTCCGTTTTTAAAAAATCTCTGTCCACATGAAAACGCAAACGCATGCTATGAAGCACTGTCAAGAGCATGCCAAGCCAACAGATGGCGATATATTCTCAACCGTAAAGCCATGTTGGCTAATCAGAAGCCTGAAAAAGTTTCCAGTAGGTGGAGATAACAGCGCATGTTCCGACGTCACAAGCCAAAAACTCTGGTTGTAGTGTTATCGTGTAGACAGCGAAACCGGAGAGTTTGGCTTGTGAAAATCTTTTTCAAAAATGTTCGGTTTCAGTGACCTGGCGCAGCGTTTGCGTGTGGACGAATGGCCAAACCGCATAGAAAAAGCTGAGGTTTTAAAAATACCCGCGTTCGTGTGGACAGGGCCTAATTCTGCTGGTTGTGCTCTTTGTTCATACTCTATGCAATTATGTTAACACATGCTCAATTTCACACATTGTTGGGCTACAAAATGTCAGAACGCAATTCATAAAAACTTCAAACTATTTAATCTTGCTGCCATAACAGCCCTTGCAATCTCAGAATGGTTTTATTATTTCAGAATTACTGGACATCAACTATTACTGGTGGGAAAAATTTATTCATGCCATGGTGCATGCTGAACGGCATATATAAAAATTTAAATTTAGAGTTTTAAAGGAATAGTTCACCCAAAAATGTAAATGCTGTCATCATTTACTCATTCTCATGTTTTTCTAAACCTGCATGAACATTTTATGAAGAATGTTGGTAACCAAACAGTTTTGGTTACCAATGGCTAAGTGTGTGCATTACTGACAAAAAATAATATCTCTATATTTTTGGGGGGATTTTTTCGATAACGATAATTCAATATTTTTGAGTGTGTTTTTGTGCTGGGCACTTGGCTGACTTGCCTGTTATAGATAAATAAAAACGAAACTAAAACTGACAGTATGGCAGAAAGTGTCTGTCTTGATGGGGGATTCATTGAATCATTCATTCAAATAATTCTTTCAAAACAACTGATTTATTTAGATACCAAAGCAAGCAACTGTCTTTATGGCCCTGTCCCAAATAGCACACAATGTGCCCTAGATGCACACTTCTGCCGAGCGGCTGAGCCCACACTGAGATGAGCTCCACAGCAGACCTCTACCCGACGGTCAAAGCAGCATTCCATCACAAAAGTGTAGCCTCAGAGGAAGACCGCGAGGGTTAAGGGTGCGATTTGGGACAGGGCCAAAGAATGGATCTTTGAATCATTGACTTGACTTGAATCATTGTCTGTGCTTTAGTTGCTGACATCGCTAAAGCGTGTCCTAGTACCAGAGTTAGTTCAGTTTGTCCTATCTGATTTCTTTAACCCATTCTCCCTTACATCCCTGCACTCCAGTTACATTCACTCTTTGATACTTTTAAGGCCAAACAGGAAAGTGTTAAGATGCTCCAATTGAACAGCAAGTCTGTTATATGCTTAGTAAACACAAGTGTTATTCCAGGCATCTGGGATCAGCAATTGCAGGTAAAATGTGTACACTACAAATTTACCCTAGGCTAAATCACTGCAATAACATCTCCTTTGCTTCTACACATGAAATGTAGGCTGCTTTGTGACCACTGTGAGATGGTATCTTTAGCAGTAAGTGGCCATTTAGCAGATGCTTTTATACAAAGCAACTGACTGTGCACTCACTAAACACTTTCCCAAACCCTAACCATTAACTACCCCTGAAATCAGATGGAAATAATAAGCTGATAATGGTGTTCGAGCCTCACCATATCTACCATCTGATTGATAAGAATATTGTTTTAGAACCAAAGAGATCCAGGAACAAATCCTACATGACTCACTCTCTTGCATTATTCTGTGAACATATCAGCTGAACCAGCAAGAAACAGCAGTGAAGAAGTGGTCGATCAACCTTTACATTTACATAAGCAGTTGTTTATATACAAGAGGCAACAAAAAAAGAATAAGGGCCTCGATACTTACCCCATGCGAAACTAAAGAACAAACTGGTATGTACGACATCATATCAGCAAAATTAGGCCAATACAAAGTTCATTTGGAGTTTTTTCAGCTTGCCAAAGATCTTTGTTCTTTTTTAGTGTTTTCTCTAGTCATGTAGCACTGATTTCAAAAATTGTCTTTCTACTGCACAGTGGTGCATGTTGTCAAAAATAAATATTTGAAATGGTTTCAATATTCAGTTTCCATTGTATTGATACACTGATACCACCAGCTGTGCTTTCATGTTCCAGCTTCTTTCCGACAGAGAGCTGAGACACACCACAGTGTGTGTATTTTAATTTAGTAATTTAATCTCTTGTGCTGCATGTTTCAGAACAAAGAGCAGGACTGTGTTCTTACACACAAACAGTGTTTTTACTGTCAGAGTGATTCCGGGTCCCCGAGAATGCAGAAAACTCGAGCAAATTCGAATTGGAAGTGAGCATCCTTATGCCCTACTCACTCAGAACGGCAGAGCCCTTGAAGTGGTGACTTTGGAGAGAGAAGGGCACTTGTGTGTCATAATGAAGCCGTTTGGAACACACTTGGTGAAGGGAGCAATGAAAGGCAACTTAATTTCCTCATTATCTTCACCATGGAATGTTACCATGACAACTCTAGGCAGTGATACCAGGAATATATTATTATTGCTGTTAATGTGTTGTAAATGAATATACATTTTATAATGAAGTTTTTAAAATATGATATGTGTGTGTGTGTGTGTGTGTGTGTGTGTGTGTGCACGTTTTTGTGACAAATGAGGACATAAATTTGTATAATGACAGAGGTATGACATAGGTATTACAAGGAGAAGGTGACTTTTCAGGACATTACCCCATGTCCCCACTTTTCAAAACGCTTATAAATCACACAGAATGGAGTGTATTGAAAATCTGAAATAGCAGAAAGTTTCCTGTAAGGGGTAGGTTTAGGGGTAGGGTTGGTGTAGGGCAATAGAATATACGGTCTGTACAGTATAAAAACCATTACGCCTATGGGATGTCCCCACTTATCACAAAAACAAACCTATATAAATACACACACATGCAGTATATATTTAGAAAATATTTACATGTATATCTTTATATTTATATTATTTATATTACAGATAAATATATTTGATATAAACATAACATATTTTTCTTAAATATTAGGGGTGGAACCGTAAAATCGAACCGTACGGTTCTCCACACACGGTTTGGCACGCACTAGGACCGCGGTTCAACTTAAATCTGACAACGCATCTGTAATATGGCTTGCTATAAATAACACGAAAACAAACAGGGGTGGGCTAATGTATGTTTCTGTTGATGGATGAGCATTCTGGCTTCCAAGTATATTACAACAACAACAAAAAAAGTGGACAAACCATTCACTCTTGTTCAATGCGAATGCCGTATGCTGGAATATGAGCGGTCATTTATTCCGTCATCACCCGGGTGCTGATAGCGCGCGCGCGTGCACAGGTGAGACCTGAACAGCACACGTTGATATCTACCGCGGTTCAACTTAAATCTGACAACGCATCTGTAATATGGCTTGCTATAAATAACACGAAAACAAACAGGGTTGGGCTAATGTATGTTTCTGTTGATGGATGCGCATTCTGGCTTCCAAGTATATTACAACAACAACAAAAAAAGTGGACAAACCATTCACTCTTGTTCAATGCGAATGCCGTATGCTGGAATATGAGCGGTCATTTATTCCGTCATCACCCGGGTGCTGATAGCGCGCGCGCGTGCACAGGTGAGACCTGAACAGCACACGTTGATATCTGTGTTTAAGCTAAACTCATTTAAGCTTTGCCAGTTTAAATATTTAAGAGCCAGAGGACACAAGCTTGCGCGCGCAGCGAGAAGATTTGTGCGTGCGCTCATCCGAAGGGCGCAAACCCGCGCCTCAGAACCTAGGCAAATATTAAGCTCTCTCTGAAGTATTGTGTTTAAATGGACAAATTCACACAAAAATTATGTCAAAATGCCCGTCTTGGTAAGTATCCTATAGCAGACATAGCCGGCTGAACGTACTTACAGTGTCTTAAAATGACAGCACATTCTTAATATTAATCAAACAGCAACAACACAGAAATCACTCACTGCTCTTGATTGAATAGCTTTTGTAACTTTAATAAAGATGAATCTTTAATTTATACAGTCAAATATGCAATGCTGTTTTATATTTAATTACTTTATTCAATTTCTGTACCTAAATACTAATGTTAGACCAACCTAAAAAAAACTGAAAATCACAGTTTATTTTATTTGTATCTTTACTCTATTGTATTTAGTTGTGCTGTTGCTTGTAGTTAGATTATTCTTATTTTCTTTATTTTTATTTGACAGTATAGTTTTTCCCTAAACATAGCACATACCGAATCATACCGTAACCGTGACTCTAAAACCGTGATACAAACCAAACCGTGAGTAAGTTGAACCGTTCCACCCCTATTAAATATTAGCATGTATGTGTGTATTTATATAGACAATAAATATACACAGTACACACACACACACATATTATGTGAACAAAAACTTGTATTTTGGATTAATCGTTTGACAGCACTAATACTATTAAATACATTTCTTCATTGTATTGTAATTAATGCATTTATTTATTTTCACCTATCTTCATATAGCACACACACAACCTACCTTTACTCGTAGTATTGTAGTCCAGCATGTGATCAGCAAAAGCATTTTAATTTTGACATTTACATGGATTTATTTATTTCTAATTAAGCACAGTACAATGTAGCCTTATACTGTAAAAATTCCCAATGGAGCTCACAAGCTTGTCTCATAAAAGGAAACTCCCTGGCACCATAATGGACTTCAAAACATAAACATAAACTGGTAATAGGACTGCATAAGACAGTATTGTAATACATCATTGCCAGCAAGGAGACTGTATCCTTTTAAGATCCAATCGATCTGGCTTGAGTAGCAGACACAGATGGAGACGAGAGCACAGAACCATGCATGAAGACAGACAGTCGACGGAAATCTTTCACAAGACTCTGAGAACCACATGATAACCCAGTGTTTGCATCCTCCCGATAAAAGAGGAATCAAAGGAAAATGAAAGACAGCGAGTGGATAGATGTGTATGGGAGAAGAAGATGTGTAGCTGCAGGTGTTGTATGGTATTACATGTCCAATATGTTGGCTACAGGAGGAGGGTATCGGAGACGGGTCTGTAATGAAATATCTCTTTCCTGTCAGAAACTCAAGACTTGCTGTTACAGGGCCCTAAAGAGATATCTGTATCTGTTAGTAGCTCTAGTGCTGCACCAGCAAGGTATTTCCCCCTTAGGTTCATTCAGTCCTATATATAGCTAAGACAAGAGCTATGAAGGTAATATGAGCCAAACTGCATCTTTGCAAATGCAATTTTGTGCTTCTATAAGAGAAAATGTTAGGCTACTGTTTAAATAGGTGGCTGAATTCAAACTGAAATTAATCTACTCATGCATTAGATAATGTTGGATTATAAATAAGCAGATTAAATGTAATTACATGAAATTAAATATTTAACAGATTTTTAAAAATTCACAAATTATACGAAATATTATAATAAAATAAATGTGAAGCTCCTTTTGAACTTAGATTAAAATATAAAATATACAATTTATGTATAAAATACAGAAATATCTGTTATACAGTATAATGTCCCACTGGATAAGAGTATCTGCTAAATGATTTACATGTAAATTACTGATTCACCATATTCCATATAGTTCTGAAACCTATTCAGTTGAGATGTTAAGCCTATTTATCATATTTGTCACATGAATTTCTTAGACCTCTAAATAATGAACACGATCAAAACTTTGCTGAAAAGCCTGTGGTACACAATCTCCTACACACATTCTTTCATCTGATTGATAGTACATACTTTTAAAAGGCCTTTAAAGGTCCCCTGAATTGCTTAGAAACACGCAGCGTTACTCTATGTGTTGACGTCATTTGAACTGAAACAGGAAGACAGGGCGGGACTTATCAAGCAGCCCCGTCCCTTTTTAAAATAGCCAATAGCATTTGTTTATATCACAGCTTGGGCTAGAGCCGTTCAGAGCCGTTGAGCTCCGTAAAGCCGCATTTGACAGGGTATGCTAGCTACAATCTCATCCATATTGCTATAAAATATAGCATTCTGTGTAGAATTCAAATAGCTCTGATACATTTTGTGGTCTGCGGCGACTCGCGCATGTGATCCGCTCCGTGCTATCGTGTCTCTGGACCGGAGCAGAGTGTGGTTAGCGTGACACAGCGCCAAGCCAGACTTCTTTGTTTCCTCAATGGAAAGCATATTTACACCATTTGAATCGTTCCCTGTCCCCTATATAGTGCACTACGTGCCATTCACTGTACAGAAAATACTAATTCTGTGGACAAGTGACCGATTTCAGCCACGGCTTCAGCGTCTATGTTACAGTGTAGGGGGCGGGGCTTCGGATTCTAGAGAGCATTTGATTGGACAGAAAGTTTGATGAGAAGATGAAGTACGATGTGACGTCAAAAAAATCGTTGAGCCGTTTTGGCGGAAGTGACGAACTAAAAGTTTGAATGCTTATATCTTCTAAATGCGAATTTTGTCACTGTTTTGGAGCACACTGCCTTATAGATAACCTTAAGACTAACATATTGATACTAACACCCAAAAAACGTTCTTTTTGATTTCACGGGGACTTTAAGATCTAAAAATGTACATCTTCAGGTTGTGGTATGGCTTTTTTGCTGTGATTTTTTACAGATGTTTTATAAAGTAAAGGTAAGAATATTTGTTATACTGTTAGTCAGGGGTTAAATTGGGATTTGATATGTGTTTGGGGCTCTATGGTGTCGGGCTTATATATATATTTTTTTTTTTTGCAAATATGATTTATTCTGAAGCAATATTCTTATCTGTTTTCTATCAGCTGTGACATATAAATCTGAATGTTTTTTTTATTTAATCCAAGGGCATGTTTTTAACCTTTATTGAGGGCATTTTCCCACTAACCTCATTAATACTTCATCTTTCATTACAAATTCTTATATTCAATCCATAAACTCAATTATAATAATGTGATTATTGTTATCTATACGTTATCAAATTAAATAATTTACACTGAAAAAATACAACTGCACTGAATAATGTTATGAGATTATTTTAAATATTTTTTGGAATATACAAACAAGAAACGATGGTGGAAATTATACTTTTAAACTAAATTAAAACGCCAGCAGGTGCCAATAGTGAGCGTTTATTGAGTGAGTCACTGAGTTGTTCATTTAAGCGATTCGTTCAAACGGCTGATTCCCTTTTGGAATGTTTATGCATGGGCTAATGAAACATTGATTCAACCGATTCGCTCAGAACACGGAATCATTCAGCAATGCGCTGTGGTTCCGCCTAAAATGTAAGTGACCTAATATTAATTGTACTTGCTTATTGAACTGTTTATTGAACTATTAAACAGTCGTAATGGTGAAAACGTTGTGTGATGTTGCCTAAAACTGTATTTAAAACATATAATAATATTTTATAACATGTATTTTAAATATAAAAACTTTTAATTTTTAATTTTTACCTCAGCATGCTTACTTGTCTGGCGTTAATGAAGCGTTAATGTCGAGCCCTGGAGTCTATGTGCCGGGACTCAAACCCCGGACGGCCCCGGCCCGGCCGAATTTAAAGGGGTCATATGATATGATTTCAAGTTTTCCTTTCTCTTTGGAGTGTTACAAGCTGATTGTGAATAGATAAGATCCCTGAACTTGCAAAGACTAAAGTCTCAAAACCAAAGAGATATTCTTTATCAAAGTTAAG
>NW_015505218.1:1984956-2118711 GCF_001515645.1 Sinocyclocheilus grahami | reverse complement strand
GAGAGAGAGAGAGAGAGAGAGAGAGAGAGAGAGAGAGAGCGCGAGAGAGAGAGAGAGAGAACGAGAGAGAGAGAGGGGATCACATCACAGTGGAGTCAGCTGTCTTAACCGTGGCTTGTGTACTGCAAACACATACCAGCTTCATCACTGTGTCTGTCACGAGACTCTGTTCCCCTTTCGGGGTCTGTCTTTACATTTATTTTGAAAGATGAAGCTCGCGATTATGGTAAGGGGCGTTACATTACCGACAAGTGCTTGGGGTGTTCGGCCAATCACAATGCACTGGGTCAGCTGGCCAATCAGAGCAGACTGCGCTTGTCGGAAGGAGGGACTTTGTAGAAAACGAAGTGTTTGAGAGAGGCGGAGCATAGAGGACCTACAATAATGTACAGTATTTGAAAAAGAATGTGTTTTTTGAACATTAAAGCATGTCAACATATTATGTTACACCAAATAATGATCTTTAAAAAAAAGCATCATATGACCCCTTTAAACCCTGCTGTTAGTTATGTTCAAGATGAACATTTATTTGACTGAATAAACTTCATTACCCATCATTTTTATAAATGTCATGTACAGTACAGTATATCAAATATGATATAACAGACTTTTAAGGAAAAACTGATATTTATATACATGTTTATGTAGTCTGATACATATATGAATAGAGTAAAACCAGTTTATTTGTTACCACAAATGTAGTACTTGCAGCATGTTTCAAAATCTACACAACGCTACGGAGCATCATATAGGACGAGAACGTGCCTGTGATGCCCCAAAATGTTGTCGTCTAGGTAGATGAAATGTCGAAATGTTGTGTAGGTAACGTTAGGTAGACGACTGTTTTCACAGCCCGCGTTTCAAACGCAATACGATCCAACAACACCAACAAACATCTGGTTCTAGTCTGCACTTTAAGCAGTGTAGCACCATCTCCACTCACTCACTTACCCTCAGTGTGACAGCTGGACGAGAGGAGGCTACTCGGCGGTCTGAAGATGTAAGGCAGGTACCGGGAGAAGCATTTCATCTTTTGACTGGATTTACTTTATACTGTACTCGTGCAGCTCACGGACGCATGAAGGAGGGGAACATGCGATGGCACAATCCCACGCTCGCTCTGTCGGATAGGAGACATCTGTGTTGCTCCCGTCGCTCGCTGGAGGATGGCTTGTTTTGCCCCAGTGTGGAGGGTGGGAGGGGTGTTTGTTGAAAGAAGCTCCTGCGTCTGTCCGCCTACTGGCCGACTTCGAATTTACCGCGTCACCCTGGAGGAGACCTCCGAGGACCTGAGGTAGTTGGGCTGTTGAGGTCAATCCTACTGCTGTGTTGTAGGCTATATTTTTTTGTTCATGCTTTTACGTCCTTATATATTGGAAACTGACATGTTAAACCGTAAATTGCGTGTTAAGTGAATATTAAATAATTTCTTTATTTTGTAACGAGCGAATTGTCCCTTTCTTATTTAGCCTACGAGTTGGAATATTATTGATTGATTGATTGATTGATTGATTGATTGATTGATTGATTGATTGATTGATTGATTGATTGATTGATTGATTGATTGTAGGGGGGAGCGGGGCGCAACGTAACACTTTTTAGCTTTCTCAGTTTGTGTAAATCCACATGGGGTTCAGAGTATAATTTTTTTATCCACAGTGATTTCACACTTGTCTAGTACAAATATGTCATTTTGTTTCTTAATTACAGCATACACTGTAAAAAAAATATATATATAGTTTTTACAAAATAATTTTGGCAGCTGTGGTTGCCAGAATAATTTTGTAAAAAAAATACAGAAAAACTGTAAACACATTTACGGCCAAAAACTGTACATTTTACAGTATTAAACTGTAATTTACAAACAAGAAAATGTTCATGTAAACCAGTCAATTCAACAATGCACACTGCTATTAAAATCTGTTTTGTACCTTTAACATACTGACAACCACCATAATAATGCAGGTGGTAAAAGAGAAAGCCACATGAAGAATCAAAGCTCATCACAAGTAGCTTCGCCACAAGAAGTAGATATACTAATATATAGAAGGTGCACAGAGTCATTCATGCAAACACAAAACACCATCATGGTAACACACATTATACTTAAATAATGCATTCAACTTTCATTAAACAACAGAAGATGTAACATAAAGCCCAAATATACATAACTAATAACAAAAACTATTAAAAAGAACATGATTATTTAAACAAAATACTTTCAAATGTGGAGTGCCATGCAGGGAATTCTGGGAATATCAGTTTACAGTTTTTGACTGTAAATTATACATTTATTTGTTATTTTTACTTCTAAAAACTGTCAAATTAACAGCATTTTCCTGTAAAATTACATGAAATGTATGGTTAGATATTTTACAGTTTTTCCCTGTATGTAGTACGGGAACTTACTGTTAACAGTTTTTTTCCATAGCGTTTTTACAAAATGTTACAGTTAAAATTACACTTATTTTTTACAGTGTAGGCCTACTATGTTTTTCTTTATTCACCCTCAAAAAATGGAAGTGAAATGTGACAACATGCCCCATATATATACAAGACAAACTGAAATATTTTGTCAATAAAATAAAATTATTAACTTTTTCAAATAAAATAATGGTGTATTTTTAAGGATTAAAAAAAAATCGAATTTCGGAGTTTGGGAATGAACACATTGCAACCATGCTTGGGACGGCCCACATAAACGAGCCAAAATCCTTTACAATTCTTGAAATAATCATTTCTGAACATTAAACATTGACAGTCAATCTTTGTGGTTTCTTTGAATTCTTTGAAAATTCATTAAAGTAAATAGTGTAAATTACATCGCTAATGTCATAGAATAGCATAGATATTGTAAATATTGTTATGCTAGAAATATTTAAACCATGTGCCTGTACCATGATGGTGGCTGAACAAACTCGGGGTTACAGGATTAGTTTTTAGTTGACAAAACCAAACCAGTCCAATCCGGCTTTGTTGGTACCATGAAGCTGATCATCAACATTCTCTGTCAACTCAGGCTTGATCCTGAGTTAATGGAGCACGTGCACATGAAAGAGTGACATCAGTAATGAACAGCCAATCACATGCCTTGAAACTGTGATTCACTTCTCGTGAGAGGAAACTGGGGGAGTGGCTTTATTGCGTCAGAGATGTGTCACTTTGCTTGAAGCTGATTGGTCAAACCGAAATTTCTGGTTTAGAGAACATAACCTGCCCCAGAGCAGGTTAGCTGTGGAGTGTAAGTTACTAAGGCAATGAATGCCGCTAAAAGCCAAGCCACTTTCATGGTACCAAAAACCCAGGATTGGTGCAAACTAAGCTGAAACTTACCTGGCTAGCCAGCTAAACCGGCTTCATGGTACAGGCCCCATGTGTGTTACAACTAACCCCACATTAGTTTGTGCCCTGCGTTCCCCTAGTTGCCAACAAAAAGAAGTTTAGAATGAAGTCAGAATTGTTAACCATTGTGCATCTCTAAGCAATAAAGTGTAGGTGTAGTTTAATTCCTGAATAAATCAGTTAGTGCACTTCAAATACCTGGAAGATGCATTTAGTTCTTGTACCAAATGGTAGGCCTACGTCCCTGTCCCAAATGCCACCCTAAACCCTCGCGGTCTTCCTCGGAGTCAGCACTTTCGTGACGTAATGCGCATCGAGGGCGCATAGCAGCCACAAAGGGGCTAAAATGACGAATGGGACACCCTATGGTCTCGTGGACTTAAAGGGTTACTCCACCCCAAAATGAAAATGTTGTCATTAATCACTTACCCCCATGTCGTTCCAAACCCGTAAAAGCTTAGTTCATCTTCAAAACACAATTTAAGATATTTTGAATGAAAACCGGGAGGCTTGTGACTGTCCCATTGACTGCCAAGTAAATAATACTGTCAAGGCCAAGAAAAGTAAGAAAGACATCGTCCATCTGCCATCAGTGGTTCAATCTGAATTTTATGAAGCGACGAGAATACTTTTTGTACGCAAAGAAAACAAAAATAACGACTTTACTCTCCAAAATGGCGCTACGGTGACGCGGAGGAGACGAATTGTTGAATAAAGTCATTATTTACAAAAAGTATTCTCACTGCTTCATAAAATTCAGATTGAACCACTGATGGCAGATAGACTATTTTGACGATGTCTTTCATACTTTTCCAGACCTTGACAGTGTTATTTACTTGGCAGTCAATGGGACAGTCACAAGCCTCCCGGTTTTCATCCAAAATATCTTAAATCGTGTTCCGAAGACGAACAAAGCTTTTATGGGTTTGGAACGACATGGGGGTTAGTGATTAATGACAAAATTTTCATTTTGGGGTGGAGTAACCCTTTATCGGACACGCACACAGTGGCCATTGTAAGTCCTCAAGACCAAGAGTGCACATGAAGTGTGCCATTTGGGACATGGCCTACAATTCATGTGCACTTGCGGTCTTGCGGACTTACAGTGACTGGCGCGTACGTGTGTCCGTTAAGTCTACGAGACAGTAGGGTATCCAATTTGTCATTTTAGCTTACAGAAGGGTGCTAAAAAAACGACCCCCATTAGCGGTCAATATGCATCCTCGATTGTGAGCTCTGCAGGAGATTTCTAGCTGACTTGTACCTGAATCAAAGCGGCATTACATCACGATAGTGCGGCCTCAGAGGATTAGTGTGCCATTTGGGACAGAGCCTTAAATATAGTGGGCGCTTTCAAAACTCTGCTTCATGAAGCTTTTGTGAATCTTTTGTTTTGAATCAGTCTTTCAGAGCTTGTGTCAAACTTGAGTTCAGCAAACGAGGCTTTGATACTGATTACTGTTTTAGACAGTATATAAGTATATATATAAATAGGCCATGTGACCTATGAGTTCATTAGCTGCATTGCTATTATAATTACTTTATTATTTTTCAAGGCATTTCATTTTCCCTTTTTCTAATCAACACGTTTCAAGCAACATGTTTATTGTTGTTATACTGAATACTGTTAACTGTAAAAAAAAATATATATATATAAATAAAAAAAATTAGTTTCAACTTAAAGTGTTTGTGCTGCCTTTAAATATTGTCTAGTCAACTCGAAATGTGAAGTGAAGATGTGAAGAAATGACAATTTGAAATTGAACACTTATTTTTTTAAGTTGAAACAACTATTTATTTATTTATTTTAACGGTTGGAATTGGACATCAAAAGTAAAGGGCACAATCTGTTCGAAGGGATTTAAACCCACAACCTTTCAGTTTCCCACCCACATCCATACAGCACAGTAGACCCAAAATATGCAATATAAATCCATTTATTCACATTAAAAAGAAAGCAAGCCTTTAAGGTAAACAATTAACAAATAACAACAAATAACACATGTTAAATTATAGAACAATATAGATAAATAAATGTGAAAATGTATGTGTCAGTTTGTGGTCATCAAATGTTTTATAGTTAATAAACATGGAAAAACAGAAATATAAATTACTCTTCTAGGACACCTGTGTGAAGCTTAGAAGTAAAAAAGACTTTAAGCAAACTAAAAAATCAGCTTAACACAAATGGTTTGTCAAAGTAATTCTCTATTGTGTGCATGTTGTTCATTACTAATACTCGTGTACACTGTAGAACACTGTAACACAGTGTGACCCAAATTAAAGTACCGTAATATGTCATATGTAGGTTACCAGTTCCATGAATTTTTAACTGCTCACAATCTCTAAATAATTTAGATATTTATACAGGAGCATACTCAAAAGCCCAGTCTAACTGGAGCACAAAATTGCACTTACTGTAATCATGTTCTTGTTGATTATTATAAAAAGAGTTCACATTAAGTTCACGCTAAGTTGAAGCTGGTTTACACCATTCTCTTGGGTTAAAGGAAGCAAATAGTGCTGTTTATCAGTATGTATTCTGAAAAACCTCCCTGTGTGTGTATCTCACAATTGTTCTGTTGCACAAGAGAAATGTAAACATGACCTTTGATGAGGTCATTGCCAGGAAGCAGCGATTCACACTTGTCTTAGTTCCTCTTTGTGACAGAATGTAATGTGTGTGCCATGCAAGCTTAGAAATGCAAGCCACAAATTCACATCTCAGCTGTACAGGATAGCATATAGCTGAGCTTCCGTGTCTGGTTTCCTTCAGAGTCTCATATGTAATTATGTCTTCTTCTTTTTTTATAGCAGAAGCTTAATCAATAGAGGGTCTCTGGGTATGCGGAAAAGGGGCCATCTGTGCCTCTCATGGATAAGCATATGAAAAGGCTAACACTCACAGCGCCAGTTTCTCCCCTCTGCGCTGCCACAACATAATGAGCTGAACACACACATTGACTTTTCCAATGGACACCCACAATGCATTTGTGTGTGTGTGTGTGTGTGTGTGTGTGAGTGAGAGAGAGAAAGCGGAAGAAAATTTCTGAAAATCAGGCAATTTAACATAGCATCATATCATTAATTTGTTACTTTGTAAATACACTTGATATATTGTAAATACACAAAGCATTCATTCATGGTGCATGTGTGTTATTTTAGTTGAGATATTGAGAGTTGTTGAAATAGTTCTTATTTTAGTTTTATATTAAATTTTTGTTGACGCTTTAGTAATTTTGTTGTCTTTTTTTGTCATTTTTAGTATTTTTAATATGTCTATGTTTTTATAATCTATCCATCCATCCATCTATCTATCTAACTATCTATCTATCTACCTATCTATCTATATATACATATATATATATTTAGTATGTATTGGATGTGCTATATTTTTATCTTATAGAACAACTGAAATCATTTTTTTTTCCTCCCCTGTAAACATACTCAAATAATATTGGCTTTATTTGCAACTTCAAAAAAATTTTTTTTTTTACAGTGCACTGTAAAAGAATATTTTTCAAAGTTATAGCCTAAATAAAATTAAGATTTTTGGAGTGTGTGTGTTAAGAAAATACTATTTCAGACTTTCTACTTCAAAATTTCATGTTTGATTAAAAGTGTTTCTTCCCATTTCTTTATAATTATTTGTGAAATTTAATAGCAATTTCTGACTTTCATTACCATTTTTATTTACTTATTTCAGTTTAGCTGAAATAAAACAAAATTTTATTCAGTTAACGTTTATCTTATTTCAAAAAACAACATTTTTTATGGTTTTAGTTTTAGTTAACTAACCCTGGTATGAGACTGAAAGAGGGTGATAGGTGTTCTGCAATTATTAATTCAAATGAAAACCTAAGCTAGATTTCTTGAGGATGGCTGTTTAGAACTCGCTACCACAATGCTACTGTGTTTTGGGTGGCTGCCAGTACATTTCTACGCTCGTTCTATTTGTAGCACGTCGCTACGTGGTTGCTAAAGTGTCCTGGGTGTTTTTTCTCATGTTGCTCTACAGTTGCTAGAGTGTTCTGGCCAATTTTAATGTGCTGTTATGTGGTTGCTAAAGTGTTCTGTTTTGTTTTTTCGTGTTCATCGTGGATGATTAAAGGCCCAAATCAAAAGAGCCTAATCACTTACTATACAAAAAGAAGTAGTAAAACAAACTACATGAGTTTAAAGTTGCGATGTACCAGAAATACCAACAGGCCTTTTTTTTCTGTATTGTGACATATATGGATTATTGAAGAAAAAAAAATGTAGGGTGGTGACTTGGTTCTATCCTACGGTGACGCATTGCTGCCACACACATATTTTTTTCCATTCAATTATGTCGTAATAACGAGATGTTTTCTCGTTTTAACGACATCTTTTCTCATAATAACAACATCTTTTCTCGTTAAAACGACATCTTTTCTCGTAATAATGACATCTTTTCTCGTTAAAACGGCATCTTTTCTCATAATAACGAGATGTTTTCTCGTTAAAGCTACATATTTTCTCGTAATAATGACATCTTTTCTCGTTAAAACGGCATATTTTCTGGTTAAAACTAGATGTTATGTCGTAAAAACGATATAATTGAGTGGGAAAAAAATATGTGTGTTGCAGCAATGCGTCACCGTACTATCCTGCTGTTTAGTTCACCCAAAATCATGTACTCACCCTCAAACTGTTCCAAATAGAAGAAGATAATCTGGAGAATGCTATGGAATGCCATTGGTACGGTAAAAAATAACTTGGAAGTCAACAGCTACCATCAATCTTTTTGTTACCAACATTCTTCAAAATATCTTCTTCTTTTTTTTTCAATGGCAGAAAGAAACTCAGTTAGTTTGGGTCAACTTGAGGGTGAGTAAATGATGAAATAAAAATATTTTTTGGGGTGAACTGTCCCTTTAACTTGATGGAGGCAGGTCTGAATACGAGCTTGTAGTTGATTATAGGAAAGGGGCAGATTAAAGCAGAGAATCTAGTATGTCAGCATAGAGAAATCTATGATTTTGAATAAAAATAAAAATAAAAGATAGAAAGAAAGACACTTGAATGAATCATTCACAGCATGCATTTACAATAGAAAAGGATTACTAAGCATATTGACATCATTTACAAGAACGCTGTAAACAACTAGAGACACTGAAGTTTTTTTTAGTGGTTCATTTTTAAATTTACTATTTTGATGAAATATCTCTATTTTTTAGATTTTATTTTAAGGATGCCAAGAAGTGAGTGTGATTTAACAGCTGACCATCAGATAAGAGTATTTGGGGGGGAAAAGTATATGTTATTTTGGTTCTCTTGGTTATCAGCTCTTAAAACAACTTGGTAATAAAATGTAGGAAAATGTGATAAAAATCTGAATTTCGCCACTGACTGCAAAAAAAAAAAATTCAACTTCAAAGTATTTTAGTGAACCAGTTTTAACGAAGCACTGAAAGTTAATAACGATGTTTGAAAGAACAATGACCTTATTGAAATTTTCACTTATACCGAATAACATAAACACAAGAATTGTAAAATTACAATAAAAATGCATATCATATATCACACTGATATATATATATATATATTTTTTTTTTAATTTCCACAACACTTCACAACAAAAGTTAAGCAATAGAAAACTAATATTTAATATAACTGTATATACAGTAAATGTGCTGCAAAATTTTTGTAATTAAATCATTTCGATTTTTATCGCATGAAAAACACAATTTAATGCTATCGTTCTGACTTGACATCAACAAAGTATAAAAATATACACTGGTGTATTTTCACCAAACAAGTTCTTCACTTACAAGTGTGGACACTTGAATGTCATAAATAAATAATCATATAACACTATAGCAATAGTTTTCTATCAACTTCGAGATAGAATCCACTTAAGCAACATTTATACATGCTTAATACAAAGGTAGCTGATTAGTAATTCAGACTAGTAACTAGTACACTGTGACTAAAAACAGCAGTCATCTCTAATCTGAAAGAAGAGGACTGTTTTAAAAAATATATGCATAATAAACTGCATCAGTACCTTCCAGTCCAGTAGCAGGCGTTTTGGTTCAGGTCGTAGGTCAGAGCAGATGCTGTGAGCATCCAAACTTAAGAACTGAACTCCGTGGGCTGAATATACAACAGACACCCTTGGAATTCAGTTCTCAAAGCCAAGAGCTCCATTCAAATCTACTGTGAATGCATCAAGCAGGTGATTTTACTTGACCTAAGCAAAATGAAAATGTCACTTAATGGTACAATGCCAATAAAAATCACCTAGATCATTTCTCATATGTGATAAGATTAGTGTTATTTAAAATGTGTCACACAACTACTTTGTCTCTGGTGTAGCGGGATTTTTGGTTTCATGATTCCAGCATTTCTTTGTTTGTTCAAGAACATTTTCTTTCAGATGCATCCTACTAGTATTTGTCAAGCTCAGTACAACTTCCTTGCAAGAATCCAATAAAGCTAAGATCCCTGATAAAGTATGGTTTAAATAATGTTTACAGTTGATTGGATTTTAATTACGTTTGTTTAGATCATTCATGCTGACTTTTATTTCTCGTGCGCGTATGTTATCATTACAGTTTGTCAAAAGAATTTCTACCGCAAACAAATGTTGTGATATGATTGACATCATTTTTACTGCGACTTATTGTCTTTTCTTAAAGTGCCACACAAGAATTCTCCGTTTCAAAAAACTGTTAAATCCCGTTTAACAATGTAAAAAGTTTGGGCCCTGTAAGATTTTTGAGGATAAAGAACAGCTTATTATTTTAAATAGTAATCTTTTGTAACATGATAATAGTCTTTACTGTAACTTTTCTGATTAATGAATGCATCAAAATAACATCAATAGTATACACATACAATCAGTTGACTTCTTTCAAAACTAAATCTTACTGACCCTAAACTTTTGAACTGTAGTATGTATAAAACTATTGAAAAAATACCTCACAAATTGCTTCAAGTGTAACTAAATGATGTGTTTTACTTCAACATTTATTGGTATCCATCTTGCTCAAAGTGCAAAGATAGCCATAATTGCACAACACGCAGCCCATGATAATATAGACCCACGTCACACCACCAACAGCACATGCTGGTGCAATCATGTTTCATGGATAAAGGTTGATCGAATAACATTAATTTTCCATCAGTAGTCTGTTATTGCAGACTAGGCTACGTGTAAGCGACGTTGGTGTTGAGAAAACCCCAACCGCCAGAGGAGGAGGAAATGTTGGTTAAGTATTTAATGCACCATTTCCGCTCTGTAAAGTCCGTGGGTTGAGACGGGGAAATCCTAACCCTGTTCGGTTTGCCAATCAAGAGTGCGAGATCTCGTCTTTGCTAACCGTCATATGGCTGTTATTAGACGAACTTTTTTTCACTTTCCTTATACATACAAGAGTCTTTTTCGGCCCAGTTTCCAAGGGTACCAAAACAATGCCAAATATCAGACCTCCTGCTCTGGAGATCGTTCTGGTTTTCGTGCTTTAACGCATTTCCTTGCCCGTATACGAGAATGCGCTGTGCATTGTGTTTCCTTCGGTTTATTTTTCAACAATAACTAATGAATTCTAAAAGCATTTCCACTGAAAGTAGGCCGAACGTTTAATGTGTTTCTTTACCGTTACAACAGCGCAGCATGGCTGTAAACGTCAGAAATCATTTTGCACATCCTGAAATGTCCTGTAATGACTTTTCTTTAGTTGTTTTTATCGTGTGTTATGACATCAGCCATCATGATTTTTCGTAACTCTCTCTCTATATATATATATATGTATATAACTCTCTCTCTCTCTCTCTCTCTCTCTATATATATATATATATATACATGTATATAACTCAATTCAATTCAAAAATTGCTTTATTGGCATGAATGTAAATGATACAATATTGCCAAAGCTTAGTATACATGTACAAAAATTAAAAATAATAAGATAATAACAATATTAATAACTAAATGAACATCACTGTAATATAATGGAATATTATAACATCTTAGAAGTAGTCAACTGTAACAAACTATAACATGTGAGCATTTGATACCACAGTTTTTAACTTACATAGAAACACATACATACTTTGGATCACTGTGGTGGACGGTAGGGTAACACACTGAGGTCTCTCTCTCTCTCTCTCTCTCTCTCTCTCTCTCTCTCTATATATATATATATATATATAACTGTATTGTAATCTATTCAAACTCTACAGGGTATGGCCACATCAATATTTCCTGGACATGTATCAAGTATGTTCCTGGCACCAGTCATTGTGATTTTCTATGAAAATCCCTTTTAATCTTGAGCATAATCTTTGTTTGGGAAATCAGCAGGAAAAAACATAGCCTCTAAGAAACCAGGTGGCTAAAAGGGAATTTCTATTTGACCCAGAATGAACTAACAGCTAACACTCCCGTTGATGGCCATCTCACCGGAACGCTTTGTTCAACCTTTAAAAAAATGTCAAACAAACAAACGAACGAATAAATACATTTCATATCATTTATTTAAATAATACATTTCTCTGTTCATTTATTTAATTTCATTATTTAACATTTTATTTATATGAATTGAACCTAACTGAATTGAATTGTTTAATAAAATTAATTGTTTTCAGTTTAGTTCTCATTTTAAGACATTTTACATACAAGTAATTAATTTATTTATTGGTGACTTTGCACATTTTTTTTAAAGCATAGCCTAATTTTAGCCATACGAAAACGCTCTCTATCTGTCAGTCATATTGCTTATTTTAAAATGTCTTGTGTTTTAAATATAGGTCGTGTGACTGATGGCATTGCTTTTAACTTTCAATAAAAATGACACCGGACCAGTCGTTTTGAAGAAGACCGTTCCATCATCATCAGGCTTTATCGTATCCAGGAAGAAAGAACGTTTCTCCTACTCCGATTGGTCGAGGATAAGTTTCTACTGCTCTGATTGGCCAGAAGAGAGTCTCGTTTGCTCTGATTGGTGAAAGCGTGCGCGTGCAAGATCATGCGCTCTTGTTGTCTTACAGTAGCCGAATAGCTTTTACTCTTCTGTCGAAGCGAACTTGATCTAAATCATCAGATATTTTGCGGTTTTTTGTCAGTATCACAATCGCCAAGGGTTGAGGAGAACTGCACAAAGGCTCCTGCATCCGTTTAGCCTGCTTTTCTTATAAACAAACATGAATCAGTATCTATTTGTTCTTCTTTCTTTCGTGCATGTATTGGCGGATCCGGATTTTGCCAAACTTGATGGTGCCCCGCCTTCTAAAATAGGTAGGCCAAAATGTACATGATATGAATTATTCTGCAATAAAAGGCACTGTAATACAGTCTGATGTCGTGTTTGCAGCTGTTGTTGGAGCTGGAATCGGAGGAACCGCTACAGCTCACTTCCTTAGGCAACATTTCGGACCGGAAGTGAGCATTGATGTATTCGAGAAAGGGTCAGTCGGGGGTCGTCTGGCTACAGTCACTGTGAACCACCAAGACTACGAGTCCGGTGGATCCATCATTCATTCCCTCAACCTGCACATGCAAGACTTTGTCCAGCAACTGGGTTAGCTGCATTCATTCATACCCTTACCAAAAAGTAGTATACTTCAAGTTTATTTTAGGAAGTATACTTTCCTATTTTTTGTTTAAAAGAAGTATACTAATAGCACACTTGAATAAACTTCTTTTTCGTAAGGGTATTGCTAAAATGTAACATTTAGTAATTATTGACTTTAATGCTGGGTATGAGCAGTAGTCTTGGCAGAGACTTCTTATATTTCTCGTATTTACAGTAAGGGGGTTTGTTTTCAAATCTTTCTGTTTTCTTCAGTGCTTTTTGCTGTCTCTCATGTTACCCGTCCACAGGGCTGAAGTACCGAAAGAGTGTGGCTGGGAAAACAGCAGTGTTCAATGGAGACGAGTTTATTTTGGAGGAGACGGATTGGTACCTGTTGGATTTGTTTCGCTTGTGGTGGCGCTATGGGATCAGCTTCATCCGCCTGCAGATGTGGGTGGAGGAGATCATGGAGAAGTTTATGAGGTGAGGGAAAGGCTGTAGAACCAGTCCATCGAACGAATGCTCCACAGGTTTGCGCAAAACCTGATGGTCTGTGTTATCTAGCATGTTTTGAGAGTGTTCCAAATGGAGGAAAGCAAGGAAATCTGACCTTTTGTACAAAGGAGTTGTGAATGATCAATAGCTACATTAGATGCATCCAAATAATCCTTTTATAATCTGATCAACATGACAAAAATTGTATGTAGATTCTTGAATTGGGGAACCTTGACGCGTCTTACCATCATCCTCTCTTCCTCTCTTTTGCGCGTTTGCTTTAAAGGGGTCATATGATGCGATTGACATTTTTCCTTTCTCTTTGAAGTGTAACAAGCTCTTGGTGCATAAAGAAGATCTGTAAAGTTGCAAAGACTAAAGTCTCAAATCCAAAGAGATATTCTTTATAAAAGTTAAGAGTCAGCCACGCCTACCTAAAATGGTTCGTTCTAACACGCCCCCACATATCTACGTCACGATGTGGGAAGATTTGCATAACGCTGCCCAAATGTTCACGCAAAGAAAGAAGGACTAACTTTTATTCTGGCTGTAGTATTGTTGCTGCCGCCATGTCGTGAAGGCGCTGTGTGATTCGTTGTGAAAGCGAAACTGCTTTGTTTGGCCTTCCAAAAGAGGACGATATCTGCTTCGTCATGCCTGGAGCTGATCCGTGCTGGTCGCTGAGGAAATACATCAACTTCGCGATGTGGATCGCCGGATCGTCTTTCACCGTGGATGAAGCGGAGTCCAGCCCGGGGTCGTCACATGTGGTTGCCGCAAGCCCACCCGACCGCCGCTAACTCTAGCCCGCTGTGTGTTTTGTTGTGAAAGTGAAACTACTTTGTTTGGTCTTCCAAAAGAGGACACGACTAGAAATCAGTGGTTAAGTTGTATTTACAACACTGTTCCAGAACAGTTCAACCCAAATATTCAGATGTGTGCAGCACATTTTATGAAGGACAGTTTCCTGATCCTGTGAGAGTAGACTACAATGCCAGCTGTTCTGACTCACAGACTGTTAAGGAAGTTTTTTATATTTAAAGGATTTGCCACTGATGAATCACACTCGAGTTTTGAGCAGTGTAGAGTAGCACTTGTTGTTTGTCATTTCTCCGATCACAAATGCAGACATGGTTTTATGTTTACGCGGCGCGATGCAACACAACGCGTAAAAAGACAGTATAAGGCATTATAATCAGTAATTATGTCCCCACTGGATGCAACGAATGCCTCGTTTATAATGGGTTTTAATGTTTTTGTCTCGTCACTCCGGCCGGGACATGGCATCAACAGTATGGTAGAGGCGTAACATTTGCGTCACACGCTTGAGGTATTCGGCCAATCACAACGCACTGGATAGCTGGCCAAACCACCTCGCTTTTCAGACCGATGAGTTTTGTAAAAATCGATGTGTTTCAGAAAGGCGGGGCATAGAGGAGAAACAGTAATGTACAGTATGTGGAAAATAATGTGTTTTTTGAACCTTAAACCGCATAAACACATTTCATTACACAAAATACACAAAATAATGTTCTTTTTAGCAGCATCATATGACCCCTTTAACACATTCTGCTGTCCGTTTTCTGCCAGAATCTATAAATACCAGGCCCATGGCTATGCCTTCAGTTCAGTAGAAGAGCTGCTGCACTCTCTTGGGGGTTCAGGATTTATCAACATGACCCGCCGCTCGCTTTCCGAGTCTCTGTTAGAGTTGGGCGTCTCCCAGCGCTTCATTGATGAAGTCATAGCCCCCATCATGAGGGTCAACTACGGCCAGAACATCAGCATCCCTGCGTTTGTTGGTATGCACAGCACATCCTTTATAGGTTATTAGAATGATACACTGAATTTTTTTAATAATTAAGAAAAAAAAAACCTGACTGTTTTGTTGATTGGTTTCAATACATTTCAAGTTTTATTTAAAACGAGAAGAAAAAAAAAAGAATCACGTTTTCATGATTTGACACCTTTATTTATCTTATGAGGCATCAAGGAGAAGAGAAAGTTCAGAATGATCCTGAAACAAAGTACATAGTTAATACTCATAAATTCATCTGGCCATCTTAGTTGTCTTCTCACCACCCAGTTTCATGTCTGTTCTGAGTCGTCTGCTTCTCTTTGACAGGTGCTGTGTCTCTAGCTGGGGCACAGGCCAATCTCTGGGCTGTGGAGGGAGGAAACAAGCTGGTTTGCTCGAGACTGCTTAAACTATCAAAAGCTAATCTCATCCAAAGTCCAGTTACAAATATTACCCTCCGATCAACAGGTATTCGACGTAACCGTCAGTTAAAAAATACAAGTATTGTGAAAACCAAGTTGAACTGTGTTCATCTGGACCTTTAAATGGCTGTATCTAACAAATCTTAGTAGTCACAGCATGTCACTTTGTCCCAATTTTTCCTTTTTTGATGCAAGATGCAAAAAAGGTTGCATGTCTGCTTGTCTGCCAGATGTTTGGTGAAGGCGAACAGCAGTGTGGTCTCAGGCGGCGGTAATGCGTGGGACGTTTTCTCCATTACTGACCAGCTTGATGCTTCTGTGAGCTCACTTGTCATGAGCTAATGTGATGAAGTGAAAACGTTGTGTGGAAAGACGTGAGCGTAATTCTCCATTTGTTTAGGATTTTTTTTTATGTTTGCTGAAGGAGTCTTATAGTTTCACGATTGCAATTGATCTTGTGCTTGTGTAATGTCACTGGGCAAGGAAAAGTATTAGCAGAATTTTTAGCTTTGGAATCTATTTATTATGATGGCTTGACTTTCACATTTCAATAAATAATGGCTTATGGTCATCTCTAAATAACAATTCTGAATTCTGCTTCAAATCTGGTATTTCTACACAATTTTAATTGAGTGGTCCTGAACAATTTTCTTCTTATATATATATATATATATATTAGTTGTACGATATTTTTGTTTTTCAAAGAAGTCTCTTAAGCTCACCAAGGCTACATTTATATAAAATACAAAAAAATATATTTAGTAATATTTAGAATTCTATTTTCTAGAGTCTAGACCATCTCACACACTCTTGTTTTCTACTATAATTAAAAATATCATTTATTCCTATAATGGCAAAGCTGAGTTTTCAGCATCATTACTCCAGTCTTCAGTGTCACATGATCCTTCAGAAATCATCATGCTGATTTGCTGCTCAAGAAACATTTTCAATTATTACCACGTGATGCATGATATTGGATTTTTGCTGATATCCGATATGCCGATAATTTTCAACTCATTTTGGCTTATGCCGATACCGATATTTAAAATTTTGTTTCGTTTTTCAACAAGAACTTATTTGTTAGAATTAAATAAACATATTTTATAATGACAGTACACTGAAGATTTGAAAATAACTATAAATAAAATATATATTAAAATCACTGCATTTTTGTTTTCCAGAAAGATGCAGTGGTAACCTAAACATTTCATTTTAAGATTTAACATTTGTAAAGGGTCTAAAGCAAAAGAGTTGTAAAAATTCTGAAAATCTTTTAGCGCTCATAATTTGTTTAAAAAATATAACATAACACATTAATAAATAAATCAGTATATAAAATTATAAAAAATTATTTCATGTAAGCTATAGCTTCTGACCTTTAAATCAAAACATACTCATGATTTTATGGCATCAATTACTGCTTTATTTAATCAGAAACACAGTCTAAATATTATTTGTGTATTTTGCTTTCATTTTATTAGAAGTAGGCCAACAGCGCCCCCTAAGGAATTGAAACTTCTTCTTACTGAGCGGGTATTAGGACCCGGGGAGGCTGCGCTGCACGTGCTATTAACTGTTTACTCTATCACACACCGAACATGTCATTCTGTACATGCATTCTCAGATTAAATGCAGAGATCCAAAACAGTAATCCAATCACCATTCAGGCAAAACTTTGCTTCAAGAATGAGCCACAATGCTGACCTGATCTAATTGCACTGTTGACTTGATCTCATCTCTAGTACACCCTGAGCACATGTGAGGGAATGTATTCATCTTATCGGCAAGTCATATCAGCATAATTTTTCATATCGGGCCGACGCCGATATTTACATTTAAAGCCATTATAATGGCTTATGGTCATCTCTAAATAACAATTCTGAATTCTGCTTCAAATCTGGTATTTCTACACAATTTTAATTGAGTGGTCCTGAACAATTTTCTTCTTATATATATATATATATTAGTTGTACGATATTTTTGTTTTTCAAAGAAGTCTCTTAAGCTCACCAAGGCTACATTTATATAAAATACAAAAAAATATATTTAGTAATATTTAGAATTCTATTTTCTAGAGTCTAGACCATCTCACACACTCTTGTTTTCTACTATAATTAAAAATATCATTTATTCCTATAATGGCAAAGCTGAGTTTTCAGCATCATTACTCCAGTCTTCAGTGTCACATGATCCTTCAGAAATCATCATGCTGATTTGCTGCTCAAGAAACATTTTCAATTATTACCACGTGATGCATGATATTGGATTTTTGCTGATATCCGATATGCCGATAATTTTCAACTCATTTTGGCTTATGCCGATACCGATATTTAAAATTTTGTTTCGTTTTTCAACAAGAACTTATTTGTTAGAATTAAATAAACAATAATAAAGTTATTTTATAATGACAGTACACTGAAGATTTGAAAATAACTATAAATAAAATATATATTAAAATCACTGCATTTTTGTTTTCCAGAAAGATGCAGTGGTAACCTAAACATTTCATTTTAAGATTTAACATTTGTAAAGGGTCTAAAGCAAAAGAGTTGTAAAAATTCTGAAAATCTTTTAGCGCTCATAATTTGTTTAAAAAATATAACATAACACATTAATAAATAAATCAGTATATAAAATTATAAAAAATTATTTCATGTAAGCTATAGCTTCTGACCTTTAAATCAAAACATACTCATGATTTTATGGCATCAATTACTGCTTTATTTAATCAGAAACACAGTCTAAATATTATTTGTGTATTTTGCTTTCATTTTATTAGAAGTAGGCCAACAGCGCCCCCTAAGGAATTGAAACTTCTTCTTACTGAGCGGGTATTAGGACCCGGGGAGGCTGCGCTGCACGTGCTATTAACTGTTTACTCTATCACACACCGAACATGTCATTCTGTACATGCATTCTCAGATTAAATGCAGAGATCCAAAACAGTAATCCAATCACCATTCAGGCAAAACTTTGCTTCAAGAATGAGCCACAATGCTGACCTGATCTAATTGCACTGTTGACTTGATCTCATCTCTAGTACACCCTGAGCACATGTGAGGGAATGTATTCATCTTATCGGCAAGTCATATCAGCATAATTTTTCATATCGGGCCGACGCCGATATTTACATTTAAAGCCATTATCGGCCGATTCCGATATTGGTCCGATAATATCGTGCATCCCTATGTAATACCAGTGTTGAAAACAGTTGTGCTGCTCAATATTCTTGTTGAAACAGTGATATCGTTTTTTTTCCAGATTCTTTGATGGATAAAAAGTTCAGAGGAACAACATAAAAAAAAAACGGAAAGGTGTAACAATGTAAAATTTTTACGGTCACTTTTTTGATAAATTTAATGCATCATTGCTGAATAAAAGCACTGATTTTCTTTAAAGCAAACAAGAACAGAAACAAAAACAAACTGTATAACCTTTAAAATGTTAGTTATTATATATTTTTTAACTAAAGTGTATATTCTTTTCCTTGAGAATGGACCAGAAATATGGTTGATACATCTAAATGTTTGTTCATGCTCTATAGCTTAAGGCATTGTTACAATGCAAGCATTTCATAAGCATTCCTGTTTTTAAAATTATTCAATATATTATGCAAAGTGGATCATTATAAAATACTTAATTCAAATGATTTTATACATACATATCTACATGTCTATAATCATATATATTCAGATTTGACATTTATAGGGGAGTTATACATTTGATTTCATTGTTCGTAATGTTCTTTAGTTTGTGTGCCTCAAAACTTTGATCAAATATTCCATAGTGTATTTATCTGCTACAGATCAGTAGTAATTCTAAACAAAAAACTATTATGAAAAAACACATGAAACATACTGTTAATGTCAGAAATAGCAGAAGAGGGCGCTGTTACAAGAAGTGAAGATTTCCCTTCTTTCTGGTCTCTCTGCTTTAAGCTTGTGGAAAACAAAGGCCTTGTGTGTTAAAACGCTGTGAGAAACTACAGAGATTCTCTGGAACGTTAACAATTTAAGTGTTGTCTGCAGATATGGGTTTTGAGCAATGCTTCACTGAATTCAGATGCCACAGTGCGCCTATTATTAGTCAAAGAAATGGGTTTATGGTGTTAATAACCTACATTTATGTTGCAAAATGCATGTAAATTGTGTCTGAATGAGTTTTAATATACAAAACGTCACACACCAACCACCCACAGCACACAATCAGGATGCGGTTTTCAATCTTTAATACTAATCTTAAATACTCTAATATTCTCAGTGCACTGATTTAGATAGCCAAGCATCAAACTTATAGTGCAACTGTGCATTGCCAACTCTGACAGCTGAGCGAATTAGAGAACAGTCCATCTAGCACACGCGGATCCAGGAAACAGCATAGACAAACAGAAAAGCCTTTTTTCCTCTTCAATTGTTTGCTGAATCTATTTACATAGTAACCCGCTCATAAATATTGAGCCCATTTCAGAAGCATATTGCTTGTGACTGCTATTGTGACCACAGAGCTCTTGAGAATAGCTTTGACCAGTGTAGTTTCAGGTCTTTGGTAAACTGAGGCCATGAAAAACTTATGGTTATTGCAGGAGTAAGTCTGGAAAATCCAAATCTATCCATCCTTTATATACTACATATATATATATACACACATACTGTATATGCTGATTATGCAGTTTTTAAATATAGTGTTTATTTATTAATTCATTTTGGATTTTAGGGTGAAATATGAACTGGATGTTTATGTAAGATTCACCATAAAACATTTATCTTTCTTATTAAAAATGCTGATTTGGTGCTCCGTTATTGCCAATTATTAATAATTTGTATTATCAACGTTGGAAACTTTTTTTGCTGCTTAATAATTTAGTGGAAACTGTGAAACTGTGCTGTGAGTGGTAGAAGACTCTGGAACTTTCCATAGCATGTAAAGTCATTTCCGTTTACACCTGCATGTTTATTGAGTTATCATTTGGAAATGTGTGCTCTCTCTGTGAATGACTAAAAAAAGAAGGACAGTTTTTTTTGTTTATGCACTGAAACGCAATACTAATCAGATTGTACATCTTGTCCTTTCATTTTTGTTTGTGTACAGTGTGTTACCATGACGAAGTGGGCCATTCATTCTCTCAGAATCCCAAAGAATGCAGAGTTTGGCAAAAAAAAAAAAGTTTGAGAGCGCATTTGGATTTATTCTGACATCACGGTTCTTGTTCTTTCACAGCTGGCCCAGTTGATCCCCTTATTTGGAGCGGCACTAAGCAACAGAACCATTTCATACCTGCAGATCATTACACTAGAAGTACAAAACCACCTTGTGTCAGTATCAGTATGCAGCAACAGCTTAGATTTGCGTCTCTTAACGAGAGAGACTTGCGCTTTTCACAACATTTAAAGGGGGCATAACACACACAGTTCCACTCAATCTCATGTTAATCTTGAGGACCTATAGAGTAGTACTGCATCCTTCATATCTCCAAAAAGTCTTTAGTTTTATCATATTTATAAAAGAAAGATACAACTTTATGATTCTCTCCAGAAAAAGCCGAGCTCCTGGAGGCGTGCCGTGGGCGGAGCTAAAGAGTGACGAGCACTTGAGCTCCGCCTCCGACTGCCAACAAAACAGACATCTGATGCCGTTTCACTTACCGTCTGCAGTTCTGAATCATGACCGGGATCTTTTATAGCTGGACTGCTCCATCTTTCAGTATCAAACCATGTGCAAATCCAGCGTCGAACTGGGCCTTGTTTATAAAACGTTCGTCAACAAACACACTTGTGAAACTCCGTTGCTGCCCCGGAAAAACAAATTGTATCCACTGTTTACATAACGCTGGGTTCTTTAAGAAGCTGAACAAAGCTATCTTTCCCTTACAACCAAAAGCACACTTCTTTGGATTGGAGACATTCTTCCCGAGTAAGTCCCGTGCAGCGCTGCCGCCGGATGAAGCGCTTTGATGGGCGCGATCTCGCTCTGGTCGATGCGTGCGCGGGCGCGTTCTTCCGTGAGAAATGCCCATATAAGGAGTTCCACCCTCGTCTACGTCATGAAGAGCCACGATCGAAAAAAAACCCTCAAATCGCATACTGCTTAGTAGGTACTACCAGTGTTGGGGAAAGTTACTTTTAAAAGTAATGCATTACAATATTGCGTTACGCCGAAAAAAAAGTAACTAATTACGCTACTTAGTTACTTTTTACGGAAAGTAATGCGTTACGTTACTTTTGCGTTACTTTTTAAATCTGGACAGGGCTTGCTTGTTTGTTTTTAAAATAAAAAAGTTATATTTTTGGCAAATATAAAAGCATATACACACGAAAAGTGAAATGAATAAGCCTCAGGCTGAAGGGAAAGTACATTTACGTCCGTACAGTAGAATGCAGAAGAAGACATTTCAACACACTTCAGCAATAAAAAAAAGACACAAATGTTTGTCTAGAGTAATTTGTGCTTATTAGTACGGTTGAACTGGATCATCGAAGCTCAGAAGCAAAGACATTGGTTAATAGAATGGGATTAAATACATAAAGGATATTTGTGTTGTTTAACATTTAATTATTGCAGGTTTGCGTCATATTCTGAATTGGATTATTTTTATTCATTTTGAGGAATACTGAATCGGTGAATTAATGCATATTCATATTTATTTTAGAACTACAGTAACATCTGATTTCTCTCACCATGGCAACACCAGAGCTGTCAATCAATACATTTGAAAAAAAAGTAACTTGCGTTACTTATTTGAAAAAGTAACTCAGATATTCTCTTGTAAATTAAAAAGTAATGCGTTACTTTACTAGTTACTTGAAAAAAGTAATCTGATTACGTAACTCGCGTTACTTGTAATGCGTTACCCCCAACACTGGGTACTACATTTGAATTAGAACGTACTACTCGACCGTTAAAAAAGTACGTTCTATATAGTATGAATGCGAGTAGTATGAATGGAATTCGGACGTACTACATCCGCCATGTTGATGTTCTCACGTGACATGAATCTTCACAAGAGCGCCAAAATTTAAAGGGCCCTCACTACTGCGCGAGCATCAGCAATGTTTCACGTAATTCTTACTGCTTTCATCGGTGTTTTAACATTGATTAGATCATGTTAAACAAGTGCAATTTAACCACAACGAACAACGTTTTCCCCTGAGGTACTTACACTTGAAAAGAGCCGCGTCGCCGCCTTCCGCCGTTTTCGAATATGACGCCTCCTCTCCCGTGGCCTCATGGGATAGTAAAGTGTTCATCGTATGCATGCTACGGAATTCGGGTATTAAGTAGTAGGTCATCCGGGTACTTCTCGCCTACTGTTTTTCGAATACTATGAATTCGGACATACTACTCGCCTCGCATACTGTTTTTCGCCTACTATATAATATGGAAGTATGCGATTTCGGACGCAGCTCCGGAAACTTGTACGAGCCCGGAAGTACGATTTTTGGCAAAGAAATACGCTGTCATAAGTCCAAATTGTTTTTTGAAACTTTGTCCATGCTTAGCATGAGAATCCAACTCTTTAACAGTGTAAACAACTCTGAATGCATGAAACAGCATTGTACCCCCCCCCCCCTTTAAAGGATACGTGACATTAAATTAATCTAATCCTGTTTCTTTTGACCTGTAGATTACACTAGCAGCAAGCACTCAAACAACACAAAACCTCTTTCATCTTCTTGTAAGTTAAAATTTTGTTTCCTTTATAGGAGTAATAGATGCTATTATTTAGTAAAAGGCTTGGTGTGCATCCCGGGGCCTTGGGAAGATTCCTGCTGACGGACCCAAGGCCATGCACAAGCAAACACAGGCCCTTCCCTCTGATGCAATCTTGTACTCGTTCCACTTGGAATCACTAGGACATCTCAAACACATTATATACTAAAGCTACTGAAATTTAGAATTTGCCTTTAAATGAACATATTATGGATTATGTAATGTATATGGATATGTAATGCGAGTAGTGAATGTTAAAGGGATAGTTCACCCAAAAATGAAAATGTGATGTTTATCTGCTTACCCCCAGGGCATCCAAGATGTAGGTGACTTTGTTTCTTCAGTATAACACAAACGGAGATTTTTAACTCGAGCCGTTGCAGTCTGTCAGTCCTATAATGTCAGTGGATGGGAATCACAGCTTTGAGAGTCATAAAACATACACAAACAAAACCAAATTAAACCCTGCGGCTCGTGACGATACGTTGATGTGTAAAGACACAAAACGATCGGTCTGTGCAAGAAACTGAACAATATATTGTTTTTTTTACCTCTGATTTTCACCGCAATGTCTGAACTGTCCTGAGAGCATTCACATCTTCTTCTTCAGCCTGCGTGTGAGGCGTTTTCTTCTTCTTGCTTTACGGCGGATCGCAGACTTATAAGTGCATTACCACCACCTATCTCTCAAATGGATTATTGACACTCCTAATTGAGATTGTAGATAGAGTGTCAGTGCTCAGGACAGTTCAGACATTGCGGTGAATCAGAGGTAAAAAACGATATAAATACTGTTCAGTTTCTTGCACAGACCGATCGTTTTGTGTCTTTACACATCAACGTATCGTCACGAGCCGCAGGGTTTAATTTGGTTTTGTTTGTGTATGTTTTTTTGACTCTCAAAGCCGTGATTCCCATCCACTTACATTATAAGACTGACAGACTGCGACGGTTTGAGTTAAAAAGCTTTGTTTGTGTTCTACTGAAGAAACAAAGTCACCTACATCCTGGATGCCCTGGGGGTAAGCAGATAAACATCACATTTTCATTTTTGGGTGAACTATCCCTTTAACAAAGACATGTTTCATTATTTGCAAACTTAATACATTCATTTCTATTTAAGGCACAAAATGAATTATTAGCCTAATTTTGTCTATGTTGCAACAATACACACTGTATACTACCAATAAAAGTCTGGAATAATTAGAATTTTTTAATGTTTTTGAAAGAAGTCTGTTATGCTCACCACAGCTCCATTTATTTGATCAAAAATTCAGTAAAAGCAGTAATATTGTGAAATATATATATATATATATATATATAAAATAATTTGTTTCTGTAATGCTGATTTGGTGCTCAATTATTATCAATTAATGATAATAGTTCTTATTTTTACGCTGAAAATGTTTTTGCTGCTTAATAATTTAGTGGAAACTGTGATACATTTTTTTCTCTCAATATTCTTTGATGAACAGAAAGTTAAAAACTGGATTTATTTGAAATATAATCTTTTGTAGCATTCTAAATGTCTTTAATGTATGTTTAATGCATTCTTACTTTATTTCCTTAACTTAATTAACCCAACGCTTTGAATGATATATCATAGTTTTCACCAAAATATTAAGAAGCGCAACTGTTTTCTACATTAATAATAAGAAGTATTTGTTGAGCAGCATATCGGAATGATTTCTGAAGGATCATGTGACACTGAAGTCTGGAGTAATGATGCTGAAAATTCAGCTTTGCTTTAGAAATATTCAAATGGAAAACTCTTAAGTTCTTTTAAATTGTAATACTATATTTTACAATATTACTGTATCAAATAAATGCAGCCTCTGTGAGCATATAAATATATTCAAATATTAATTATTACAAACTTGGGGTCAGTAGTGTAAAAAAAATTTTTTTTTGCATTTGAACTTTAAAATACAGTATATAACTTTAATTAAAGTCATTCAATCAGCTTATTATATTTGTTGTATCTGCATTTCTAAGAGGAAAATGGATGGATATTTAGCTTTATTCATTAAAATTAATACATGCATGGGGAAATAATATTAACCAAAATCAAAATGATATTTGAGCTTTCATCAATAACAGTGGCGTTTAACCATTTCAGCGATATTGACATGATCAGCTGCGATCCATAAATGCTGTGCCACCACAGAGGCTTGGGATAAAACTTGGTGCACTTTTGAAACCATCTATTTTTTTTTTATTAATTTAGCAGTTGCCTGGCAAACAGCTCTTCACACTCTGCTTTTGTGATTAATGGAATATTGTTAGTTTATTAATTGTTATTGAGAGGGATCAATAAAAAAAGACAATGAATCAGCATGTTTCAGCAAGCTAACACAGATATCAGGATTAGAAAAAAGTATTTCTTACTCTCCGAGTGTATGCTTGCGCCAAGATAAATACTAATAATATTAATTGAAAAAAAAAAAAAAAAAATACTGAGAAAAACAAAAACAAAGCCAGCACTAATTTATTAAAAAGCATTCAAGATCACGAGAAAGGCTTTATATTAATTACATCATATTATGAATACATTTATAATATAGTTTTATATTGCAGGGAAACTGTACACACAGGTCAGCCCAAGGTATTTAAATAGCTTGTTTTGGGTCAAGAACGAACGCTCGTCTTGATTGGCCAGTGGGAGAGCACGTGACAAGGCAGTCACGCGCTTTCCAGGAACCCGTCAGGAAGAAGATAAACAAAACAAAACAAACCAGAGAGGAAGACGGCGTGGATCGAGAAGAAATGACATGAAGTTTTCCTAAAGACGGATCAAATTGGAATTACAACCTTTTTTGTACTAGTATATGGGTAGCTTAAAGGTGAGTCGTCTTTCTGACTATGACAACGCTGTGAAGTGTGTGAGCATAGTTGTTTAAGGATGATAAAAACACTGTCTCCTGGAGTTAGCTCTCTGGCTAACTTTCGCTAGCAGAGGGGAGGGACACGGAGGCCATAGTGTGAAAGCAGCGCTCTGGTTCCTCTTTAAACCCTGACCTGTTCTCGGCTGTTTCCCTCGCTGATACAGCGATATGCTGAGTGTTTTTGCAGCTTGAGGTGCCCGTTTGTCCTTTTAGATCAATATGTATTTTCCCCGTGGTTGCTTAGCTGGCCAGTCATTGGTGCTGAGTAAGAGCAGGAGATGTTAGCTTTCAATTACTCGAGAACTTCTAGAACATTGCTTGGTCCCCATCACTGCACCTTTTGGACATCTCCTCCTTGTCCTTTTAGATCAATATGTATTTTCCCCGTGGTTGCTTAGCTGGCCAGTCATTGGTGCTGAGTAAGAGCAGGAGATGTTGTTAGCTTTCAATTACTCGAGAACTTCTAGAACATTGCTTGGTCCCCATCACTGCACCTTTTGGACATCTCCTCTAGTTGACACACCCAGGTCCTTTATTAATAAGCTGATTATATAAATCAAGTGTATTAAGTATAGGTGCTCAGAATCGAAAACTATTGTTCTAAGAGAAACTATCCTTTTTTTTTACTGGAGGTAAATGATTAGGCTGGATATCGTTGGTTTTATGAAACCCCCGGATGAACTTGGAAAGCCTAGTCATGCATTTACAGCACTCCGCGACATTTCAGACCATTGTTTGAAAGTTGTGTAGATCTGCTTATCAGAAATATGTTCCACTAAGGTGATCTGATATATATATATATATATATGAGGTGATCAGTGATTTGTAAACTTTTTCTTCTTCTTTGTATTCAGATGATTTGACGATGCATTACTAGAATGAACCCCACTAAGTCTGTAAGGGCACACGCCCCCATCAGCACGATGCAAAGTGAAATGGAAACACGATAGTCTCTGCGGACAGCCTTTGGCACATAGATAACTATCCGAATCGATTTTAAACTGTTTTGATTGTGCATCAAAAGAAGCTCGAACGCTTTAAAACGCAATTTGTTATCCGTTTGGACGAGTCGTTTTATCGCGAAATGATGTTCATTTGCCAGCTGCGTTGTAAAAACGTCAAAATGTAGTGTTTGTGTGTAAACTAAAAGTTTATGAGGAGATAATGCTTTGCATTCCATCTGTTTACGTAACATGAGGGAGGCCTGCAATATTGTTTGTTGCTTGTCAGCTCAACCAAGCGCTACGATTGTGCTTGATTGACATCGAGTAGGTGCAATCGTTTGGTTGCGGAGGCGGGCTATAAATGTGCATGCAGCCAATCAGAAGACGCCATTACGTGGGCGTTGGCCCAGAATCGCGACGGGTTAGGTTGACGCTATTTGTTTTTGAAGGGGGCCATGGTGAGTTCAGGGTCTTGTGAAGTGTTAGTAGGTCAGAATATAATCTGATATTGGCCATAACGCGCAAATTACGCTAAGCGTTGAATGCAGATGTGTCTAATCGGCGAGGTCTCAGAAGTGTAGAAATGTGAGCTGTTTAGTAGGTCATTCTGTCTTCATGTAAACATTGCGGGGGTGGTCATCTATAGGACAGATGGCATTACATCTGCAAGGTTATATTTGCAGTTTATTATTACAAACGCATGTGAAGTCTGATGAATAGACAAAAAAAGTGAACAATTTTGAGTGACAGACATGGTTTGGTTGGGACTTCATTCAGAGGCCTGTGCTGATAGTAGATGCACATGTATTATGGCTGGATTTTACTTTCCTTGTCATGAAATATTAAAGTGCTAAAAGTCGAACAGTCAACTCTGAAATGCAGCCTGTATTTTGTTTCTTTTGTAAAGGTTCATCCTCATTTGAATAAGTGAGCAATTATGTGTTTTACCCAGCCTTGAACCTCTCAGATGCCTAATTTTTTTTACTTTTATTTATTAATTATCACCCTCATATTCTTTTTGTTTTTAAACCTGTATTTGGAACATAAAAGAAGACATTTCTAAAAAAAAAAGTCTTTCCATACAACAAGAATTCATAATGTCTGTATTAGAAATCGCTGATACCGATTAAACGGATAAAAAAAACAAAATCAATAATAACATGAAAATTAAAAATTTGATGAAAGCTTTTCAGTTGATGAAAATAGTACTGAACTTTATTAGAAAATTAGTGATGTATAATAATTACACGAGAAATAATTAAAATAAATACAACTAGTTAAGCTTCATTACTACTGACTGCTTTATTATTTTGAAATGTATAAATAATGTAGAAAAACGGGAGTGAGGGGAAAAAAAGGATAGAAATAAAATCAACTTAATTTCTCAATTTTCAAACGGCCCTGTATATGTTACATATCCACATCCCCACACGTTTAAAATGTATATATTTTACTTTACTCTTATGTTTCTTTTGCTCACAACTATTTCATAAAATGAATTTAGTAAGAACAGAGAAATGTTTGGAAAAATATCAAACCCAGAAACATTCACATTCATTGCACTTTTTAGGCAGTATGTGAACAGTGTTTTCTGAAACAAGTGATCAGATGAAAAGCTATTTCAGCATTTTTCACATTAACATGGTTGATATTAACATGTTGCCATAAACTCCATGTTGAATCCGTTACCTTGTATCATTTACTTCAAGAAAGCCATTCAATGCACAAAGCTTGTTCATTAGTCAACCAGAAAATAATAACGCAAGGAGCATTTTGCTTAAAATATGTACCGTTTCAGTTGTTTTTCAAAGTGCTTCAGTCGTCCTTGAGTGCAAGACTGAGAGCCAGGCGTTTGCTTCTGTGTAAGGAGTGCTGTTGCCATCTCAGCGAGCAGAGACTTCTGACATTTGCAGAGTAAGTCTGTGCGTTCGAAGGCTGGACTGCACAATGCAAGCTTGTTTGCAATTAACTCAGACTGTGCTTTTAAGGTGCAGATAGACCTTGGAGCTAATAAGACATGTCTAAGTTGAATATGAATTGTAATAAGCTCTAGACTGTCTCTTGTCATACTTCCTGTGTATTAGCCACAGTGTTTCTATAGCTTTAGCGCAAAGGCCACCAATTTGATCACAGCACGCCTACGCTTAAGATTCTTCAGCTTGTGCATGGCAAAGCGGCGGCCTGTAAGTGCACACTTCAAAAACTAGTATGGCAAAGTTAAGTTTTAGTTTTATGAGCATGCAAAACTTTTATATGGACAAAATCTGAATATTGCAGATAAAATATACTTTATTTTTTAATATTGATTACTTTCATTTAAAACCTCTTTGGTAGTTTCAAACATTTCACAACTACTCCTGTGTTCTGTTTAGTACAACTACTGCATTTCTGCTAAAAGCATTCAGTGCACAGTGATTTATCTCAAGAATAAGAATAAGAAGAATAAACCTGATTGGTTTTTGCACATAATGCACAGCGTTCTGTTTTACCATGTTTAATGTGCTGTATGTGCATTGATCAATGTTTATATGAGAAGAAAAGAAATGAAATCTCTTCATCATATAAAGCGATCATGGATTAAATTAAACCGCTGGATTCGTATTGATTACTTTCAATGGATGAAAGATTCCAAAGATGAAAAAAGTTTCATGGCTACATTTTTGGGTAAAAATGCAAAGGTGATTTTCTTCATATTCTATTCATTGTGTTAGATCAGTGGTTCCCAGCTGGTTAGAAAAGCAAAATAAATTGACTTTAAATGGGAGGAGAAAGTGTTGCCTGTGTCTTTCAATAAAAAGCAGTCAAATTATTCATCTCTTGCTTGGTAGAAACTAGACAAATTAGGCAAATACCGAACAGGTTGCGTGACGTGCCCTTGTCTTCCTAAAAGACAGGAACATGGCAAATGAAAGAACAAACCGGACTACATTAAATACAGGTTCACTTGCAGTGAGGGAAAATATGGTTTGTGCTGACCACAATGTTGTTGCCAAAAGCATCCAACCAACTGAACTCAAGAGGCGTTTATAAACCAAAGCTTAAAAAAAATTTTTTTTATATATATAATATTGCTAAATGATCAATTATACTAGTACATTTCAGAATTTTATTGCAATGACATTGTTTGTTTATAAACAATGATTTAGTGTTGGAGCATTGCTGTATTTGAAGTGTAGTTGTTTCACTCAAAGAGCACTGGTAATACACTCTTTACTAGTCTACTTTGACCCACATTGATGTGTCCTATGCTTTGTTTGAACTGTATGTTTTCAAGCCACTGTGTTTGGTTTTTCAGGAACTAGGCGACCGCAGTAGACCGGACATACTTGACCGGAAACAAGTGACCCACATTATTTTTAAATTGGAAGTATGTCACGACACTTTTGCAATTAATCCCTCAAAAGTAGAGATGCACCGATTGCAATTTTCTTGGTCGATTCCGATTTCCGATTTTTTGTTAGTGTGATCTGCCGATACCGATTTTTGCCGATTCCGATTTTCTTTCTAAGAACTATAATTGAGAGCATATACAAACTAAAATCTACTTTTCTTCAACGCAACGTTTTATTTTCATAAAAAAACAAGTAAAAAGTAATTAATAAAATAAGAACAAATACAAAAATTGCAAACGACAGCACAAATAAATGCAATGGAATAAAGAGAGCTATGAAACTAAGTTTTTCAGGTTAAGTACGTTTTTATTCAGGTAAGAAATGCTAAAGTAATCAAATGTAAAATAACACATCCAGTGTTACTTTACATTTGATTTAAATTTCTGTAGTCTTCGTTGTAAAAATTAAATACAGATTAATGCTTACCATTAAAGTTATAAAACGTATGGAGTCAAGAGCAGAAAGTGATTTTCTTTGTCTTTTGTTCTTTGATTAACATGACAGACAGCAGCAGGAATATTGGACTGCGGTCCCTTTAAGAGTTTATCCACGGACGGAGCATGCGTTCTCTTTCGCAACTATTTAACGTTCCAAAACTGACTGTGTTTAACTGGATACTCGCCAAGACGGGCATTTTGACATAATTTTGTATGTATTTGACCGTTTTAGCGCAGTTAGCCACTCATTTTGGTCTTTGTGGCTCACAAGCTGTTTGAGACTGAGCGCGGCTTGTGCGCTCCACTAATATAGATCAGTGTTGGTGTGCGCGCTTTTGGTGTAAGCGTGAAACCTGCGGGAATGATTAAAATAATGCGCAATACAAGCACTATTTAACCGGAGCGAATGAGACGTGTGTGAGAGAGAAGGGGTCGTCGGAGAGAAGAGAGCGAGAATGCGCGGCTGACGTTATTGCCTGTGCCGCTGGTAACAAAACGGATCGGCTCAAAATCGGAAAGAAGTGAGACTGATCGGCCGGTCACCGATCTGGGGCCGATCATGAGGAAAATCGGCCTTTAATGTTTCAGATCATCAAACAAATTTAAATATTAGTCAAAGATAACACAAGTGAACACAACATGCAGTTTTTAAATGAAGGCTTTTATTATTAAGGGAAAACAAAATCCAAAACTACATGGCCCTGTGTGAAAAAGTGTTTCTTTATAACCTTTTCCAGACTGATAGATCTCAATTACTTTCTTTCTCATTTGTTTCTGAATTTCTTTGGATCTCGGCATGATTTCTAGCTTTTGAGGATCTTTTGGTCTACTTCACTTTGTTAGGCAGGTCCTATTTAAGAGATTTCTTGATTGCGAACAGGTGTGGCAGTAATCAGGCCTGGGTGTGGCTAGAGAAACTGAACTCAGGTGTGATAAACCACAGTTTTAACAGGGGGGCAAACACTTCTTCACACAGGGCCATGTAGTTTTGGATTTAGTTTTCCCTTAATAATAAAAACCTTCATTTAAAAACTGCATGTTGTGTTTACTTGTGTTATCTTTGACTAATATTTCAATTTGTTTGATGATCTGAAACATTAAAATGTGACAAACATGCAAAAAAATAAGAAATCAGGAAGGGGACCAACACTTTTTCACACCACTGTATGTGACCCTCTCTGTGAAATCCAGGCTAAAGTCTCAACATCTAATTATGAGATAACAAACATCAAAGTTTGATTTCAACCATTAATTTCACCATGATTTCAATATTTGACATGGCCTTACTCAGTCAATATTAAAGATACAAAGATTATGTTTTCACAGAATGTTCTACATCTTTACAAAGAATGATTTTATGTAGAAAAATCACAGTTTTCACAGGCAGGGTCACATATCTGAGGTCAATGTTAAAAGCCCCAAAATATCCTGGCTCTTCCAAGCTTTATGATGACAGTGGGGGTTGAGATTTTGAAGCCCAAAAAAGTGCATCGTTTTGCTTCAGAAGGCCTTTATTAACACCCCGGAGCCGTGTGGAGTACTTTTTATGATGGATGGATGCACTTTTTTGGGCTTAAAAATCTGCCATTATAAAGCTTGGAAGAGCCAGGATATTTTTTTTAATAAAATAAATAATTTTTTTCTTTCAGTACATTTTTTTTTTTAAAAACTCTGATTGTATTTGTCTGAAAGAAGAAAGTCATATACACCAAGGATGGCTTGAGGAGGGTAAGTCAGTTGTGGGGTAATTTTAATTTTTGCGTGAACTATACCTTTAACGACCCCAAACTTAGGAACGATAGTGTGCAATATATAATTGTGTGTATGTATGTATTTATATATATATATGTATGTGTGTGTGTGTGTATATATATATATATATATTACAGTAATGGAAATCATCCTCTTTTCTAACCAAATCAATGCTAATAAAATATTTTTGATTTTGTGATATTCCCTACTGAGGTGAAACTTTGCCAAATCAAACTGGGATTTGATTGGCTAACCTAATACTCCATCAGTTGCCATTTTGAAATGGGATTTTCCAGCAAGGGTATACAGTGCAAAACCATCATTTCAAAAGCACTGGTATCATGTTTCCTCTGATCTATAGTCTGTTATTCCCAGATCCTATTGAGAGATCTTTCATTTCAGCCGCTCAGGGACTTGTATTCATGAGAACAATGCTTGTTTACTACACAAGATAATCAGTATCAGCTGCTCTGTTTCTCTTTCTCTCTGCTCCATCTGTCCTTCTGTATTTTCACATCATCAAACGTGTTGCTATTTGTCCTTTGTAGGCTAGCATATCAAAATTAATATTGGTAAATGACGTGTAAATCCTGATCTCTTCAGTGATACTGTAATGTGAATGTAGGTCTGCTGGGTAGACGTTCCTCCACATTGCCCTCCTTATAGCGATCGTGCTGAGATGAGTTATCACAACAGGTGGATATATATATTTTGGCAGCATTGCTCATACAGTTTTCAATTAGGTTTCCAAATGCAGATGTCTGATCACAATTCCAGACAGAATTGCCCCATAATGTCCATTTAACAGCCCAGCCCCAGTTTTGACCGATGTAGCCTACATGTTGGTTGTTGTAAGAGTGCTCAATGCAAATCAGTAGTATTATTGCTCATACTTATGTCCACACTGTTCACAGGTTTGTCGCTAGAACCTGTCAGTTCACTGTACCTTTCGCTGTGTTTACGTTCCTACATTCCTATTCCTGGAATACACCAATCCAAAGATTCGATTCCCCCACATAATCCTATCCTTCTTCCACCCCAAAGCTGTAAAGAGCTTCTGGGATGATGTTTTTTTTGTTTGCCAAACCTCAGAAATAAGTTAGAAATTTTCCACCTATGGTTACATTGTCCTGAACGGAATGTTCATCCTGAAATTGATTTTTTTAATTGTTTTTTTGGTAAATGCCTGAAATAATGTCTCTAACACAAACTCGAGATATTTTAGTGTTTTATTCTGCAACATAAACAAAACAGCGTTTTGTTAATAGTTTAAAGGGGTCCTATTATGCTCTTTTACAAAGTCTTGATTTTGTTTTGGGGGTGTACTAGAACATGCTCTCAAGCTTGGTGGTTCGAAAAACGCATTATTTTTCACATAATTTACATAATTAAAATACCTTTCTCCCCATCCTGGCATAAACGGCTCGATTAGTTCAGGGTTTGATGAAGGTCCAGCCTTCCGAAAAACAAAATGTGTTGTGATTGGTTAGCTGTCCCAGTGCGTTGTGATTGGCGAAAGCTTAGACGGTGTTTCAGTAGGGCTGGACGATATGGCCAAAATTTATATCACGATATATTTCTTAATTTCGGTCGATACGATATAATTCGGGGACAGAGTTAAAAAATAAATTGCAACCACTGTTTCCTGACATCATCTGCTTTCGGAAGCCCAAACAAAGACGTTTGGGCACGGAGGTGAAAAAAACAGCTTTTCAGGCGGTCGCACACTGGACAAGAAGCGCAGCGTCGTGTTGTACTTGTAGGAATTTTTCTAGACATGCCGAAAATTTGACGCTACAGCACAGCAGCTCTTCTTCTTCGTTTTCTCTGATGCACTAACTCAACCAAGCGTTCTAACCACAACCTCGCCCCTCCCCACCCCCCAACCATTCAAATTTCTGTAGGCGGGAATTATTTTTAATGATAATCTAATGGGCTGCTTTGTGATGTCACAAAGCCCGGAAAACAAACGCTGTAGTCCAAAACGAGCCGTTCGTTGTAGTTCTTGAAAAGGGATTAAAAAAAAAACGAAATATCTCCCTTTGGAGTGGACTTCGAGATTTGTAACTTTCTAGATCTTTTTTATGCCCAAACATACACACTACACACTGACTAAAATTAAAAAAGTGAAAAAGCATAATAGGACCCCTTTACGTTTAGGTGTTATAAGCGTTGATTTGTCTTGGAAAAAGCTAAATGGGACTTCAGAGGTCTGGGACATTAAAAGTCCAACAGTAAACTCCTCTACTTACTAGTTCACATTTACAGACTTATTGTGTTTAATGGTGCTCTTAGTTTTTTTTAAAATACAGTATTAAAGAGTTGTCTGAAGCTTAATGTTGGTGAAGTTCAAGTCATGTGACTGTGGTGTAGTTCGTTTATATCCTACGTTTAACTTCTGTATGTTTGACGATTGCATTTAGGCTTTAATATTCATAAAACTTGTTGTGTTCAGTTGTGATGATTAGCATGAATAACACAACGTGTAAAGGCTGGAATGCACTACACGATAATACACTATGGCCGTGATACACTATCCAATTTTCTATGAAATCTTGTCTATTCAAATCTGCAGACTGACAAACTTTTGACAACCAGCGTCAACTTGTCCAGACTGTAAATTGGGGCAAAAATCTGGGCAAAAGTCATGTAGTGTATTCCAGCTTTAAGAATCATAAACATTTGTTGGTCACAGAGCTTATTTTATGCTTGAATCAAACTCTCGTATCTCGCAGGAGATGTCAGCTCTACTGACTTTACTCCATTTGGTACTATTTGTACCATTTGGTGTTTATTTGCATGAAGTTAAATTTAAAAGTTAAACTCCCACATCCTATTGTCAGTGGTTAATGTCGCTCATGTGGTCGGAACCTGGGAGCTCTCATTGAAAATTAATGACTATAGGTTACTTTGTCGCTGCACATTGCTTTAATTGTGAACTCTTCTTTTGGGTTAGCGAAAATAATGATACTTCAAATTGTGTGGCTTGTTGAAGAGGCGTGGCCAGTAAGTAACTACCCTAGCAACTCCTTAGAAACCACCCAAAACATCCTAGATACCTCTTAGCAATGTTCTGAAACCCAACCAGAACGCCCTAACAACCAGTCAAAGTTTGGCACCACTCACATTGTCTTTGCAGAGTTTAAAAATCGAGATCTTTTTTGTAGGCTATTGGTGAGTAAGCAGTAGAATAGTGGAGCGCTGAAGGGAAATGGTTTTCAGTGTGTTTTTTTTCTCACTCTGGTTCTGTGGGCTGTATGCAAACCCTGCCGTGCACAAAGCCAAAGGGTGATAAGACGCTTATTTGACTCTCTGTCGGTGCACAAGGAGGAAATGATGTCATCAGGCACAAGAGAGACAGGATTGTTTTGCTCAGCGCTGAAGCTGGCCAGCACAAACCTCACATGCTCCGACGTATTTCTGTTGATTTGTTATGCAAAGAGTGTCCAGCGTTTTGGGTCTCGCCACCTATGGCTGGCTGTCTGTCTGTCGAGAGGAAAGGTTTCCGCCGATGTTGTTTTAAAAATAGCCCTAGTGTTCGATGCTCTTGCACTATTGCCGTCCAACACGATTTAGGGCTCCCTTCTGTTCCTCCATGGATCTCAGGCAACCTCCCTAACTTTTTCGACCATAGCTGGACCTTTTTAGGAAAACCCCAGTCTTTCTGCGGATGTTTGCAGATGCAAAAAATCGTTGATGTCTATGAGACAAACCTGTCTGTGGCTGTTCTAATGTCAGCACACAGTTGTTTTTGACAGCAGTTTCCTCTGTGTTTCATAGGCTGTGCCAGTTCACAGCTTGTAAGTGACATTTTGTTTATAGACTTGCTTTACCGGACTGCGCAGGCCGAGTGTCCTGTTTTGTGCACCGATGTTTGTGCAGATAGTGTGTGTTATTGTAACGTTTGTGCTAGCTAACTGCTCTCCTGTTCTGTTTTCTTTCCACAGACAACATTCAAGTGAGGAGGACAACTCAGCCATACTTAAATGTGCTACTAAAGCCTCCATATTGAAAACAAGAACTCTTTTTTTTTTTTTTTTTTTTATGCTTAAAATCTAATTTCCTCCAGAGATTGACGAAAAGATAGGGTGACTGAGACAGGGGAGGTGGCAGAAAAGTTTCCGTCAAGGAACTGAAGATCTGTGCTCTGCAATGCCTCTGGTATGGGCCCTGCCGTTCAAATTTGGGTGCCCGTTGAGGTATTTTGAAATAGTTGTCATGGTATGCTTCTCTTACTTTCATCTTACAGCCCAGCATTAGCGGAATGGATACTCCCTTTGGGGATGCCTATCAAAACTGCTCTTTTACTGACCAGGCACTGACCAGCACAGACATGTTGGCTAACAGTTCTGACCCAGATTTCATGTATGAACTGGTGAGTTCATACACACAGTATTACTCTTTCAGGTTTTATTCACACGTAGAGGCTTTTCACACTACAGAACATATGCACATTGAAAAACAAGATATGTTTAACTAATTTGTTTCTTTGTTTTAGTTAAATTGTAGCTAAATTTCACTAAATTAAAATGAGGGAATTAAATGGTGACCACACTTTATCTGAAACGAGGGAATGACTATGTAATGTGGCCATGTAAATTATACACAATTTGTGCCTGATAACATATTTTGGAGCTGATCATAATTAGAAAAATGTATATTCTTTATGAAATTATTAATTTGCATGACTTTTCCAGGTCTACAAATCAAATCACACAAGTCATCTTGGGGCCCACTTGGATGTTTGCTGATGCCCCCTATAATGGGCCCCAAACTCTGAGCATTTTATTACATTTAGTTCATTTAATTCAATGATTACACATTGGGTCATGTGTAAAGTGACAAACTGACAGTATTGTTTTTGCATAGTGTTTCAGAAGATAGCCAAAAGTAGTTGTGGCATCATTTCCACAAATGGACAAGCAGTCATTAAACCAGGCTACATACTGTACTTGTCCAATTAAAGTTACTAACTTCGTAAATATGCAAATAAGAAAGTTAACACAGGGCTTACAAATGAGCTATGTGAAATCTTAAAACCTGACAACCCAGAATTAATTACAAACTCAAGGTAAAGTCTTGACAGTGTAAAAGTTGGAACAAGATTACTCAGGGTTATGTCAATGACAATGGGTACAAAGTTGAGTTACGTTTTTGAATGTTTGCAGGATCGGGACATGACATGTCGCCAGAGCCCTAGAGGAGATATTTTCACAGTCGGAGACTGCAAAGACTTGGACTGCATGGATCATCTACCTGAGCTGGTAGACAACGACCCTGCTTATTGCTCAAACTTTGAGCAGTGGGACACATACTGGGAGGACTTGACTAAATACACTCGCCTCACAAGTTGTGATATCTGGGGCACCAAGGAAGTTGATTTCTTGGGCCTTGATGACTTTTCCAGCCCTTACCAGGATGAGGAGGTGATAGGTCGGACACCGACCCTGGCTCAGCTCAACAGTGAGGACTCGCAGCCAGTTTGTGACACTCTTTACCATCCGGACTTGCTGGTGGGTCAAAAGCAGCTTTTGTTTCCACCTCCCAACGGGGCCAAGAAGACCAACAAACTCAGCAGCTCTGCAACCAGCGCCTCATCGAGTCGCAACCCTCTGCCGGACTTCCCAGAGGGATCCCAGAAAGCTACCTGGCCTGTTCCCTCCAGCACTGACACAATGGCCAAGGCCCAGCTTCAGGGCTCTAGCAAAGCCTCGCCCGCACTTCTGGACAACATGGATTACGTGCGCAAAGCCAAGGTTCGCATCAGCGTACAACGAAAGCCTATAGTAGAGAGCTCCACCCAAATTAGCGTTTCTGCCTCTCCTCTTATCCAGGAGCATGAGTCGTCAGCTTCGCAGGTCAGCGAGGACCCAGCCGTCGTCTCTGCTAACACGGCATCCTCCATTAGCTGCGAAAAGAGAGTGGAGACTCCTAAACGAGAGGTACCGACTTGTCCTGGTCCAGAAATAGGGACCCTGAGGACGGTGCCACACAAACTGCACTTCCCTGCAGCTGCCGGCAGTGAAACCTTGCTCACCGTGAGTGCCCTTGGATCCGACGTGTCTGCTGCTGACAAAAAGGAGGAGGAAGAGCACAACTACTCGTTATTCTTAACCAGGGCCAGGCTGGCAGGGAAGGCGACTGCTGACATGGAAGAGGAGGAGGAAGAAGAGGAGGAAGAAGAGGAAGAAGAGGAGGAGGCAGAGGGATTGGATCTAGACGATGAAGACCATGATGAAGGGTTTGGCAGTGAACATGAGCTCTCGGAGAATGAAGAGGAAGAGGAAGAAGAGGAGGAGGCAGAGGGATTGGATCTAGACGATGAAGACCATGATGAAGGGTTTGGCAGTGAACATGAGCTCTCGGAGAATGAAGAGGAAGAGGAAGAAGAGGAGGAGGCAGAGGGATTGGATCTAGACGATGAAGACCATGATGAAGGGTTTGGCAGTGAACATGAGCTCTCGGAGAATGAAGAGGAAGAGGAAGAAGAGGAGGAGGCAGAGGGATTGGATCTAGACGATGAAGACCATGATGAAGGGTTTGGCAGTGAACATGAGCTCTCGGAGAATGAAGAGGAAGAGGAAGAAGAGGAGGAGGCAGAGGGATTGGATCTAGACGATGAAGACCATGATGAAGGGTTTGGCAGTGAACATGAGCTCTCGGAGAATGAAGAGGAAGAGGAAGAAGAAGAGGAGGAGGAGGAGGAGGAGGATGATGAGGACTATGAGGGCGACAAAGACGACTACGTTAGTGATGCATTCTCAGAGCCAGGTGTGAAATTGTTTTTGTTGATGCTGTTGTAGCCAAATGCATAAAAACTAGGGATGCATTGATAATGATACTTCTATCAATACATGCTGTGCTTTATATTCAGACTTTCGGAGGTACAAGATTCAATGCCACCAAGCGAGTGCACAGTACATTTAGCACAAATAGGCCTACAACTGAGTGAGCAGGAAGAGAGAATATATATAGCATTAATTCTCCTAGAATGTCATTGCGCTCGAGTAGCATTGGGAAATCCAGTTCATTTTAGGACTTAGGCATTTGGAAAGTGCATTGCAAGGTTGTGTGCAGATAACCAAGGGGAAGGGGAAGTGAAAGTAACAGATGATCTTATCCAATACTTGGTTATACATAAAAATGACATAAATTACAATCAGTTATTGTGATGCCACCCAAAAGCAAATTCATGTATAGGTTCTTAAAGGCGTGAATCTCTTCGTGATTTTTTACTTGGAGTGGCATTATGGAGCTAATAATTTTAGACATTTTAGACAATGGGGACCATAAACTTGGTTACCTGCATTCTTCCCTTTAAAGAGATGGTTCATCCAGAAATGAAAATTCATGTTTTTCCAAAACCATTTTGATTCACGTGTTTTATTAAGATATTTTAAATTAAACCTCAGAGATTTCTATCTATCCATTAAAAGTCCATTCCACTCCATTTTATTAAACATTTTAAAAAGACATTGCAAAAGTAATGCATACCGATTGTGTGATTTAATCCAAATCTTTTGAAGAGACAGGATCGCTTTATAAGATTACCAGATTTAATTTAGGCTTTCATTCACATATAAACATTGATCAACTCACATACATAGAGCACATCGAAAATGGTAATCTGAATTTTAACCGTACTTGCTCGATTGTTTAAGAGTAAACTTCATTGGTTCTTGTGCATCATGCAAGCATGTTTAAGTTTCCGTTTACAATATTTGATGTCTATGGAATGACCCCATTTAGATAGCGAAGTAAACGTGTAGTTATTTATTTATTAAATTGCATTATGCATATTTTACTTTTGTAAAACTCTTTTGACTAGTGCATATGATTAATTGCAGCAGTTTGCAATTTCAGGTTTGAATTTGTCAAATAGTGCAGACCTAATGACGGCAGTTAAGATGACAGAAAACATTTAGATGGGGATCTTTGAAGTATGATAATTTGTCAAACTCTTAAGTGTGTCCTCCTCCACCCATCCTGTTGGAAACTGAAGAGACCCAAATTTCCACCTGTCAAAAACAAGAATTAGAAATGCCACTCACTGGACATTTTTTTGTCTTGCAGTGTTTTGTTCGCTAGTCAGTTTGTCAGAAGCCTGCAATTGTTTTTTTTTTTAGGTTGATCTAAAGGACATGGAAGTGTTGCAAAAGTTGTTTGTAAACATTGCAATTTTACTTATTGCGTTATGCTGCGGTTTAAGTTAATATTTGATGAAAATAATAATCATCAGTCTCACTGTACTGTACTTGAAAATGATAGCGTTACTGAAATACTAGTATACATAACAGCAAATACCAAAACAGAAGTATCAGAACTCGTATTTAGTATTGTGTGCAATGCATCCCTAATGAAAACTGCCCTGATTTGAAAATGTGACGCTAATAATATCTTGAAAGAGCCCTTGTGACTTGTTATGGTTGACCTGAGAATTATGATTGTGCATTTACGAGATTATTATGGTTTAGTGTTTTTAAAAAAATGCAGGATAGGAAAAGATCATTGTTCATTTCTTTCATCGCCTCATTACCATCCTATCCTTTAAACAGGATGTGACACTGATATGGGTGATGATGTCAAAGGCCTGACGGCTGGAATTTCCAGGAAGAGGGGAAAGCGTCGATACTTTTGGGAGTATAGCGAGCAGCTCATCCCATCCAAACAGGAGCGCATGCTGAAACCCTCCGAATGGGACAGAGACACGCTTCCCAGCAACATGTACCAAAAGAATGGCCTGCACCATGGTGAGACATTCACTGTCCATTATATATAAAATCTATGAACAAAGAAGGGGCTGTTCCGTTTATGTTACAGATTATAATTCCAGCAGATTACAAGATTTAACGCTTTTATGAAATGTAGAAAATTCATATGGACAGAAGTAGCTTTTACTAGCTATTTTAAAATCTTCCTTTAAGCCTGATATATTTAACATTTAATGTCTGTCTGATTGTTTAGGAAAATACACAATGAAGAAGTCACGGCGGACGGATGTGGAAGATCTTACTCCAAACCCTCGAAAGCTGCTTCAGATTGGCAATGAACTCCGGAAACTCAATAAAGTCATTAGTGACCTGACGCCGGTTAGTGAGTTACCCCTAACCGCTCGGCCTCGGTCTCGAAAGGAGAAGAACAAGCTTGCATCCAGGTAAAGCCATATTGCTTATTGCTTGAACTACTACTGCTTTCATTTCTTAAAGCTCACATCCCAACGTTTTCCCTTAAACTTAAAATCCTATAAAGTAGTACCTTACTAGTTAAGCTACATTGTGTGCTGTTAGTGATTTAAAATGCTGAAATACAGTGCGCCAAAATGACTTTTTTTTAGCAAAATACTGTACTTGATTCTTCTTTGTGTGTTTTTTCTTCCTTAGGGCCTGCAGGCTGAAAAAGAAAGCGCAGTATGAAGCCAACAAAGTCAAGTTATGGGGCCTTGGAACTGAATATGGTACATTGTTTAGACATGGAAATTAAATATTAAAGGAAGTGCTTGAGATTGTGTATTGTAGAATATCTCTGTCTTGACCAGACTGAGTGTAACCACTTTACTTACCTTTGAAAGACTAGTGTTTAGATCAGTTAAGTTTTTGCGCATACTCATAACCGATGCAAATATGCCAAGAATGAGACCAAGATATGAATATCTTCTTTTTCAGATCGTTTGCTGTTTGTGATCAATGCAATCAAAGAAGAGATCGTCAGCAGAGTACAGGATATCACGCATGACAAAGGAACAAGCATGACAGAGAAGCTGGATAAACTCATTGAGGATACCTTAGGTAAGAAAATGTTCTACATTGGATTATTATTAACACTTGTAAAAGTGCTTTTAGAATTAACATTGCAAATGCAAATTATGTGTGATCGTGTACGAGCAAGTTTCTCCTCAAACACACCACTAACAGCAAGCTGAGTTGCAAGAAATCTACTTGCTTTACAAGCGTGATCAAGCTGCTGCATCTTCTCCAGCAGCTGCTATCCTTGTGTCTTCAAGAATTTTAAGAGCCTTCGCATTGTTTCGCTCCATGCTGTGACCTCTGTTGTATTGAAGACATTTTTGTTAGCACATCACAATCAGCGCATCACCACATGACATGACATGATCCTACTGTTATATAAGCTACGAAAACAACTTTAAAAGAACATATGATGATATTTTTGAATGTTTTTTCAACATGTTGGAAGCTCATGATCTCAGCCAGGTTTTCCCACAAGACTGGGAAGTAAACAGCCCAGTAATCTTGTCTGTCCTATTACTTGATTTTGTAAATTGTTTGGCTAGTTCACGCCAAAATGAAAATTCTGTCATTTATTCACCCACAACACTTTTTCACAGAACACAAGAAACGTGTGATTTTTAAAGTAATTTCCTGACAGCCATTCTTCATATAAACGACAAAAAGAACCATTAAAATTTTGGAACAACCTTTGGAGTAAGATGTTGCTTTAATGGTGCTATTTTGGTGTCATTTTGGAACATGACAGCCCAGATCTCCAGTCACATTCACTAAACTGAAAAGTGTGGCCTGTATATTCTTCAGCATTTCTCCATTCTTCAAAGGAACAAAGTCATGCAGGTTTGCCACAGTATTTATGTGGGAATTTGCACTTTTTGGATGAACTATTCCTTTATGATCAAGGCAGGCTACTGTGCTACTCTATGTAGTCTTAGTTCCTGGTCTAAAAACGTATACACATGACCAATGTGGCAACATTTTTGTACTTTAATGGAAATTCTAACCGTTTTATTGTATTACTTGTAGTGCTGTCAAACGATTAATCGCGATTAATCACATCCAAAATAAAACTATTTGTTCACATAATATATGTCTGTGCACTGTGTATATCTATTATGTATATATATATATATATAAATACACACACATGCATGTACATATTTAAGAAAAATTTTATGTTTATATATATTAAATATATTTATATAGAATATTAATTCTATTAATATAAATATATACATGTAAATATTTTCAAAATATATACTGTATGTATGTGCATTTACATTTACATAAAAAATATACACAGTACACAAACATATATTACGTAAACAAAAACGTTTACTTTGGATGCGATTAATCGCAATTAATCGTTTAACAGCACTAATTCCTTGTATGGTTTTCTTAATACGTTCTCTTTTGTTTATACAGTGCAGCCACCAGTGGCCGGCCAGACTTCAGACTTTGTGAATCAGATCCTGGAGAGCACTGGGAAAGGAGATCCCACCGGAGGGCTGGTGGGGTTGCGTGTGCCCACGTCGAAGGTGTAGAGTCATGCCGACTGGCACCTCGAAGCCATCCACGCCATTCTTGTCCCACACTGTAACGGCCCAACACTCTGCATGCCCATTTCACTTGGAGACGCATCCTCACATTTAAAGTGAATGCACGCATACGATACCCGCTTGCGGTTGTGTATATTCGTATGTGTATATTCACCTCGTGTGCACCAATGGAAATGAAACTAGTAGTTAACCTTTGCACTCAGTAGTCTGTTTCCTACCATGTGTGCATGTGGCTGGTATCGATCAACAGGCTGCCATGTTGCAAATATTAAAAGCCAATATATGAGATACCTCCACCAAATGAGAAAAAGAGAGAGAAAAGAGCTAAACAAAGAAGCACCAGTTCTTGCTGTAGCCATTTTCCTCTTGCGTCCAGCTAAATCTGTCAAATGCCCATTGAGAGTTTTGGGAAGCAGAGGCACACTCTGCAGAGAAACTACGAAGGCATTAGATCCTTTGATTTAGCGGTCAAAAATGTGTAAATGCAGACTTTCCGAGTTTTTGAACATGGCGTGTACGATTTCACCCTTGTTAGGCCTATTTATACACTTATTAATCTCTCAACTGAGGGCATAAGTGTCCAGGAGAATTCCTGTTCGAACCAATTGTTTGATGATCAATTGAGAAGGAACACGAATACCGATGTTTAACGCAAAGTTACTGATGTTCGGTGTATATATATGTAGAACAGGGATGTTTCAAGAGAATAGCATGTGAGGAAGCGGGCCTCAAATGCCCTTTCCCACAGATTTGCGATCGTCTCAGGTTGGTAAGAGAGAGAGTGTGTGTTTTTTCTTCTTCTTCTTCTTCTTCTTCTTCTTTCTTTGACTTGAGCAGATGGTCAGTTAAATCCCTTATTGTAAATAGGCAGATCGATTGATTATTATCCACTGGTGAAATCTTTTCCTTTCTACACTTTGGTTGAAGTGCCCTCACGTCAAATCACGTTGATGTTGTTTTGCAAATTCTCAGCGAAAGAGGCTTAAAAAACTGAATCCCAGACTGGGTTTTGTTTATATTTGTACTTTATACAAGTAAGATTCATTGTGCCTTGCAATCGCGGAGTTGAGGAAAAATAAAACTCAATAGAGAGCGCAAATGGACCATTTTGCAGAAAGCAAGAAGTCGAAGCTCTTTAAAGATACTCTGAATGTACATAGGAACATGGAGAATATAGATATATGCCACAGAGTCTGTGCTTTGTATCATAAGATGGCTCTGGCAAATGTACTTTTTTCGGTACTTCGTTTAAGAGGGGATTGTGTGTTTTTTCTTCTTCTTCTTCTTCTTCTTCTTTCTTTGACTTGAGCAGATGGTCAGTTAAATCCCTTATTGTAAATAGGCAGATCGATTGATTATTATCCACTGGTGAAATCTTTTCCTTTCTACACTTTGGTTGAAGTGCCCTCACGTCAAATCACGTTGATGTTGTTTTGCAAATTCTCAGCGAAAGAGGCTTAAAAAACTGAATCCCAGACTGGGTTTTGTTTATATTTGTACTTTATACAAGTAAGATTCATTGTGCCTTGCAATCGCGGAGTTGAGGAAAAATAAAACTCAATAGAGAGCGCAAATGGACCATTTTGCAGAAAGCAAGAAGTCGAAGCTCTTTAAAGATACTCTGAATGTACATAGGAACATGGAGAATATAGATATATGCCACAGAGTCTGTGCTTTGTATCATAAGATGGCTCTGGCAAATGTACTTTTTTCGGTACTTCGTTTAAGAGGGGATGGGGGGGGTGGGCCGTGTCGTAATATAAGAAATATTCACATATAAAAAACAACAAAAAATTATATTTGCACACTATATTTTGTTTGTTTTGTTTTTTGTACCAAAGACACATGCAACTTAAAATGGCAACTAGCCAGTCTAAGTAAGGAATTTGCACAGCTTACCTGACACCGTATTGAATGTAGGAAAAAATGGTAGGGTCAGGGATTTCTAATGAACTGTGAAATTTGCTTGGGTCCAATTCTCTGCAGAAAGAAGCGTTCATTTGCATCTTCATCGAATTTTGTACAGTTCCTTTGGTTCTCATATATATTTGTACCGCCATTCGGTTTCCCTCCACTGAAGTTTTGTTGCGTATTTAAAAGACGAGCTATAAAGTTAATGGAGATGCTTCTATTTTGCCCATAGAAGATATTATCACAAAACCAAAAGGTTTGCTATTCTTCCTATAGTTGGAGAAGAGAGTGCATATACAAAAATTATACAAGTCATTGCCTTGTTTAGAGTTTGAATACGCATTAATCCGTGCACACATTAAGATGCCATCTTCTCAAATACTGTTACTCGGCATGAAACATTTCTACGCTTGACTTCTTACTCTGAGTATTGTTGAACGAAAAATTGAATTGCGTATATTTTTGTAGAGATTGCCTTTATATTTCCTTTCTGTGCTACCCACAGATATCTCTCGGAAAATTCGGAAATGTTTTCGAAAGCACTTATCTTGCTAAGGGAAATCGGATGATCCTTTGCAAATTGTTTAACGATAGATTGTCTGTATTTAACACAATCTTATGTATAACTTCTATATACATCATCGGCTGTAACAAACTCACAATAAAAAGTCGTGAGAAGCGTCGAAAAGAAGAAAAAAAATGATAAATTATATTTTGCATAAAACGAAGCCTATAAAAAATGCACTTTACGCTCAAATTCTCAATACCGTAGTTCAAACCATTCAAAACCGCATTACCGTGATGTATACTTACAATTGTACTTCACGATTACGTGACTTCAATGAGAATTGAAGAGGAAATGTGCTTAACTGTGATGAAAATAATGTCATAAAAACTTAAATAGTCCTAAAATTAGGCTTCATTTTCATTATGGAAAATACAAGTTCTTATTTGAGTTGTGACCTAGACCAGTTTTCTCCACAATCTCAAGCTGCTGCGAATTTGTTCCTTCTGAAAAATCTCTTCCAGGTGGAATTATTAATAGCTTGCTAAAGGCCTTTTAAAAGTGACTTTATTCTTGATGCTGAAGCTTGTGGAGAAGGTCGTTTCTCAAATATCATTTTGATCAAATAAGGGAGAATATTTTTTCCTTTAAAATCTAAACTAAGAGTTTTGTAAAGCTATTTTTCTTTGCTTTTAGTAGCATAGTAAAGATTCTGTATACCGTCCATTATGTGTTGTAACTTCTTTTTTTTTAGAAGATATATAGAAAATATATATAGTATATTATATATCTATAAATGTATAGTAAGTTCTATATTACATGTAAGAACGCAAAAGCACTTTGTCAAGACAAAAACAAAAAACAAAAAAAAAGAAGCTTTCCACCTCCCCATTTGCTGCTAAACCGACCTCGTTTGAATGCTGCGGTGTGTACTTGACTTTTGCCATCTTGACCAGGGCAGTGTGACAGAGAGGTCTTGAGCGGAGACAGACATTCGTGGTGAGGACTCTGACGTCACAACCTTCGTTTGCCTTCAGTAGACATTTCCTATGGAAAAATACAAATTCTGCTTTGGATTTTTCTTCAGGTAGATGTACAGTGTTGACCCATTCTCTCTGGCCAGAGATGGGTATCGTTGTCGTGGATTTTTTAACGTAATTTTTTTACTTACTGGGGGAAATCGGAGTTATTTGAAAAAGTAGCTCAGAAAAAAATAAAAAATAATATATAAATATAAATATCACTGTACTGTAAGGCAGTTCCATTTGCCATGGGGAATCAATTGGACTATGTTTTCATTTTAAGAACCCATCCATTCTCAAAAGACAGCAAAGCCATTTGTTATGGCGACAAAGACCGGCTTTTCTTGTGCCATCTACAGCTCAAAGCTTCTCAGAGTGGCATTAGCTCAAAATGGTAATGATTGTCCTGTAAAATAAGCTTGATGGCGAGTGACAATGAGCATACGGAGATGGAAATGCATGTTGTCCTTCCGTGCTGTTTTGAGAGCGTTTGGTAGTTATCGTAGTGTGCTGTCGCAAGCTCTCGCATTCAACATGATGTTGTGAGCTGTGCAGTTTAGTGTTTTAACCAGGGGACTCTGTGGCATTCAAACAGTTAAGGAAAAGAAAAAGCCAGTATTTTATCTTTCTTTCTTTTCTTTCTTTTTTTTTTATATAAAGAAAGATATTTAAAGAACACATACACATGTATAAACACGCACACATTTGTATATGTGTGTTTGTTTTGCTTCATAGTGTGATTCGATATTAACATTCATAATGGGCTGTCACATAAGAATTAATTGTGATTATTTTATAATTATTTCTGCCTTCAAAAACAGATATATGCATCGTAAAAAAAAAAAAATACCAGTTCACAAAAAGTAAATATAATTCATTATTTATAACACATTTAATATATTTTGCAGTTATTTAGCATCATATTACTTTTTCAAAGGGAAATATTGTAGCTTTCTGTTTCTGAACAATTTGCGTGGTCTTTTAGTTTGCTTTAGTTTTTTTTTTTTGAATCACCCATACCTTGAGATGCTGAAAATATCCTGAAAAAAAAGACTAAGCTAGCTATTACATCCATTCTTTGATTGATTGATTGTTTTTATTGTCTGCATATTGTTGATGATTCAATAATTTTGGATGCAAAGCTGCTAAATCATGTTTCTAAAATTGTATAGAGAATCAAAGATCATTCCCTGTTACATTCAAGCTACGAGCAATGACTTTTATATTGTAAACTATTATTTATCGAGAGATGGATCTTATGCCACTATCTTTATACCGCGGATTCATCAAACACAGTTTGATCTCAATGGATAACTCGCTTTGAATCCTTCTAAAATGGCTACAGTATATACTCAAGAGCATTCAAACAAGCGCACCTTACACCTTTCCTTTCCAATGGTTTGTGTAGATATGCGTTTGCTATGTACAAGAACGATTACTCTTATTGGTGCACTATGCAGGTTTCACTCCGTAGAAAGACAGGATGTTGCTTTAGTTTACAGCACGTGTATTTTTAAAAAAATAATATTGTAATAGTGGTTATCGATGGTAAACAACTTGGTGACTAAGCTGAGAAATCTTTTGATAAGCATTTCACGGAAGGCGGCCTGTCTTATTGTTGCTAAATAAACATGCTCTTTCCAATGTATTTAACCTATTGAATGTTGTAGTTTTTTTTTGTTTTTTTTGTTCGCTGTTGTTTAATGGACCCTTGATGATGAATCATTTTACCATTCTGTGCATTTTGTTACTCTGTATCTTGTGTAATCGTCTCAACTTGTGTGTTCTTCAAAAGTAGAAAAGACCTTCGAGCTTTTTAGGTGATAGCGCTTCGAGGTTTAGCAGCAGAACATGCATTCCTACGTATCATGACTCCAGCTGCTTGTAAATGTTCCATTTATGATCCCTTTAGATATGATATTTGAAACCATGGATATGTTTGCATATACACGGCATGACTATTGTGCATGCTAACCTTGCTAAATTGATTTTCATGGAGCTTTTGCAACAAACATCGGGGCAGAAGAATGGTCTCGCTGTCTTTATTCAAACCAATGAGCACAAGCGGGGAAAAGAAACTTTGATACTTTGGTGTAAATCATCTCCATCGCACTCCAGCTTTCAGCTGAGAAGACCCACATTGCACTTGGTTTTAGAGAATTTCCAATGTTATTTTTGAAATGATGCCTGCAAAATCAGGTGCCTTATTCAGACATGAAAACCCAAACTTGATCTATTGACATTTTCTACAGAAACGAGATTTTGCCCATTATGCCAAGAATTAAATCACAAGTTTCCTCTTCTTCTTTTTTTTTTTGTTTGGTTTTCTGCTGTGTCCAGCAGTAAGCTTGCTTCAGATGAGAACTGTTGCTGCTTTGCCCTCATACAGTTTTCATTGAAAGATGAATGTAGTCTTCCTTCAGTGGAGTTCAATATGATTAAACTTAAAGACTGTGTCCCATATGGTTTGGTTGAGAGACTATCCAAAGAGTGCTGCAATCATAGACTAATTTTTTTAATGTTTATATCATGTATATATAAACCATGTGAGATTTCTTCTCTTTAGGTTCTTGGTTGGAATTGTCTCTGCCTTTGTTTTGACCTTGTTAGAAGCAGGTAAATCCATTCGTACATGATACATTGTAACTTTTATGTATACGTTGGATGTACGCAGTGGTGGATTCCTCCGAAGCCCTGAAGAAGAAGAAGCTTTGCAAAGACAATGTCAAACCTCGTCAACATTGTGTCCCCTCACCAACGCTCAAGATTATTGTGCCTCCCGATTCTTCTGGTTATACTGTTCCTCAGATCGCCAGCTATGACCTGGAGCAGAGTCACTCACCAACGAACTGAAATGGCCTTCAGCAGTTGTTCTCCAATGAACAGAATCAAGGTTTTCCACGAACACAAACATGACACAGAGGTGCGCATTGCTCGGCCTAGATCGTCCTGAGATGGAATTCGGTCGGGAAGTCTCGGTGGACCGGCGAAGCGCTGACGGACGTCCCCGTTCGCCCCGGTCGGGACGCTTTCCTTGCACTCAGTCACTCCCTCAGAGAAAAGTTGAGTCTTCTTTTGGTGGTTTCCTCTGCATGGCTCCCTTCACGGCGATGGGGGGGGGGAAAGAAGCTCTTCGTTTTATTGGGTTCAAAAAAACTTGGACATTGGGTAGGAGTCCTGTCTCACCACCCATGGTGCTGAATTTCAAAATACGTACTTGAACACCCTCAGAGCTGTGACTTGGCACGCGCTGTCAGGTCCGTGAACTCTTCTCCTTCCCCGATCTTACGCTAGAAACCGTTCCGGAATAACGTTGCTCTTACGACATCTGCTCAAGCCACTGCAACACCTGTGCCAAGACCTGACCCCACACCGGGCGCTCATGTTGGACTTGGACCGAACCAGTGGTCGGGCGGTAAAAGGGCCGTGCTAATGTAGCGGTGATAGCTTATTTTGATTGTCTGTTTGTTTAATTATTTTGCTGTTGAGGAAGACATGGAGAAGCTAGTAGGGTCACTTGGACTGTTGGGCCCAGATCTCTTGCACTGAAGTGCACCGGACTCCCTCGAATCACTACTCTGAAACCAACGATACCAAAAAGGTTGTCGAAGAACGCTCGCATACTTTTCTACACTGCAGTGATTTACATTCCCTTCCGACCCTTTGCCAAATTTGCATCGAGCGACTAAATTGACCTTCAACATTGGAAGCGGGTTTGCAGAAACGTAACCAGGGCCACCAAATCCTTTTTGTTTCGACTCCTTTTAGTTTAGAAAATCCATACAACATTCAATTTACAACGATTGACGTGAAGTGTCAATTATAAAAAAAAAAGAACTAAAAAAAAATGAAAATAATACACAATATTTGTGCTTCTAATGTTGTATGGTATTCTACTTGATAATTTAGCATGGGCTCCTTAAGTAGCTAGTATTGTGTGTGTACTCCCCAAGTGTAAAATCTTTCTCCTTTTTTATTTTATTTTGTATTTTTATTTTGTTGGTTCTAGTCGCAGTAGGAAGGCTGTATTTCATTGCTAAGTGCTCTGTCATAGATCTCTTGGTGATATTCTTAAGCAAAACTCTGCAGAAGTGTATCCTACTGAAACTAACAGTTACTTGATCCTATTAGCAATGTCTATATTTGTAGTTCACATATATGCCTGTTCAAATACAATATCTTGACAGTTGTTCTATTTATGTTTCAGTGTTGTGCTGGGTTTTGACATACAGTGGACGTTTTCTTTCACTTTTATTTCTTTGTTTTTTGTTTTTTTCCTTCGGCACAACTAGTTGGAGAACAGCTTGGTTTATCGAGCCTTGTTAGTGTACAGATGTGAAATAGGCTTAAAAGCAGTTGTGATTGATCTTCAAAATGTGTCTGTTTTGTGTTATTGTGCCTCTTATTATTTGATTTCAGTTTTTTGTATTATCCTTTATTATGTCACTGCATTGTATCAGCCCGGAGTTGGTACCACAATTCTGCTTGTAACCATAGTCTAATTCTATTATTGATTTTACTATCAAAATAAACATTAGAAACTGCAGCTCTTCATCTGTTGTGCATTTTTACTAGATTACCTTAATAAATGTAAGAAGCATTTTCACTAGACTATTGCACCCCAATATACTTCTTAACTCAGAGTCACATACATTTAAATTGTGCAAGCTTGCATGCTTTACAAATGACATGATTGGGCTCAGTGACCCAGCTACCTCATTCTGTTCTTCCTTTCTTCTCTTCCTCCAATTCTTTCTCTCTTCCTCACTCAGTTCTTGGATGCCTAGTGTTTCTGGCAACAGTCATGCATTTCTAAGTCAAAATGAAACCACAAACTTTCCGCTATTATACGGTCAATAGTTGTGAGGTAATGTTCTTCTGTTATTCCATCCATCCATCCATCCATCCATCCATCCATCCATCCATCCATCCATCCATCCATCCATCCATCCATCCATCCATCCATCCATCCATCCATCCATCCATCCATCCATCCATCCATCCATCCATCCATCCATCCATCCATCCATCCATCCATCCATCCATCCATCCATCCATCCATCCATCCATCCATCCATCCATCCATCCATCCATCCATCCATCCATCCATCCATCCATCCATCCATCCATCCATCCATCCATCCATCCATCCATCCATCCATCCATCCATCCATCCATCCATCCATCCATCCATCCATCCATCCATCCATCCATCCATCCATCCATCCATCCATCCATCCATCCATCCATCCATCCATCCATCCATCCAGAGTCGCTTCAGAGCAGTAAATGTTCACCATGAAATATTGATAACAATATAAAAGTAATTCTTACATTTATTATAGATTTACAAATAAATACCCACAAAAGGTCAATAATCCAGTTATTAGCTTCATCCATCCATCCACATTTTTTTCATTTGGACAATATCGATTATAATAACGGTATAATGATTAGCTAATAACTGGATTATTGACCTTTTGTGGGTATTTATTTGTAAATCTATAATAAATGTAAGAATTACTTTTATATTGTTATCAATATTTCATGGTGACCATTTACTGCTCTGAAGCGACTCTTTGTTAAATAGAACGTTATGGGAACTTTTGCAGAATTAAAAAGGTCTTTTCTGTCACTTTTGATTAATTTAATCAATCATATACGCATTCTTAGTTGTAAAGAAGTATTATGGGCTCAGTTTTGCTCTCAGAACACTTTTGCAGGGCGCATTAAAAAGGCGTTCTGAAAATACGCTGAAGTTTGGACCTTCTGACGTATCGTATAACAACAAACATGGCGTCCTCCTCTGATGTACTTGTCCGGATATGTGGCCAAGAGATTATCAAATATGATCTGGAAATCAAAGCTCTTATTCAGGTAGACTTCATTCTTTATATTAATGTATCTGCTATGGTCTTACTGTCAGGTTTGTCTGACGTTAAACGTTATAGTAATTCAAAGATGTGGCTATAATTGTGTCTGTCAGTCAGCATGAAGTGGAAACAATAAATTCTTGTTTTAATAAGTCTTTTCTTTTTGTGTCAGGACATAAGAGAGTGCTGCGGGCCACAGGCAGTGCTTTTAGATCTGAACTCTACAGTGAAGGAAAGGTTCAATCAGTTAAGACAGAGGATTCAGGTACATTCGTCATTTCATGACAATATAGATAAAAAAATATGAATGTTTCCGTCAAAACTGCGGAACATAAAACTGTAAAGGTATAATAATAATATGGAATCAAATTCTACATCAATTTCTTCTTACTCTTTGACCATATGAATAACAACATCTGCACCAAACTGCATATTTTGCTCTACTTGGAAAAATTAAGGTGTTTTCCCCCCCCCTCCTCAGGTGTGAGTTTCATTTTCTCTTATATCACACTATATGAACCATAAAAAACTGATGTATCGATTGCGATATAAAACACATGCACTATTTTTTTTTGTTTCAAGGTTCAATAAATTGTTCCATTAAAAAGGCTTTACAGGGTTAACATTGTGGATAACAGCGAATCCAAACTTTTTGATAGGACATGGAACAGATGGCAAAAGAACAAGACCGAGAGACTGATAAACAAGCTATCTTGAGTGAAACGGAAGGCCATCGGAAGCAGATGTTAAGGTTAGAAAACCATTTTTATTGTCTAGTCTTCTTTCTGTTTGTGTTGAATTACAGTATTATCTCTACTCCTGTGTTTCAGTAACCAGATGGTGTGGAGGAAGGCAAATCTGGCCTGCAAGCTGGCCATTGACAACCTGGAGAAGGACGAACTGCTTCAAGGTGGTGATTCAGTTAGACAAAGGTAAATCATGCTGCTTTACAGCTGCTATTTCCAGCCAGTCACAGTTAAATCATTGTGATTGACATTTCAATGTTTCTATGAGTTTTGAAAACAAAAAAAAAGCTCCCACTTTATATTAAGTGGCCTTAAAGGGGTCATATGATGCTATTTTAAAGATCATTATTTGGTGTAACAGAATATGTTGATATGCTTTAATGTTCAAAAAACACATTCTTTTTCAAATACTTTACATTATTGTAGGTCCTCTATGCCCCGCCTCTCTCAAACACGTAGTTTTCCACAAAGCCCCCTCCTTTGACAAGCGCAGTCTGCTCTGATTGGCCAGCTGTCCCAGTGCATTGTGATTGGCCGAACGCCCCTTACCATAATCGCGAGCTTCAGCTTTCAAAGTAAATATCAAGACATTAATCATTAACAATGTCGTTGGTTTTACCATCAGTTCAAGCCCGAAAGGGCAACAGAGTCGCGTGACAGACACAGTGATGATGCAGTACACAAGCCGCGGTTAAGACAGCTGACGTGCTATGATTTCTGACAGGCGGTTCACTCTCCTGTGATGTGACCCTGTTCCCCTCTCTCTCACACACACACACACACACACACACACTCACGACGCGTTACTCTGCGCTGCTCAAAACTCTGCATTTGAACAGTCAATAGCAAATACTTAAACTAATAACAAAACATACTTACAGTCGCTCAGAAGTGCCAGATTGTCATAGCAAAGTCGGAATTGACCCATTTTTTTTTAGTTTTTTTTTTTAGAAATAGCCTTTGTGCACAGCCAGGTTCGTACTCTTCTAGGTTAAAAAATAAAAAAAAAGTCGTCCATAAAATGCGTTGCACAAATTTGAACATCTGGGTTGTGCTGTTCTGTTGTAAATAAATAAATCTTAACCAATGATTCCTAATTGCATCTACATTTGGAAGGCCAAATAAAGTGCTTTTGCTTTCCCACTGAACCACACAGCGTCTCCCTGACATGGCTGCATCAACACTACTGCTGTTCCTGAAACCACTCCTTCTTTCTTTGCGTGAACATTTGGGCACATTATGCTAATATTTCCACATAGTGAGGTAGACATGTGGGGGCGTGTTATAACGAGTTGTTTTAGGTAGGTGTGGCTGACTCTTAACTTTTATGAAGAATATCTCTTTGGATTTGAGACTTTAGTCTTTGCAACTTTACAGATCTTCTTCATGCACCAAGAGCTTGTAACACTCCAAAGAGAAAGGAAAAATTTAAATCGCATCATATGACCCCTTTAAAATGAATAATTTGGTACAATGTACTTATTGCGTACATGTTTTTACATTGTACTTATATTAAAAAAAAAAAAAACTTACATCTGTAATTAATTTCTGTAATTACATTTATAATTACACTGTTGACCCATCCCTTACACCTTAACCCACCCTTAAACCTACCCATACCAACAAACCTGTCCCTAACCTAACGCTTATCCCAGCTCAATAGCAGCAAACGTGTTGTGCAATACAATACGAACACAATAAGTGCATTGTACAATAAAACACCTAATTTAAAGTGGGACCACAAAGAAAGCAAACCAATTGCACATTTATGTGGTATTTAAATGGATAGTGTTTACTTCTCAACACTGTCCTAAGCCATATTTACTAAATGCATCTTGTTGTGGTTGTAGGAAGGCCACTAAAGAGAGTTTGGCGCAGACATCCAGTGACATCACAGAGAGTCTGATGAGCATCAGCCGGATGATGTCACAGCAGGTGCAGCAGAGCGAGGAGACCATCGGAACTCTGGGTAACAAAGCCGATGCGCTTTGGGCCTGAGATCATAACCTTCATGATATAAGGACGTGAATCTATTAGTAGTTGGCTGACATACGAGTAGGAATATGTGACCCTGGAGCACAAAACTAGTCTTAAGTCGCTGGGGTATATTTGTAGCAATAGCCAAAAATACATTGTATGGGTCAAAATTATTGATTTTTCTTTTATGCCAAAAATCATTAGGACATTAAGTAAAGATCATGTTCCATAAAGATATTTTGTAAATTTTCTACTGTAGATATAGCAAAACTTCATTTTTTATTGGTAATATGCATTGCTAAGAACTTCATTTGGACAACTTTAAAGATGATTTTCTCAATATTTAGATTTTTTTTGCACCCTCAGATTCCAGATTTTCAAATAGTTGTATCTCGACCAAATATTGTCTTATCCTAACAAACCATACACCAATGGAAAGCTTATTTATTCAGCTTTCAGATGATGCATAAATCTCAATTTCAAAAAATGGACCCTTATGACTGGTTTTGTGGTCCAGGGTCACATATGTAGGTGATTTATTGCTATCGCTAGGTTTTACGCCTAAAGAAATCTCCTTAGTAAGAAAAGGGTTGGTTTATTCTGCATGTTGACGTCACGTGACCAGCCGTCTTGTGCGCCGAGTTACTAATAGAAATAAAAAGAACAATAATTAAATGGTTAGAAAGCATAAATAAATAAATATATCTAAAAAACAAAACAAAAGCAAGCAAGCCAAACACCCTGTTATATGCACTACTGTTCAAACTTTGCTTGGGGTTGGTAAGATTTTATCACTTCCACTCAACAAGGAACAGTGAAAACAGTAATATTGCCAAATAATGATTCCAATTTAAAATAAAATGAATGTAAAATAAGATATATTTGACTATATTTTAAAATGTATTGCTGTGCAGCAAATCTGAATTTTCAGCATCATTACTCCGGTCACATGATCCTTCAGAAATCATTCTAATATGCTGATTTGGTGCGTAAGAAACATTTCTTATTATTATCAACAACACATACATTATATGATCTATCTATCCTCCCATCCGTCAATCAATTCATCTATAAAATTAATGAGAAGATCTGAATAAATATGCTTTCCATTGATGTATGCTTTGTTAGGATAGGACAATATTTGAAAATCTGGAATCTGAGGGTGCAAAAAAAATCTAAATATTGAGAAAATTGCTTTTAAAGTTGTCCAAATTTAAAGTGACGTGACATGTCCCATCCTAAGTGCACACACACAGCAGTGAACACACACAAACCGTGAACACACACCCGGAGCAGTGGGCAGCCATTTATGCTGCGGCGCCCGGGGAGCAGGTGGGGGTTCGGTGCCTTGCTCAAGGGCACCTCAGTCGTGGTATTGAAGATGGAGAGAGTGCTGTACATTCACTCCCCCCCACCTACAATCCCTGCCGGTACGAGACTCGAACCCACAGCCTTTGGGTTATGAGTCCGACTCTCTAACCATTAGGCCACAACTTCCAGAATTAAGTTCTTAGCAATGCATATTGCTAATCAAAAATGAAGTTTTGATATATTTACAGTAGGAAATTTACCAAATATCTTCATGGAACACGATCTTTACTTAATATCCTAATGATTTTTGGCATAAAAGAAAAATCGATAATTTTGACCCATACAATGTATTGTTGGCTATTGCTACAAATATATGACTGGTTTTGTGCTCCAGGGTCACATCTAATTTTTTTCATGAACTAATTTGGGGGAAAATTGCTAGTGAAAAACAGCTTGTGAAAGTATTTCAGTGTTTGTTTTAAACCTGCAGATTAAGGGAAAAGAATCAGTGATGTTTTGAGATGCAAATCTGGTCTGGTTTGGATCTAAATGATTCATTTTATATATTCATGTTGAAGATTATAAAAAACAACCTTGGAAACATGAACATGGAACACGGCTTCTGAACAACATCTAACCTCATGGCTATGACATTTCTACTATCTGGTTATGAATATTGCAAGTTTATGTTCTCCGCTTGCTCTGTTTCCAGCTTCTTCCTCAAGGACTGTGCAAGAGACGAATGAAGAGTTTAAGGCCATGACGGGAACCATTCACTTGGGGCGAAAACTTATCCTGAAATACAATCGGCGTGAACTGACCGACAAACTGCTGATCTTTTTAGCTCTTGCTCTGTTTCTGGCTACAGTGCTCTACATCCTGAAAAAGAGACTCTTCCCCTTCATTTAGTGGAAGAGGGAACTGTGTCAACTTAACACTGCTTTCCAGAAATCGTTCTGTGAATGTTACAACCCAAATGAGACCGTAGTTCTTTCAAAACGAGGGGTTTCACCAGCTTAAAGATGATGACAAGCTTCGGGATTCTCTGGGGACACAATAAGGGAGGATATTGAAGTGCTATTATAAAATCTCAATGATCAGGATCACTAAACAGAAATTCAGGAACAAGGAATAAATGCACTTTGCTGTCTTGTACATTTTACTACATTGGTCTCGATTGTATTTGGATATTCACTAGTATATTTTATAATCAGTGTAGTTGTTTGTACAATAATAAAATGATCTCAGGTTAGTTCTGTAATATTCCAATAACCTGATGGACAATGTCTGCATAAAGTTTGATTAGTATGATTAATAGCATTTCTGCATATAACTGAAGGCTATGCTTCATTGACACTATTATGATTTTTTTTTTTTAAATAAAGAAGTCTCTTATGCTCACCAAGGCTGCATTTATTTGCTCAAAAATACAGTAAAACAGTAATATTGTGAAATATTATTCACAAACATGTATATATATATATGAATACTTTCCGTACCCACTGTATATATATATATATATACAGTAAAGTGTTTGTCACACTTTAATGTTTCAGATCATCAAACAAATTTAAATATTAGTAAAAGATAACACAACATGCACTTTTTAAATGAAGGTTTTTATTATTAAGGGAAAACAAAATCCAAAACTACATACTATATATATATATGTGTGTGTGTGTTTATATACAGTGTATATATATATATATATATAATTATTTTTTTTAAAAGCAATACTTTTTTTCAGCAAAGATGCATTAAATTAATCAAAAGTGACAATAAGCTATATACATCCTTCCTGAATTACCAAAAAAACTAAAATTGAATGGTGGAGTATCATGGTTTCCACAAAAATATTAAGCAGCAAAAATGTTTAAGCAGTTATGTTTCTTGAGCAGCAAATCAGCATATTAGAATGATTTCTGAAGGATCATGTGACACTGAAGACTGGAGTAATGATGCTGAAAATTCACAGGAATAAATGACATTTATTATAACAAAACTGTTTTAAATTATGACGACTTTTCACGTATTACAGTCTACTGTATTTGTGATCAGATAAGTTCAACCTTAATTGGGGAGCATAAGAGACTTGGGAATAATTCAAAATCATAATTTCCCCAAACTTTTGACTTTGCAGTTGACGCAGCTGGCGTATTTGATGTTGTTTACAGCATCAGCAGTCTCTCTAATTGATTGCTATTCTAGTCCTTCCAGTGAAGCCAGGAATTCCGGAGTTGAAAACACCTGATTTAACTTGACTACATGAATTGTTTTTCAGAGTCTCTTTTAGGGCTGTTATGGTCTCGCATGTTCTTCAGTGGAATGAACCACTAGGGGGGTGTAGGATCTCTGTTTTACTGTAGTATGTGTCCGGTTGTGTCTTAAGAAGTAGGTGACTTTATGAAGAACTGGTCGGTTTTGTCCCTTTATTCACTTACAAAACCGTTTAAAAGTTTAGAATGATTTTTTTTAATGTTGATGTTAATGAAAGAAGTCTCACCAAGGCTGGATTTGTTTGATCAAAAATACAGTAAAAGCAGTAATATTGTGAACAATCAACATATTAGAATGATTTCTGGAGGATCATGTGACACTGGAGACTGGCGTAATGATGCTGAAAATTCAGCTTTGCATCATAGGAATAAATTCAATTTTAATACTTTACTTTTTTTAATACATAACTTTTTTCATATAAGCAGCCATTGTGAGCATAACAAGAGACTTCTTTCTAAGACATTTTAATTATACAGTATCTAATTAGATTTAGAAATGCAGTCACATGTATCTCTTTAGGCCCTGTATCGTGTAGTATATCAATTACACCAAGCTTTTCTTCTGTTGCAGTAGAGCTCTTTGCTCTTAAGTTTTGCTACGATACTGCAGTATGTCGAAATGATCCTGTGTTGCACAAAACAAACATTGTGGTCTTGCCGCACTTGTTTTCTGAGGGTAACTAACTAGCGTGCTATTTTGTTTTATTGCATTATAGTTTCTTTATAACCTTTCAGAAGCTGTGATGATTTATGCATGTTTTGAATCCACAAAAGGCCAAAAATTGGATACAAGGTTAATTTATTGTGGATTTAGTTTTCTTTCAATGAATACATTTGATTACTTTGATACAAATCCCAAATAAAAAATGTAAATAGCTGATAAAATAACTAAAGTAAAATAAAATAAATAGTGCAAGCATGTATATAAAATGACTTACCAGCACTCTATAGTGGCTGAAATGAACCTGACCTGAAAATCCACAAGATACACTTCATGCATACGTTTGAAAAAATTAATTTAAATTAAAAAAAAAAATAATAATAATGTAAAATATTTACAAGAAACACACTGAAACAGAGGTGAGTGAGTCTAGGCATTGACCAGTTTCCTTGTGAAAATATGGGACCCATTCTAACATGTTTTATGCAATATATTACACAGTATTTCAGTACAGGTGCATGTTACAGAGATGAGGTAGGTCCAAAATCAATGATCTGCATATTCAGTCATATTTTAAAATGTTTGTGTATGTAACTGCAATCTATTAAGGAAGGCATTTTATCACGTATGAAAAATGTCGATTCTAAATTCTAAGCAAGAAAAATATGAAATCTGATATTAGATATGTCACGTTGCAACACTGTGTACTGCATGAAGCACGTGGCATGTAAGAGCTTATATCTGCTGCTGAGGCTTTACCTGTGCTCAAAAACAGTCCAAAGAGGTGGATCTCACCTAAACCTGTCAGTAACACGTCCAGATCCAGAGTTCACCCCAAATCAAGAGAAACCGATTAGAAGAGAGTAGAAAACACTATATTATTAAAGGTATTTAAAGCATGGTATTTCATGTACTGACTTAATGATTTACAGTATTTTTGAACTGAAATGCAGCCAAAAGATTTACCATTAAAAATCATTTTAAAAATGTTTTTTTCCCCCCTTGAAATAATGCCACAATTCAAAACATTTAATGGTCCTCCTGAATATTCAAAAATAGAGTAAAAATAATATTGTGAAATATTATTCCAATTTAAAAGAGTTAGTTACTATTTTAATATATTTTAGAATATATTTTATTTCTGTGATGGCAAAGCGGAAATACTCAAGTCTTCAGTGTCACAAGATCCTTCAGAAATGATTCCAATCTGCGGATTTTCTGCTCAAGAAATAGTTCTTCTTCTTATAAATGCTGACACACTACCATTCAAAAGTGAACAATTCAAAAGAAATCAATACATGCATTCAGCAAGAACAAACTAAAGAGATCAACAGTGACAGATTTCAAATGTTACAAAAATTCTAATGAACTGAAATGCAGCCAAAAGATTTACCATTAAAAATCATTTTAAAAATGTTTTTTTCCCCCCTTGAAATAATGCCACAATTCAAAACATTTAATGGTCCTCCTGAATATTCAAAAATAGAGTAAAAATAATATTGTGAAATATTATTCCAATTTAAAAGAGTTAGTTACTATTTTAATATATTTTAGAATATATTTTATTTCTGTGATGGCAAAGCGGAAATACTCAAGTCTTCAGTGTCACAAGATCCTTCAGAAATGATTCCAATCTGCGGATTTTCTGCTCAAGAAATAGTTCTTCTTCTTATAAATGCTGACACACTACCATTCAAAAGTGAACGATTCAAAAGAAATCAATACATGCATTCAGCAAGAACAAACTAAAGAGATCAACAGTGACAGATTTCAAATGTTACAAAAATTCTAATCTATTTTAACTAAATGCTGTTCTATTCATCAAAGAATCCTGAAAAACGAAATATGATCACTGAAAATCATTCTTATTGTGCTTATTATTTTTGTGGAAACCATGGTACATTTTTTTGTATTCATTGATGACTTTTTGTAACAAAAACTATTTTTACAATCAGTACCTTACAGAATAAAAGTATTAATTTATAAAAAATAAAAAAAAAGACTGACCTCATACTTTTAAACAGTAGTGTAATCCAATGTATAAATAATTTTTTGTTATTTGATTTGATTTCCTTTCTTTCGAGGTGAAATGTGACCCGGACATGTTTCCGAGATGTTCACCCAAATGGCCTTGCTTCAAAGCAGACAAATACTGAGCAGATGGAATGATTTCATCACAAAACACAAGGCTCAGTTTTTGTAATAATGCTATTCAGCTGCAGCCTGACAGACTCCCTCTAAGCCTTCTGAAGAGTCTGCAGTCCGAGGAATGCACTAAGTCCACAATCTACAAATACATCTACAAAGGGTGAAACGCCACTGAAATATTGCGAAATTGTTGAGACTCCTCTCAAATATTGTACCAGTCCGTGTTCTCACAGAATGACCTACAAAACAAACACAATGACCGATGGCAGCTCTAAATGTAACGTCACACTGAAATACCCTGTCGTCGCTGGTGCTCTTATAGAAGCACTGGAGACCGCAGCTTATTTGTCCTTGAGCGAGGCAGGGAACGAGCCTTTTTGGACGTGTGGGCTAAAGGCACTGAGAACCCGCTTCCCTTCACCTCCTTTTGGTGGCGTTCAGAGACCTCTTTAGCTCTTTTTCGGCATCAGAGGCGTTGTCTTGAGGACCTGACGACTGATTTTCATCTTCTGTGAGTGTCCAGACCGTTTCCCCGTCGGCCTCAGGGAGACGCGGGCTCGCGGGGAGAGAGTTGCCGCTGGCTCCCGGGGGGGTGGTGATGTCTGGGACAGGGGCGAGGGTGGAAGCGGCCTGGTTCTCCCCCTTTCCGAGGGCACAGAGACTCAGACTCCCGCACAGAGCTCCCCAGTTCTGCTCGCACTGAGTTCGTATTCGGCGGGCGATGGCGACGCGCACCTCCTCGCCGCATCCCAGCAGGATGTTTACTAACTCCACATGGGGCCTTTCGGTGAAGGAGAGGAGACGGTTAAGGCCCGTTCACATCAAGAACGATACACAATACAACTATAATCATAATGGCACAGAGGAACGATATCATTGGAATTCCTTTTAAAATTATAAGTAACTATAAACTCTGACATCCAATTAGAATCCATCCTGCATTAAAGGGTCACCCAAAAATGAAAATTAGCCCACGTTTTACTCACCCTCAAGGCATCCTAGGTGTATATGACTTTCTTCTTTCAGACGAATCCAGTCAGAGTTATATTAAAAATTGTCCTTGCTCTTCCAAGCTTTATAATGCCACTGGGCAGGTGTTTTTTTTTTGTTTCAACAGTCCAAAAAAAGTAAAATAAAGTGCATCCATCCGTAATAAAACGTGCCTCTTCCGCACTTCTGTGTTCGTCACTAATCACAGGCACGTGCACTGTGCCTACATCCTACATCATCCGCGTACGACAGTTAGTGGAAGTGAGAGAAAAGTGTTTATAACATTTTAAATATGGATATTGTTCTCACAAAAACACATTGATTCACTACAGGAGGCCTTTATTCTCCCCCCGGAGCCGTGTGAGGCACGTTTTATTACGGATGGATGCGCTTTATTTGACTTTTTTTGGACTGTTGAAAAAAAACACCCACCCATGGCCATTCTAAAGCTTGGAAGAGCCAGGATCATTTGGTGGAAGTGAGAGAAAAGTGTTTATAACATTTTAAATATGGATATTGTTCTCACAAAAACACATTGATTCACTACAGGAGGCCTTTATTCTCCCCCCGGAGCCGTGTGAGGCACGTTTTATTACGGATGGATGCGCTTTATTTGACTTTTTTTGGACTGTTGAAAAAAAACACCCACCCATGGCCATTCTAAAGCTTGGAAGAGCCAGGATCATTTGTAATATAACTCTGATTGGATTTGTCTGAAAGAAGAAAGTCATATACACCAAGGATGCCTTGAGGATGAGTAAATCACAGGCTAATTTTCATTTTTGGGTGAACTAACCCTTTAAAGATCTTGAACGTTTAAAGGTGCAGTATGTGATATTGACAGATAGTGGTTGAAATGGGTACTGCAGTCCAAATGCAAAATATTAGCATAGTTTCTCCCACCCTCTCCTCAGACTCGATGCTCACATAGGTTGCCAGATTGAGGACTTGCAACAGGAAGCATTGCAATTGACAATGGAAGGCTGAAAGCCTTACACCAGGGTTCCTCAATAGGCGTCCCGCGGGGCCACATCCGGCCCGTGAGAGAAAAAAAAGTTTGGCCTGTGCTAATTTCAAATAATGTGGCATGAAAATTCAAACGCAGCATCAGAAAGCTACATTAACTTACATCGTGTCTACAACGGATGCGAGCGACGCAATAAAATACAATAGAACTAGTTATAATCAGTGATGCTGTCTTGAATGCGGCACGACACGACAAATCCCCAACAGTAAACTGCTGACTCATTCTATTTATAACGTACTGACACAAAGTTCAAATGATTTGCAATGCTTTGTCGCGTTCAGTGTAGATACGATGTGACTGCAAAAACATGGCGAGTGTGTAGAAAAGAAAAGTGGACACGGAAAATAGATGATTCAAATGTGAATGGACCCCACGCACACACACAAAAAAAAACTACTGGGGAAAAAATCAGAATATTCATCTTGTGACCATCTTGTGATTATTTTAACAAAAGCAACAATAATATAATAATTGTAATAATAATAACAATTATATACACATACATATATACATATATATATATATATATAGGTCAGTGGCCCTTGGCTTGGTATTGTTGGCAGAATTCGGCCCGCTGCGAAAACTAATTGAGGAACCCTGTCTTACACTGTAAGATGAGATGATTTATCCATGTTTTAATATTCCTCTGGTCATAGAGCTTTTTTGTTGGATGCCGAGGCTTTTTATGTTGGGTAGAATTTCAGTAGCCCCTCACTGCAGAACAAAAGATCCAGGGGGCATGGTTGGATCCACATCTAGGGGGTGGAGATTGGTAGGTTTAGGGGTGGAGATGGGTGGGTTTAGGGATCAGAGGGTGGAGACAGGTAGGTTTAGGTATATGTAAGGTGGGAGGAGTTGGATCTGGATCCAACCACGCCCCCTGGACTGTTCTGCAGTGAGGACCATCTCTAGAATTTGCAATCTCTGTCCCAGTTCATTTGCAGAGAGCTCTCAGATTTCATCAAAAATATCTTAATTTGTGTTCCGAAGATGAATGAAGGTCTTAAAGGTTTGGAACAACATGAGGTGGGTGGGTGAGTAATTAATGACACAATTTTTGGGTGAACTATCCCTTTAAACCAGTCAAGGTATCAGCACAAAAATACACTCGAAATCGAATTATCGCTATTGACAAAATCCAAGAAAATATCAATATATCATTTTTTGTCAATAGTTCTGTCCCTATATTAAAGCACTCACCCTTTAGGAAACAGGTCCTTGAAGTGGATCATCTCCACCATGACATTGACATTCTCCCTCACGGCAGAGCAGAGGTTGTGTTTGACGTAACACTCACGCTGCAGCTGGAACACCATCTCTTTCACGGCCAGACACTTGCGGCTGACGCAGCTGAACTTGTGGCGAAGTCCATGGGCCATGCATTTCAGCGCATCTTTGATGAACGATTTCCCCTGCGGTGATGCATAAGTCGTGCATCAAGCCAGAGTCGTTAACACATGCAGTTAATGACAAAATGCCGTCTAAGCTAATTTCAGCTCAAGTATGTCTAATGATAAGGACATAGCTCTCAAACTGCCAGCTCTCAAAGATGAGGTGCTGTAGATCTCATAGAAAGCATGCACGTTGCAAAATCCAACCTCAGCCTAATTATTAAATAGCATTATAGTGTACATGTTATGCACATTGTGATTTAAGTACATAAGTGTAGCGGGCAGGATCATACCTGGGAGTCAAATTTGCCAGCGTTGTGGAGGAACGTCATGCAGATATCGTGTAGTCCACGGATTTCGCAGGAGTTGTTGTTGAAGCACTCGAACATCCCACAGCCTACATCCCCTGCGTTCACCAGACACTGCTGAATCTCCGCTGGAGAATGATCAAGGGAGAGAGAACTTTGAGTCATCACATTACAGCCTTTTCAGTAAACACACATTGCTCTTGCTATATTAACACTGTTAAATATATCCTGTTAAATTTACAGTAAAAAAAACTAGTGTGCTTTAGGGATGCCTGTATATTTTACTGCTTAAAATGTCAATATACAGAATTTAACTATCAAAATCTGCTTTTTTGCCTTACTGATAAACACTGTAATAATATAGGTGGCACAACAGAAAGCCACATGATGAGAAAATTGTAAGTGGCCTGTCCATAAAACATGGCTAATATTCAGGGTCATGCACACAAAGACAAAACACCATCAGGCTAACACACACAGCACTAAAATAATGCCATAAACAACCCTTAAGTAACAGAAAATGTAACACAAAACACCCTAATGTACATTACCGATTACAAAAATAAAAAAGAAACAAAATTATTTATAAAAAACGTACGTGATGTTTCAGAAAATGTGTCGTTTTTGCTCGCAAAAACATTTGACAGTATTTTACAGTAAAATTACATACTATGTTATCCGTTTACAGTTTTTCCAACATATATGGTAACTAATTAAGAGGTTTTTACTGTAGATGAGTATTTTTCTGTAATCAATTTTAAGTGGTTTAAAATTATTATTTTTTATTTAAATTCTAAACAAACTTAAGATTTAAACTAAAAAATATATAAAATAATTTAACAACTAAGTCACAGTGTGGGTACACTCTAAAAAAATGCTGGGTTAAATACAACCCAGTGCTGGGTAAAATAGGGACAAACCCAGCAATTGGGTTGTTTGGACCCAGCGGTTGGGTTACTACCCAGAAGGTTGGGTTAAACATTTAACAACCGCTGGGTCAAAACAACCCAATTGCACGTACGTGATGTTTCAGAAAATGTGTCGTTTTTGCTCGCAAAAACATTTGACAGTATTTTACAGTAAAATTACATACTATGTTATCCGTTTACAGTTTTTCCAACATATATGGTAACTAATTAAGAGGTTTTTACTGTAGATGAGTATTTTTCTGTAATCAATTTTAAGTGGTTTAAAATTATTATTTTTAATTTAAATTCTAAACAAACTTAAGATTTAAACTAAAAAATATATAAAATAATTTAACAACTAAGTCACGGTGGGTACACTCTAAAAAATGCTGGGTTAAATACAACCCAGTGCTGGGTAAAATAGGGACAAACCCAGCAATTGGGTTGTTTGGACCCAGCGGTTGGGTTACTACCCAGAAGGTTGGGTTAAACATTTAACAACCGCTGGGTCAAAACAACCCAATTGCTGGGTTTGTCCCGATTTTACCCAGCACTGGGTTGTATTTAACCCAGCATTTTTTAGAGTGTAACATGGATATTGTTTGAAAGATCGCGAGCGAGAACTTTCAAAATAATCGAAATGTTCCGTGTCCGATATGTTCGACATATAGAGCTTTGTGACACTGCATCTCTTTGTGGACTTTGGTAAGGTTTGAAATGCAGTGTTCTAAATGTATATTCTCTATGTGTAATCTGCAGCTTTATGACAGTAAATATTCTTAAGCTTTTGACAATCGCCGTTAGATCACTTAGTAGAACATTAAAAAATGTGGTAGGCCACATTAAAACATTTGGAACCGTATTTGTCTACTTTTTAAACGAAAAACAGAACTCGCTAGCAATTAGGGAGGCTATATTAAAGTTATAAAAGTGTACAAATAACGTTGGAAATGTATTATTTCAACATTGTCAACAGAACAGACCGTTTGAATGAGCTTACTTGACAACATTTCTGGCGCGAAAAGCCTTAACTTACAGAGGCACGTGCATAGGATCGAGGACATTTTCTGAGGTAGGTTGCTACATTTACAAGCCATTATAACATTTATGTGTGTAGATTAACTACAGCTACGGAAAGAATTAAGAAAAATAGGAGTACAGCGATAGTAATATATGACGGTTATTCATGTAGCATTTAAGTCAGAACAGCTAATATTATTTAAAATATATACATGTAAACACTCAAATCTCACGTCTACGTTTATTTTTTGCTTTAAAGATATAGGCTACGTGGCAAACATATTTTATGGACGTACATGTACCAATTTGGACGAGGTTATTAGCTTCCCAAAACGTCGGGACGTGACATGATAACGTTTTTGCAACGGTGTGAAAATGCCTTTATTATATTTATTGCAACGAAACCCCCTGGCATTTGATTAAGTAGGCTACATAGGATTAGAAACGCATTTTAACACACATGACACAATAATCTGGAGATAAGTTGTTTGATAGAACATATAAGTTAAAAGTTTGATGCAGCTTTAATACAAACAGTTGAATCAGCTCCACGCGTTTACGGGCTGTCGTTGATTTTCTTTGCATGCACTGCGCAAAACCCCCCATTAACGTTACTACCTCACGTTACCTGTGTTCTGCAGAGAGAGTCTTCTCTTCTGGATGTTCAGTGATTTCTCTCGTGAGGTGTCATGAGCGCTGCTGGAATCAGTCGCGTGTGTTTGCCGCACCGCCAAAAACAATAGAAACACTCCTATAGTCAGTTGCACACGCATGTCTCGTGACGATGATGATAACGCTGTCTCAAACTGCGAATATTTTCGGATCACTGTAGTATTACCATAGAGAATGAAGCACACGCGGCGGAGGGAGTAGCGTAGACACGTAGTGAGGATCGGGGGGATGGATGCTGCCTATATTTCCTCCAACTCATGTCAGTTTGGATGAAGGAGGTGAGCAGGTGTTGACCAATCACAGTCTCCGGCTGGACGACAGCTCCGTGCGTCCATTCGAAGTTCACAAAGCACGTATAGCTGAGAACTGGGCTAGTTGTCACAAGGGTTTGTGTGGTTCTCACTAACTATAAGGTTTGAGTCAAAAGTCCCAAATGCATTTTTTTTTTAAATGATTGCAACCTCCAAAACTAAGAGTTAAACATTATATTTTTGATATAGTCTTTCATATATGTCATGTCGGGGCAAGTTGTCTCATGAGATATAGGCTGTATTTTGTAATTTTATACAATTCATTCATTGTTAGTCAAAACAATGATTTTCTATTTTGTATGCATCCAGTTTAGATTATTTTTTGCAGCTGTAATTGTTTTATGTTTCCCTTTTTTACTGTTTACATTTTTCTTAAATTTTTATTCCTATGCATGGAATAAAAAGTGAGACAACTAGCCCTGATCTCTCTGACTGTAGTTGCAGTTATAGCTTTAGATATTAAATTATAAAAGGAATAGTTCCCGTCTTGGCTTCTGATTCGTCAAACACAATGTTCCAGCCTTGATATAGTAACAGCTGTGACATGAAACACCTGTTCATCTTACTGCCCAGCTCATCTTCTCGTAACCTAATGTGAGATTTAACAACATGCACGGTAAACTTCATTCAACTGATATTACATTTAGTTATGAGAAGTTTTGTTATAGACAAATTTCATTCTGTGTTGTGTGTTATGCCCATGCACCTATGAATGCACTTCGTTTGGCACACTCAGGCAATATGACCCACTTTTAATGATGCATGAAATGATATATTACTGATATGTTTCATTCAGACAGAGCTGTGGAGTACACATGTTAAATCAATTAGATCAACCTAATGGGATTTTCACGTTCAGCCTCAATTAGTCGGAAAAATACCCCAACAGTGATCCAAGATAACCTCCTGAGACCCAACACAAGGAATCACCGTTTACTTTAAGAGTTATTTTTATTTATTATAAGGTTTAAAAATGTTTACTTATTATTCTTAATGGGTGTATATAACACTATAACGTTGTGTGTGTATATATATATATATATATATATATATACCCTGTAGCATTATCTTATCACATTCAATCAAATAGGTGTTCTTAATAGTATCACAGACTACACAATTAGCCATTTGGCAAGTTTTTAGACCAACAGACCAGAGGTATACAGCCCATGAAAAATGGGGCAAAAACAAAAGTGTTGCGTTTATAATTTTGTTCAGTGTATGAACATTATTGTGGACAAAAACAAAAATCCCGTGCCTTTCTGCGGAAACCATATCAATCAATAAGAAAATTATTTGTGCAATTTTTTTCAGGTCGCAATATTATTTATGAATAATAATAATAATATATATAGCTGCAAGCAGTGATTACCAGGGTCCAAGTCCTTTAGGTATTTAAGCACATAAGGAAAAAGACATTGCATATTATTTACCAAGCCTGTAACCACCTAAATCAATTATTAAAAATTCATTTTTGGCAAGATTTACCATAGAAATATTATGTTTTTATAACGTTTATGACTGTTATAGCGCCAGCTGTGGTCCGATCTCCCTGAACCTTGCATGCTTGTTTAGAATCACCTGTCGCATGTGCTCAGCGGGTTTCGTGAAGTTTTGAGTTTTTGTTTAGGCTTTATAGGCTTTTGGGTATATTTGGACAGGCCCCTTTTCTCAAGGACCCCGTTATAGCTTCCCAAAGGGTAAATTTCAGCATGTTTTTGATAATTATTGACCTGGAGAGTCCAGAGAATTGCACTGCGGTGGTTTTTTTCCAGACTGAGCGAAAAACTTAGGACTTGTTGGCAAAAGTGTTTTTCATATCTTCTAAATCATTTAAAAAACGGTTTGATTGACAGCAGTGGTTCTAGAGGCAAAGTTGTTCGGAACGAGGAGGTATATCATGCGATACGAATATCGCATGTATGTGTGGAAAACCACGCAATGTACAATCGTTTACGCCCTCAAAAAATGCGATACCGCCACCCAGTGGCCTTTTTCACAGACCTTGGTTCCAATCGGGCGAAAAGTCTAGGACTAGTTCGCAAAAGTAGGTTTTGTAAAAAATGTGAACTACCCGTAAATTTTGCCAAGCGCACAATCGAATCTGAGGCATTTTGTCCGGCATGAGCCAAGGATTCCAACAACATAAGACACTTGAGCCTGCGACTGACGGTTTAGGAGTTCTGAGCGATTTGGTACTTTCGATCGCTGTAGCGCCCCCGTCAGGCCGATTGGGGCGAGCCTCGGTCACGTTGTAGGCGGTGTGAGTACTACCATCCCTGCAAGTTTCAAATCTCTACAACTTACGGTTTGGTCTGCACGAACAGGTCAGCTCATCCGTGACCATTCTAACAATTACAATAGGGTTTCAGCACTATGCGCTTGAACCCCTAATAAAAAATCTTTCTGCAATTAAATTCATGTTTATTTGTATTTTGCTTTTAACAATATAATTAGTTTCAATGCAACTTGACAATAAATGCATTTTTCAGTGTTACAGTCGGAAAGGATTCTGTTATTGGTCAGAGATGTGTATCAAAGTAATATGGATATAATATACAGCTATAAGCTAATATAAGTTATGTGGTTAGTAAACATGTTAAGCAGACACAATTAACATGTTAGGCCACGATTGATCATAATTATTAGAATATAAGTATAATATGTAACAGTTTTGTATGTCAATCCACATTTACCGTCATAAGTATTTAATTGTCATTTCTCCCTGGAATTATCGCTCATTGCAACAACCCATAATTTACAACTGTACCCAGATTTAGTCTCTTTGAAACGCTTTGACAATAAATGTCACATTAAAATAGTCATGGGGTCCAAGAAAACTTGCTACAGGGAATCAAAGTTATTTACCCCATCAAAGGTAACGCAAAGGGTGTCACCACACTGTTTTGCATGAGGTGTATAACGGATGATCTGTTTACCATGATCTATTTATTCATTCTGCCGGAGCAGTGGAGGAACATGAGGTGAGAGGCAGTTGAATGCTTTCGCTGGGGCCTCTTGCCAAACCAAACATATCCCCTTGACATCCTTACATTAGTGTCAATGGCCTACATCCATAATATGTTATTGCAGCAGCTTTGGAAATGAGACCCCAGCTGAGCAGGAATGGCAAGCTTATTATGGGCTAAATTTGGCCTAGAAATGCACTCCTTGCAGGCTGAAATTATTCTAATTGTAACCACATATGATTTACTGAATGTCGGTTATTTTAGAGACATTATTTAGCACTGTGGTTGAATACTGCATCATTGCTGGAGGTCATGAACACAATGAATAGCCTATAATGATCAGATAATAAATATAAATTTACAAGAACTGTAAAACAAGATTGCATGTTTCCAGAAAAATGACACGGGAGTGGCATAGGGAAAAATATTGTTGTAATTGTGCACGAGGGTAGTAGAAAAATAACGGAGGACTCCATTGGGAATTGATTGGATTGTGAAAAATGGGCATTCAATACTATAAGGCAGACAGGTGGTTGAAAAATAATAGTAATTTGTGACATCAGTCGATAAGAAACATGATGCCAGAACAAGTTATTACCTTTTGATGAAATATGCACAGTAACACCTGTTGACCTAAAGGTGATAACCTTGCTTGACAAATGGTGATGAACATTGTCTTGGCAAACAATATGTTGCATCTGTTTAACCAATTATATCCCTTCATGACCACCTCAACAGTTTTGCAACATGAATTGTACAATTGAGGTACAGTTAGCATGAGGCTAAAGTTCGATGAAACGTTGCATCACATTGTTGATTCCATGCTTTAAAATCCAGCTCTTCTTTGTTCTAGACAGGTGTAGTGACTTTAAGGTGTTTTAATTGTGGCGATTTCACTACATGAGTATAACAGAGGACCCAAGTTTGAACTGAAATATTGGCTTTTTGTTCACCCATTTACTTTTTTGTGATGCATAGTCATTATTTCAGCTATATTGCAGAATAAGGGTTAGTTATAATACTTCAATTTTTTACAATAAGGTGAAAATGGAATCCACAAAAAGAGACGCATTAGCATAAATCTGTATTCCCCCCCCCCCAATTGTGTAGTGGTATGCAACTATGCTTTCTTCCTTTTAAAACCAGTATAAAACATCAGTCATTTATTACGGTCCATACAAGTGGCTGGGCAATGAAAAACAGCCTTTGCCAATAGCAAAGAGGCTCTGCTCAGTCCCTGTGTGTTTAGTTAAGATAATATTACTGCGTTTACAAATTTCCCTTAATATGTAACAGGTTACTTATTGCAGAGGGTCATGGAAAACATCTTCGATGTTGTTCCTCCAATCAATTTGTGTGATGGACTTTCTCTCTATTTTGTAAAAACAAAAACAGAGCACACTTCATCGGTTGCACCATTATCGTAACATAAGGTGATGGGTCAGTTCTTTACATTTTATGAGGTAATTTAGCACAGATGATGAATACAGTGTTTTTCACAGTCCGATCCCTTCTTTGAGCTCGCTGACACATGTTTAAGTTATTAGAAATATGTAAATGTTTACTATACTCGCTATGGGGTGTTCTCTTGTGTTTATCATTTGGGTACATGCTATGCTTCTGACACAGAGAAAGCATTGTGTGTCTCAACAAGTACACAATAAGGACAAGGGTACTTGTGGTCTAGCTTAAAAAGATTTGCAATGCTTTAAATGGAGAGGTTTCTTTGGATTCTTTTCCCCTGGATAAAGTTATATATTTGGACTTGCAGACATGCATTAATTGCATTCATGCATTATTTGCATGCATTATTGGGTCCCTAATACAACATTTTCTCAGAGGAAGAGTTATCAGTTAGAGATTACCAGTACTTAAGTATTTTACTTGTGCTGAATGTAGGCTCAAAGATCCACTAGTCCTTAAGAGAAATGCCAGTGAAAAACAAGAAACAGGTGATTTGTGAGGAGAGCAATCACATGTTCATTTACTAAAATCAAAATAAAATGGAACATCGCAAAACTGCAATAAATCAAGGCTGACACAGCAACCTCTTAAACATCTACAAACAATGAAGTCTCAGTTAAGCTCAAGTACTCAAAAAGGGCATACGTAAACCAATAGCTTTCAGAAAGGTCATAGCCATGTCCTCATCTCACATGAGTCAAAATCTGCTAAGGGGAACAACATTTTCTATTATATTTCTGTTATATTTTCACAAACATGACAAATACAGAAACTTCTGAAACTGTCAGGAGACCGAATCTGTGACATCATGGTGATTACCACAAAATAATTTCAACTTGTTCCTTCTTTTCTATGCAAAAGCAAAAATTTGTGTTATATTGAGGCATTACTATGGTGAATACAGTGGTAAAAAGCGTCCGTTCACTTCCATTGAACTTCCAGTCGGTAAGCTTTAAGATACTCACTGTTTCAATAGTACAGCCACAAAATGTAAATGTGTGTATTAACATGATTTAACATGATTAACATGAAAACACTTTTCTGTGTAAAATTATATCCAATTTTACGACTTTGCCACCATAACAACAGAACACAACTCTAAAAATGATTAAAATAGCTTCACAGCTCAATACAAGTTTTAACAGAAGATTTAATGTATAGAATAGTATTAGATTGCACAGTAAGTATTCTGTAGATATGAACAGGCACTCTGGGGCTCATTGAATCCTGTACCAATCAGGCACCTCTACAATTGGATCTCCAGTTATTTTAGTGGAACCCAGGAAATAATCGTTAAGCCTGATTGCTTAGAAAAACTATTTAGCACGACGTTCCTCAACAAGCACATGCATATTAACAAGCATATTAAGCATATGTTGTATACAATCATGCATTGATGAATTAATTAATAATTCTGCAAGTTGTCAAGCAATGGCCACTTTCTGTCTAGATGTTTTGCTCCTTGATGAATAGTTGACAATGAAATTATTGAAGACATTTATTCAAATAAATGTCTAATCATCCAGTGTATGCACAAATTAATACTGGGAAGTAAATACGAAATTAATTTACAGGACTTATTAAAACAAACATGCATATGCTGGATCCAGAGGTTTAGACATTAAGTTTAAATAGACATTTCATAAATATGACCTTTTTTGTTACATCAGGTCAGAAGAACAGTCTGTATGATGACAGATGATAACTGGCATAGAAAATATTTCAAAGACTTCAAAGAATTTACGGTTATTTCTTAACGCGCTTCCGCTCATAAATCAGAATGAGGGAAATTAATGCTGACTTATTTCCAGCATCACAGATATTGTACGTCATTCCACACCAGCGCTTGTTCCCACACTTTACACACTGTAAAAAAAATCCATAAAATTTAATACAAGTTTTAACAGAAGATTTAATGTATAGAATAGTATTAGATTGCACAGTAAGTATTCTGTAGATATGAACAGGCACTCTGGGGCTCATTGAATCCTGTACCAATCAGGCACCTCTACAATTGGATCTCCAGTTATTTTAGTGGAACCCAGGAAATAATCGTTAAGCCTGATTGCTTAGAAAAACTATTTAGCACGATTAATTAATAATTCTGCAAGTTGTCAAGCAATGGCCACTTTCTGTCTAGATGTTTTGCTCCTTGATGAATAGTTGACAATGAAATTATTGAAGACATTTATTCAAATAAATGTCTAATCATCCAGTGTATGCACAAATTAATACTGGGAAGTAAATACGAAATTAATTTACAGGACTTATTAAAACAAACATGCATATGCTGGATCCAGAGGTTTAGACATTAAGTTTAAATAGACATTTCATAAATATGACCTTTTTTGTTACATCAGGTCAGAAGAACAGTCTGTATGATGACAGATGATAACTGGCATAGAAAATATTTCAAAGACTTCAAAGAATTTACGGTTATTTCTTAACGCGCTTCCGCTCATAAATCAGAATGAGGGAAATTAATGCTGACTTATTTCCAGCATCACAGATATTGTACGTCATTCCACACCAGCGCTTGTTCCCACACTTTACACACTGTAAAAAAAATCCATAAAATTTATGGTAAAAAAACGGCAGCTGTGGTTACCGGAATTTTACCGTAAAGAATACGGTAGCAACGTTTTAGGTTTTACCGTTTTCACTTAAATGTACAGTTAAATACCGTAATTTCATTAATTGAAATAATGTTAATATACCAACCTATTGAAGTACTGAAATCTGTTTTGTACCTTTTGTAATACACTGATAACCACCAAATGCAGGTGGTGATGAGAAAGTCACATGATGAACCAAAGCCCATCACAAGCAGCTTTTAAATAATAACATATATAGAAGGTGCACAGCGTCATTCACACAAACACTAAACACCATCATGGTGACACACATGAAACTGAAATAATGCAATAATTTTTTTAAAACAACATTAGATGTAACATACAACCCTAATGTACAAAACTGATAAGAAAAAAACTAAGAAGAAACATAGTTATTTCAACAAAAAAACATCAAATATGAAATGTAACGCAGGGAATTCTGGGAATGTCAATTTACGGTTATTCACTGTAAATTATACGGTCTTTTTCACTTCCAAAAATGGTATACTACCGCAAAATGTCCAATACAGTTTTTCACCACATATAGTATGGGAATTTACCAAGTAGATATAACTGCAGACCGGAGATCTCCAAAATGGGGCGTGAACTCCAAAAGTGGGCAGAACCTCCAAAATGGGGCTGGGTCTCCTCACGCAAAGACTTTCACCATTGGCTCTGGCTCCAGCCAATTGTTATTGACTTACATTTCAAAATAAAACTTTATAAATTAAACATTGTTTCTAGTTCATCTAAAATAAAATATGCTATATAAATAAATATTCTCTGTGAGAGCAGAGCCCAAAGCTCGTGGCAAGTGGTGTTCGGACTGGAGTTTGAACCTCTGCTTAATGATATAAACGCGAATTACCCACAAGCCGTCTCAGTGCAGCGCAGGGGAAAGATTTTACTCTATCGCTTTGCTCTAAGTAACGGGGGTGTCCCGGGGCTTGAAATTTGTAGGGTAGGAGGGGGTAGTGACGCTGGGTGTAACTAAAAAGGTGCCATTGTCCGGTGAGGTCCAGTTGGGGAGTTACGGAACGATCTCTTATCGCATAATCTTATTAACTGTTTATCTCCTGAACTGCATCTTTCTTTACTACACTATTTAGCGCCAATCACGCCGTGCAGTCAATTTCACTGGTTAAGGTTAGGGTCAGGTGTGGGGCAGAGCCCAAAGCTCTTGGCCAGTGGTGTTCAGACTGGAGTTTGAAACTCTGCTTCATGATATAAACGGGAATCACCCACGAGCTCTCCCGCGAGCCATCCCAGCGCAGCGCAGGGGAAAGATTTTACTCTATCGCTTTGCTCTAAGTAACGGGGGTGTCCCGGGGCTTGAAATTTGTAGGGTAGGAGGGGGTAGTGACGCTGGGTGTAACTAAAAAGGTGCCATTGTCCGGTGAGGTCCAGTTGGGGAGTTACGGAACGATCTCTTATCGCATAATCTTATTAACTGTTTATCTCCTGAACTGCATCTTTCTTTACTAGACTATTTAGCGCCAATCATGCCGTGCAGTCAATTTCACTGGTTAAGGTTAGGGTCAGGTGTGGGGTAGGTTTAGGGGTTAGCATTTTTGTAGCATAGTGTAGGAAATCAACACTTTAATTGACACAACCAATAAAATCTTTAGAATCAGCTGTGGGGCGGAGTTTGCACTGAAGTGGATTGGGGGGGAAAATTGCGCATGCGTGTCATGTGCCTGTCTGTCAATGGGAGGAAGCCACGCCCTATTTTGGAGCTCCCACCCCGTTTTGGAGTTCCCGCCCCCATTTGGAAATCTCCAGGCTGCAGTTATACCCTTCTCAAATTTACCATTAACCATGTAACAGGTTTTTACTGTAGCATTTTTACAGTCTTTTACCGTTAAATTCACTGTCATTTTTTACAGTGCAGTACTGTTGTCACAACAGAACTTCTTACCTTCCTTTGTTTTTGTGAAAGAGATTCTTCACCTAAAAGTCATCATTTACTCACCCTCATGTTGTTCCTATAAGCCATATGACTTTCTTTTTCTCTGGAACACAAACTGAAATTGTAGTGAGCTGTTGCCTGCTGCAACTAGATCACTGAACTTGAGAAACGGATCAGACTTATTTGTGAAGGAAATATTCAGATTAGTTTTGTATACCGGATTAAATGATTCATTGAAAAGATCAGACTCAAAAGAATGCTTCGTTCATGAATTGTACATTGTAATATCCGTCATGAACATGCCAAGGAGAGCTAGGCTGGATGTCAAGATTTAAAGATGATCATAACTATAACAATAAAGTATCGTTTGAAGTTTTAATAATCATTCTAATACTATGAGAATAGTGACTTTAAAACTATAAATGTTGATGTTCCTTTTTATTTTCCAGTTGTCCTGTTGTTGGGAGTAGCTAAAGTGTGTGGAGTACATTAAAAAATTTAAAGGGATAGTTCACCCAAATATCAAAATGCTGTCTATTCACCCTCATGTTGTTCCAAACCTCTCTGATTTTCTTCTTTCTGCTGAAAACAGAAGATATTTTAAAGAATGTGGGTAATCAAACAGTTGCGGTCCCCATTGACAAAGCATTTTTTCAGTGAATTTAAGTGAATTTCAGAATTGTATAGTTTCAGTGAACTATAAAAATCAGTGGCTTCCAGCAGCTTCAAAACCTCTTCTTTTGTGGTCAACAGAAGAAATAAAAACTCAGATTTGGAACAACTTAAAGGGGTCATATGATGTGATTTAAATTTTTCCTTTCTCTTTGTCCTGTTACAAGCTCTTGGTGCATAAAGAAGATCTGTAAGACTAAAGTCTCAAATCCAAAGAGATATTCTTTATAAAAGTTAAGAGTCAGCCACGCCTACCTAAAACGTAGCTACATCGCTCTGTGGGAAGATTTGCTTAACGCCGCCCAAATGTTCACACAAAGAAAGAAGGCGTAACTTTTATTCTCGCTGTAGTTTCCGCTGCCATGTCGTATAAAGACGCTGTGTGCTTCGTTGTAAAAGCGAAACTACTTTGCTTGGCCTTCCAAAAGAGTCATGTCTAGAGCTGATCCGTGCTGGTTGCTGAGGAAATACAACAACTTTGCGCTGTCGATCGCCGGATCGGCTTTCACCGTGGAAGAAGCGGAGTCCAGCCCGGAGTCATCACATGTCCTTCCGGATGCTCCTTCGTCGAAATCGCCGGCCACGCCGTTCTCAAGCCCGCTCCTCTGCTCACTCAAGCCCTCCCGCCGTTCCTCACTTTATCCCCCGGCCTCGGCTTACTGTAGGCCGCGGTGTGTGATGCTGTTTTGTTGTGAAAGCGAAACTACTTTGTTTTTTATGTTTACATGGCGCGATGCAACGCAACGCGTAAAAAGACAGTATAAGTCATTATAATCCATAATTATGTCCCCACTGGATGCAACGAATGCCTCGTTTATAATGGGTTTTCATGTTTTTGAATCATCGCTCCGGCCTGACAGGGCATCATCACAATGTGGCAAGGGGTGTAACATTTCCGTCTCACGCTTGAGGTATTCGGCCAATCACAACACACTGGATAGCTGGCCAATCACAGCACACCTCGCTTTTTCAAACCAATGAGCTTTGTAAAAATCTACGTGTTTCAGAAAGGCGGGGCATAGAGGAGAAACAATAATGTACAGTATGTGGAAAATAATGTGTTTTTGAACCTTAAACCGCATAAACACATTTCATTACACCAAATACACAAAATACTGTTCTTTTTAGCAGCATCATATGACCCCTTTAAAGGCACAATATATAATTTTTTACCACTAGAGGGCGTGTATTCAAAACAAACAAAGAAACAAAGACGTAGTTAGATGACGCCATGACTGACTGTGGAATCATGGGAGTTGTCGTCTTCATCCCCACAGCCGAAGCAATCTGATGGGACTCAGGCAGAAATCATGTTCATGGATGAGCCAATGTATTCAAGATTTATTAACGTCGTAGTATGAAGCACAGTGAGGCGGAAAGCCGTCAAAGCAAAACGAGGCCGCTGAATGAGCGTGACACACGGCTCGAAAGCAGCGGAGCTCTTATTATGCCAGAGTCGACCACTTCCGCTCCTTCCTTAAACTTGAAGGATCCATCCTCATCCATTGCAACTGCATGGAAAAGAGTGTATGTTGATTCAGTATATGATTCAAAAAGTCTTCATGTTCCATGGAGGAAAAGGTCATATGGGTTTGGAATGTGATGGGAATCAAACCCAAACGTGATGGTCAGAAAATAATGACAAAACTTGCATTTTTGGGGCATTCTAGGCTCATTAGGCCAAGATCAGTACAGTGCACCACAGCACGGAGTACACCACAACAGCATTCGGCTAAATGCAGAAGTTATAAATCTCCATCTATGCCAGGGGTGTCCAACCCTGTTCCTGTAGGGCCACTGTCCTGCAGAGTTTAGCCCTAACCAACCCTAATTAAATACACCTCCACCAAAGAAATCGAGGTCTTCAGACTCACTAGAAACTTCCAGGCAAGTGTGTTGGAGCTGGCTGTAGCTAAACTCTGCAGGATATCGGCCCTCCAGGAGCAGGATTGGACGTCCCTGGTCTATGCTCCCCTGCCAGGTGACATTTTTTTGGGAAGTCGTGTTTATGCTCTTTGTTTGTGCTGCTGAGTGTCTGATCTCTTGCCTACACACCGTTTTGAGAAGATTTACACAACTTGTTGGCGTTAACCTCGGTCAACCCCACTGTTGATCGCAAGATGACCCCTGTCCCACAAACACATTCTTACAAATACATGTACCCATGAACTCTTGTACTCTACTATGTTATGACCAGAGCAGCTGTGGCAAACATGCAGCACGTAGATCATGTGCAGCGGGTTTGAAGACCATTGCGCACAAGTAAACTGTATTTCAGCATGATTATGTTGAAAGGGAGGAATTTTGGTTTGATACGAAGTTTAAGGGCTTTTGCTGAATGAGATATGGTTCAGCTGGATATAATTATTGCCATTTTTTTTATTCTTCTGTATGGAAAAGCCTTTCTTAATTCCAGGTGTTAGGTAGGAATGCAAAATACCATGTGTATGTACACTTAGAGATGACACTAAGTATTCTGTTGGTCACGCTATTTAAACGTCACTTCCCTGACTACAGCTTGTATATTGTACAAACATTACGGTAAGGTACGATGATTGTTATGATCAAGAACATAAACATAATGGAGTATGTTCCAGGAAGAAGCGGGTCAAGGCTGTGAGTGGGCATTTGTGTATTTAGCATATGTTGTTTTTTACAGTGTACATACCATACACACATATTAAAGTTTGTACAGAATGTCCATTAGCACAAGACTTTCTCAACTTTTCACACACACAAAAAAAAAGTGTTAAACATGAATTATTACTGTTGTAGTGTATTTGGGTTGTAATGGTTTTAACTGTGTTGCAGATCAAAATATCTGTGTGCATAAGTAAAGCATTGGAAGTCATTATGCCATTTTAAAATTTTATTTATAATGAAAATGTATTAGATATTGTATATTTATTATAAAATAAAATGTAAAAAAAAAAAATAAAAGCTATGATTGATAATGGGTGCCTGAAAAAAGCCTAAGTCAAGTCTGAATAGCCATGGTTAATAACAAGAACTTTGGCCAGGATCTGGCATACATGGGGTTTTATAAATCTGAAAAAGGTTGTTGCATTTCATGCACGAGGCTCTTGAGCTTATAAGCCAAAGGTTAAAACCCTAAAAGAGGTCGATACTCAACTGCAGAATTCACCATGTGTCAGAATTCAACAGTCACCATGTGTTCACATCTGTATAACCGAATCAGTCATTGAAGTAGTTCATATTACTTACTGTTTGTATCATTCTGCTTGTCTGTACTCTGCTATAAAGCAGCTCTAGCAAGACAATGGTTGGTTGGTTCAGTTTAATAACTGTAAATTTCATTCATTATGAAACAAGTTCAATTCAGCTATAAGCAGCTCTACGGAAGACAATGTTAATGTGTAATTATCAATGTTCCATGATGATTCATTTCAGTTCAGTAACACTCTCAATGCTGCAAAATTCAGGAATTATGAATGAATTCAATTTAGCTGTAAAGCAGCCCTACAGAAGAAAACAGCGTCATTATTCAGGTTAATTCAGTTCAAGATTTCTTCTCACCTAAGTCAGTGCCTTCAAATCGACTGTTGGTCACGCTATTTAAACGTCACTTCCCTGACTACAGCTTGTATATTGTACAAACATTACGGTAAGGTACGATGATTGTTATGATCAAGAACATAAACATAATGGAGTATGTTCCAGGAAGAAGCGGGTCAAGGCTGTGAGTGGGCATTTGTGTATTTAGCATATGTTGTTTTTTACAGTGTACATACCATACACACATATTAAAGTTTGTACAGAATGTCCATTAGCACAAGACTTTCTCAACTTTTCACACACACACAAAAAAAGGGTTAAACATGAATTATTACTGTTGTAGTGTATTTGGGTTGTAATGGTTTTAACTGTGTTGCAGATCAAAAGATCTGTGTGCATAAGTAAAGCATTGGAAGTCATTATGCCATTTTAAAATTTTATTTATAATGAAAATGTATTAGATATTGTATATTTATTATAAAATAAAATGTAAAAAAAAATAATAAAAGCTATGATTGATAATGGGTGCCTGAAAAAAGCCTAAGTCAAGTCTGAATAGCCATGGTTAATAACAAGAACTTTGGCCAGGATCTGGCATACATGGGGTTTTATAAATCTGAAAAAGGTTGTTGCGTTTCATGCACGAGGCTCTTGAGCTTATAAGCCAAAGGTTAAAACCCTAAAAGAGGTCGATACTCAACTGCAGAATTCACCATGTGTCAGAATTCAACAGTCACCATGTGTTCACATCTGTATAACCGAATCAGTCATTGAAGTAGTTCATATTACTTACTGTTTGTATCATTCTGCTTGTCTGTACTCTGCTATAAAGCAGCTCTAGCAAGACAATGGTTGGTTGGTTCAGTTTAATAACTGTAAATTTCATTCATTATGAAACAAGTTCAATTCAGCTATAAGCAGCTCTACGGAAGACAATGTTAATGTGTAATTATCAATGTTCCATGATGATTCATTTCAGTTCAGTAACACTCTCAATGCTGCAAAATTCAGGAATTATGAATGAATTCAATTTAGCTGTAAAGCAGCCCTACAGAAGAAAACAGCGTCATTATTCAGGTTAATTCAGTTCAAGATTTCTTCTCACCTAAGTCAGTGCCTTCAAATCGATGATATTACTGAATATTAAAGGGTTAGTTCACCCAAATATGAAAATTATTGTTCACCCCTCGGAGCCGTGTGAGACACTTTTTTTTATGGATGGGCGCTTTTTATTTCACTTCTTTTGGACTGAAGCATGCAACACCTGCTGAGTGGCATTAAACAATTTGAAAGATCAAAGACAATTTTTAATATAACTCCGACTGGATTCGTCTGAAAGAAGAAAGTCATATACACCTAGGATGACTTGAGGGTGAGTAATTTATGGGCTAATTCACATTTTTGGGTGAACTAACCCTTTAAGTGTATTTTACATAGCAAAGGTCCATCAGGTGACAATTCAGGAACAAAACAAACAACTATCTTTATGAGTGAGTCACTGAATCATTCACTCAACCAATTTGTTCAAAACACTGATTCATTCGGGAACGAAGTTTCACCTCTGTGTGTTGCTAGGACAGTGGTTCCCAACCCTGGTCCTGGAGGCACCCCAACACTGCACGTTTTGCATGTCTCCTTAATCAAACACACCTGATTCAGGTCATCAGCTCATTAGTAGAGACTCCAAGAACTGAAACTGGCGTGTCATGAAAACTATGCAGTGCTGAGGTGCCTCCAGGACCAGATTTGGGAACCACTGTGCTAGGAGTCTCAACGATTGATTGGGCTTTTGACTTTGTTTAGAACTATTTTGATTAGTGGCACAAATAATACACAAAATATTGCGTCTAAAATGTTTGAGTTACTAAATATTAAGCTGAACTGTTGCATTTACATTTATGCATTTGGCAGATGCTTTTATCACTATATGTTGGTCAGTGCAAATTCACGTGACCAACTTGAACAAGAGCGAAATCTGCTTAGGGAACTGTTTCACCCTAACACAAAACTCTTGATCCAATTGCATTCTAGTAATCCGTTAATGCATTTTTTGGGAATCAAACCCATGACCTTGGCATTGCTAGTGCCATGCTCTACTACAATTTTGAGCTTCAGAAATGCACACATCCACAATCACGTACTTGGTCTGAATATCGAAACAGCATTCTTGCTCGTGTTTTGTGGTTGACCCGTCAAGAATCAGGATATCCGGAGAGCTGTGTAATTAGAGTACAGTAACACTAACATGTTACACAATGTAGCATCCTGGGAAACTATTTAGGCCATGGTGACTACCAGTGTTGGGGAAAGTTACTTTTAAAAGTAATGCATTACTATATTGCGTTACTCCATAAAAAAGTAACTAATTACGGTACTTAGTTACTTTTTGTGGAAAGTAATGCGTTACGTTACTTTTGCGTTACTTTTAAAATCTGGACAGAAACTTCCAGGCAAGTGTGTTGGAGCTGGCTGTAGCTAAACTCTGCAGGAAAATCTGGAAAATTAAAACATTTCTATTTTTGGCAAATATAAAAGCCTTTTCACACCAAAAGTAAAATGAATAAGCCTCAGGCTGAAGGGAAAGTACATTTACGTCCGTACAGTAGAATGCAGAAGAAGACATTTCAACACACTTCAGCAATAAAAAAAGACACACAAATGTTTGTCTAGAGTAACTTGTGCTTATTAGTACGGTTGAACTGGATCATCGAAGGTCAGAAGCAAAGACATTGGTTAATAGAATGGGATTAAATACATAAAGTATATTTGTGTTGTTTAACATTTAATTACTGCAGGTTTGCGTCATATTCTGAGTTGCATTATTTGTATTCATTTTGAGGAATACTGAATCTGTGTTTTTTGTGTGAGTGAGATGAATTAATGCATATTCATATTTATTTTAGAACTACAGTAACATCTTCTGATTTCTCTCAGCATGGGGACAGGAGAGCTGTCAGTCAATAAATAGAAAAAAAAAAGCAACTTGCGTTACTTATTTGAAAAAGTAACTCAGATATTCTCTTGTAAATTAAAAAGTAATGCGTTACTTTACTAGTTACTTGAAAAAAGTAATCTGATTACGTAACTCGCGTTACTTGTAATGCGTTACCCCCAACACTGGTGACAACCTTCAGCAACATATGACTCCTGTGCTGCTCTGTTCCTACAAATAGCTGCATTGAAAATTACCTTTCCTGTTCAGTGGGACAATTCACTTGGGCTTCCTCAACATCTGGGCAGAAAAAGTTAGAACGGGGCCGATATAGTTTGCCACTGTAATGAATCTCCTCCGCCATGGGGTGAGAAAATTTGAAGTGCAATTAAACTCAACAGATGCAGCAGGACTTTTTGAGGAATGGGGATTTCATTGTTGTGGCTTGAGCTTTGGAAGGCCAACTCGAGAGCGATCAGCAGCTGTGTTTCGGGAGAGGCTGGGGGTGGATGGGCGGTTGGATTTTCTCCCTCCTGTCCCCACTCGGTAATTACTCTGGTGATTTATAATGTCCAGAAGACAAATGCAATGTCAGCTGAGACATCCCCCCCAACCGATGCCCTAAACATACAATTTCACACTACATTACCGACCCTCTCCAAGGGCAGCGAGATTTAATTGCTGCATATCCGAGGCCAAAAGTGCTGTGTCACTTGTTTCCTCACACAGTGCAAGTTTTCAACATTGGACAACTTCTTTCGACACTTTGAGAGCTGATGGGGGATGAAATCGGAGACCGTAATTCATCTGCACAGTAATCTACACATAATTCTTGGAATAACACAAGAGCTGCTAACATAGCTGGATCTTCAAAATTTGTCCTTATGACCCCTTGTACATTTGGGTGTACTATAGGAAGGGTAAAATGATAAACTAATACAACAGTTTCACATTTTCAGGTGGATTATATTAATAAAATAATATCTGATGTCACTCTAAAACCAGTTTAGTCTTAGGGGAAAAAAATCTAAGAAATTCTTAAGAGTTTTGTCCTCATTTACTCTTATGCTGTTCCAAACCCATTTGACTTTCTTTCTTATAGGTGCAATTTTTAAAAAAAATTTCTGGACACTTTCCATACAAAGAACATAAAGGGAAATGGGTTTGTAAGGCTCCAAAATTACAACAAAAAAAGCATCATTAAAATACATACTATATGATTTGTGTGCTATACAATAGCTTTTTGAGACCATCAAATTTAGGTAGCCTATGCCACAGCTCTCAAACCAAATATTACAATGCCAGAACAAATGGTGTTTTGCATCCAAGATGTTTTTAAGTGAATAACAAAGTAAATTTTATTTAGCTTATCACAAAAAACTATTGTGTGACTTCATAATACATGAAATGAAGTTCATGGGCCACCTTTATGGTGCTTCTTTCATTTTGGAACTTGACAGCCCCAGACTCCATTCACTTTCATTGGACAGAATATGCTTCAATGATTCACCTTTCGTGTTATACAGTAACAAAGGCGAATAAATAATTTTTTTTAATTTTAATTTTTCAATAAAATACCTGCTTAAACAACATCATTAAACACAGCAAAACCACACCCCCTACTGGCCTTAATCTTACACTTCTCAAAATTGTAAAGGTGAACACATGGCTTTGGATGTTTGGCAGGCTCCACTAGGAGCTTGCTGACAGCTCGGCACAGTCCCTCAATTCCCATTGTGGCTTTCAAATGAGAGCAGGATCAGGTTTCATCAGATGGGGAGGAACTACAGCAAAGCATCTTAATAGGCATGAGTGGACGCTGGGTTCAGGACAGAGTCGGCAGTAACACTGCCAAGACCAGTGCTGGAAATACAGTATGAGCTTGCACCTGGGCTATTATAGAGAACATTTTGCGATCAAGCACAGCGAATGAGAATCCAGAGTCTGTGGATGGGACATTACCAACAACGTGTTGTGCATCCCATTACCGACCATATTTACAACAGAATCAAATTGATTTGAATATCTGCAGCTGCACAATTGTAAAACAGTGCCTCAAGAATTTGGATCCAGCTCCTGCTGCAAAGAGCTTTACTGCAACAAGCAGCGAATGTCAAAAGACACGTGACCAAAGCTCTTTAGCAATCCGACCGAGCATCTGACTGTACAGCACATTCTCAGAGCAGAGGTGCTGAAAGACAGAAACAAGCTGGAGCAGTCGACCTTTGTCCCAAGCCGGGACATGACACCTCTCCAGAGGCTCTTCTATTACCGAAAAGCTCTTCTCTGGAAGTTCATGCCACGAGGACACTGGAGATTTTAAATGCGGCCTCTGGATCGACAAGCTTTTAGCCCCAAATGGTTTCAATCATGTAACACTGTGTCTGCATGGTACAGAACATGGTGAACTCTTGAGGGTACTTGCTCTAGTTGTCCAGATGGAATCATAAAAATGCTGGTGAAGACCTCCTGTCAAAAATGCCATTGCTAAAAGGAGTCCAGGAGCATGTCGTTATGTAGCAAGTTTCCCACAACAAACTGTAACCTCTTGCAGTAATTCAGAGGTTTTACAATACTAGAAATGATGCAACAAACTTGGCTTTTCTTAAAAAGTTACATTTATTGTAGAAATGCTGCTATGAGTCCCATTAGAATATTACAATAAATAAATTAGAAGTATTTCCCAAATCCAGCTGTATAAAAAGGATAATTTCTGTCTGGCTTCAGTCCAAATAAAAATGATCATATCAATGTTATTTCGAGATGGATTTATTTTAATTTGGACAAATCAGCTTCAGTTGTTCTCTAGTGCTGAAAAAACTAAACCGGACTTCAAAAGCATCGACCGGACAACCTGCTTTTATGTAACATGTTAAAAAAAAAAAAAAAAAAATCAAATCAATCCAACCACCTTAAATTAGTGCCAACTTCCAATATTCTAGTGCTCAGCAACTGTTCATCCACTGTAGCCAGGCATGGAAGGACAACTTTTGGTGATCTTCATGTGACAGCAAAAAGTGTATCCTTGTACCTGGAAAATGACGTAGTTTTACATGCAGGAAAAACATTGTGTCATGTTTTTACATGTTGACCTCAACCACAACAATTTCAATATTAGGGGTGCACAAAGTATTATTTTTTGTTTGATTCCAGTACTACAGGTACATCTAAAAAAAATTTAAGTTCAATGACCATGGTGTTACTGTGCTTAATTGGCCAGCAAACTCGACTGACCTGAACCCCATAGAGAATCCATGGGGTATTGTCAAGAGGAAGATGCGAGACACCAGACCCAACAATGCAGATGACCTGAATGCCGCTATCAAAGCAACCTGGGCTTCCATTACACCTGAGCAGTGCCACAGGCTGTTTGCCTCCATGCCACGCCGCATTGATGCAGTAATTCATGCAAAAGGAGGCCCAACCAAATATTGAGTGCATAGAAATTAACATACTTTTCAGAAGCCTGACATTTCTGTTTGAAATATCCTTTTTTTATTGATCTTATGTAATATTCTAATTTTCTGAGATACTGAATTTTGGGTTTTCATTATCTGTAAGCCATAATCATAAAAAAATTAAGAAATAAAGAAATAATAAAGACATGTTAAATATTTCACTCTATGTGTAATGAATCTATATAATATATGGGTTTCACTTTCTGAAATGAGTGACACAAAATATTGACCTTTTTCATGATATTCAAATTTTTTGAGATGTACCTGTATATGAGATGATATAAGCATCTTATTTCAACATTTCTTAGCACACATTTATTGTACCTCATTGTGTTTTGGCTGCAGTGTTGCTAGTCGTTTCCTGTTGTTCAGCATCAGGGGCTGAATTTGGTGCGCCCTCTTCTTTCTTCTCTGCTGCTAGGAAATCATGAATGGCGTTCTCGATGTGTGGCCTGAAGATATGGTTTAGTTTAGGGTCCACCACCTGAGTAATGATACGGTCCACCCCTGATTCCAACATCCCTGACCTGTGAGAATAAGCAAATGTTTTCAATAACAATGGAAACGAAACCAACATTTTATTAAATATACTCATGCAATGCATTAGCTACCTTTCTTTTAACATGAGCTCTCTAAAACATCACAAATGTCACACTGCGCCGAAAAGGCCAAGCGTGTATAATTCAAAATATTTAAGACAAATCTTACAGTTCAGACTTGCAGTATAGCACTGCACAACACAATAAAGTATACAAAAACGATAAGTGGCCACTGAGTTGATACATACTGAACTACGCTTTGTCTCAAGCCATTCCTCACTTGGTTCTTGTTGATGGACGGACTCCATTCTTGAGTACTGAGATGATTGGACACAAAGTTGTCCACCTTCTGTCGCAGATTTTGAAAAGCTGGCTAGAGAGAGAGAGATGAATTCATGTCAGTTTAAACAAGACGGACGGACGGACAGACAGACAGAGTATGGACAGATAGATAGATAGATAGATAGACAAAAGAACAAATGACAAAAATGATAGACAGACAGAGAAAAACAGATGCCAGATAATAGAAGAAAAGACAGATGACACATTCACAGTCACAGACAGAAATAGATAGATAAACAAGATAGATAGATAGATAGATAGGTAAACGACACAGACAAAAGAACAGATAAATGACAAAAATGATAGACAGATAGATAAATGACAGGCCGAAAGACAGACATTAGATAGATAGATGACTGACAGACAGACAGACAGACACGCACACACACTCAAAATGTCCTCATAAATCACATTCTCGTTGTAATACCTGTCATACCCATGTCATTATACAAATTTGTGTCCTCATAAATCAGCGCCCACACACACACACACACACACACACACACACACACACACAGAGAGAGAGATAGTGTTTCAAAACCGAGTGAGTTGCCTAAATAGACAGGGTGCCTGATATGGGCGCCTAAGCTGCCCAGAAATGCGGTGGGCAGCTCACCAGGTTTTGAGAAGCAGCCTCGGTTGTTTATATGTACAACTAGACCTCACCTTCGTGTCCACGTCTGCCAGACAGTCTCGTCTGAACTCATCAAACAAGCCTCTGTTCTTCAGATGCTGCACTATGAGCCCGATGAGCTGCGGGTCTCCTGGAGGAGCACTGCTCAGACTGCTGCTGCCCTCGGCCATGAATTATGATCCGCTACCCACTGCCCTCAGTCACAGAGGAACACAAACCTCTCTCTCAGCCTCACAACAGATTCTGTCGCGACTGAAGTCTAATATTTAACGCTTGAAATAAAAACCCCCCCGAAGTTCTCAGATGACAACAAAAGTAAATAAAGCCCGTCCTCGTCTTCTTCTGTGTTGCTGTCTGTAGATGCGTTCCAGCAGACATACCGCCACCTACCGGACACAAGGAGAACAGCGCCTCAATATAACTTCATCATCTTCTTGTTTAATGGTGAATAACTAACTCGTTAGGAACGTTATCGCCACCTACTGTACTGGATGTCAAATTAAATTAAATAGGTGATGATGGGCCTGAAATTTGAAAAACAAAACAAAATGTTTCTTACTCCTTTCCCATCTGTGGAGCAATCAGAGCGCATGCATGATATCAAATATACTTTTATTTGATTTGTTATTATTTGTTTTAATGTGTAGATGAAAAACTTGTTATATTATCAGTGCTGGGTAGATTACTTACAAATTGGAATTTGTTACTGGTTTCGAATTACATGTTTAAAAATTGTAGTTATATTAATATAATCGAGATTACTCATTATATTCAGACTACTTTTGGATTACTTTTAGAGTACTTTTGACAACTGGACAAAAGAGAATAAAAGGGAATTAAAATGTAAGGCCATAAACCAACATTAGAGAACACACACGTGTTGTACAATGATTGAAATATTAATCTGAAATCTCAGTAAATATTTTAGGTCAAAGGTATCTGACTGACAAAAGGTTTGGGAACAAACGTGAACATGAACAAAAAAATGTAAAAAGAATTGACTTCCGTTGCATGAATAACTTGAAATCCTGAAAAGTAACTAGTAAAAGTAACTGTAATCTGATTATGGTTACATGTAATAAGTTACTACACAGCATTATATTATTTCAAATTAAACAAGATAACCCGCTGATTCTGATTTATATCATTTAATATTCATTAACATGATCACAGATCAAATTAATAAGCCAGACATGATTGTTTACCTCCATACCTCAAAATGATTTTTTTTTCTCCTGTAAATCTTTTATACTTCTAAACAGACTTATAACCTGTATAAGTATTACAAACTGTATTGTAGGCAACTATATGGATACAATCCAGTGACCGTGGAACATTTCTGTAAGGGCGAATAGTCCTGGCTATTTGAAGGACTGTATGAGTGTGACTATTTTTGATTATGATGGATTCATTGTGATAATGAAATGGAACAATGAAAGGCTATATCACATAGTATTTCATCTCAAATTATCCCATTGTGTAATTGGATGATTTTAAATCATGGAGTCTTTGATGTTTGCTTCAATTGCAGGATGAAACGGTTGCCAAGCAACAACAGAGAGGAACCATGGTGACACTGATGAGGGGAAATGTAACATATGTCCCCTGTGGCCCCTCATTAGTGGATGACCATGTGTCTATATCACTCATAATATTAACAGTGTTAATAATAATAATAGCAACAGATATGTAACACTTGAAGCACATCCACATATTCATGTGGAGAATATATAAAAGTGTTGCATTCTGAGTCCACGGGGAGTAACCAATGAATTTAGAGCTACTTCTCTCAAATGATCTAGTTTAAATCTAGTTGCCTTTTTGCCAATATTTGTACCTTTATTAAGCTTGTCATCTGAAACTGAGAGGTACCAAAATATATTATGCCACAAGATGGCGACATAATATAAATCAGTGCCATCACAAGATCAGTTTCTGCAGTGTCTTTTAAGATTGTTGCATTATTTTTATTTACTTTGTTATTGTGTGACAAGGTTATATTATATTATGTTGTATTATATGTGACCCTGGAGCACAAAAGCAGTGTTAAGTTGCTGGGGTATATTTGTAGCAATAGCCAAAAATACATTGTATGGGTCACAATTATTGATTTTTCTTTTATGCCAAACATCATTAGGATATTAACTAAAGATCATGTTGCATGAAGATATTTTGTAAATTTCCTACCGTAAATATATTAAAATGTCATTTTTGATTAGTAATATGCATTGCTAAGAACTTCATTTGGACAACTTTAAAGGCGATTTTCTCAATATTTCGATTTTTTTGCACCCTCAGATTCCAGATTTTCAAATAGTTGTATCTCGACCAAATATTGTCCTATCCTAACAAACCATATCAGTGGAAAGCTTATGTATTCAGCTTTCATGTGATGTACAAATCTAAATCAATTTTATATTATATTATATTATATTATTTATTTGACTATGCTATAGCAAAGTGAATTCCCGGCTTTGACTGTCTCTTTATAAGAAATATTATTTCTCATGAAATATTCTTTCTCAAATGTTTTTGCACCCCAACATTTATGCTGGTGCAAAACAAACAAACCAAACCAAAACAAACCAAACCAAAACAAACCAAAACAAAACAAAACAAAACAAAACAAAACAAAAAACAAAACACTAACTAGAACAGCAGGGACATGCATACAAACAAAAATTATCATTGGACAGGAAAATAATAAAATAAATAATAATGATGATAATACAACTCAAAAACATAAAAACGAAGGATGTACAAAATACAAAATGAAATAATAATAATAATATTAATAAAAATAAAAATAACTAATTGGTTCTGAGACCACTTTAAGATGCTTTTTGGACTTTTACAGCCCCTGGTCATTATTCCCTTTCATTGTTCGAATTTTTTTAAATTTTTTTTAAATTTATTATTTATTACCATTACGTTCCACTGTCAAAATAAATTTATACATAATATATTATATTATTTAATTCCCCTTTCCCCCATACTCTGTTGAATCAGAGTATATCTGAAATGATATAAAATTAAAGAAAGGCAATGAGGCATTCGTAAAAAGCATAATTGCATGGCAAATGTGGTCTTGAGGACATATCCAAATGAAATGTGTCAGAATACATTTTCAGAAACAAGTCTCACAAGCTCCATCCTTATATTAAAGTGCCAATCAAATTCTGAAGGTGATTAATCAGATTATGACCTTTGAAAATATCCAACGGCTTTAAGCTTCCATAAAATCTGACATAAGAACACATGATGTCAAGTGGCTCCCTTTTGCACAAATCAAGCATAATTAAGCAATTTAGCATGAGTTCAAAGCAAATAGACAAACGGCACCTTATATAACCTAAAACAGAGCAGGCTTCATTTGTATAGCAAGGCATTAACGGGATTCCCTATGATCATGTGAATTATTGCACGCTCCTTCGTGTGGACACCATTCGTGGCTTCTGCTCTTATTGTTCAATCCATCGGAGCCTGTGAACAGATGAAAGTGGATACAAGATTATCAAGCTTGACAAATATAGAACATTCCCTGTCTTTCTCTATTCAGTCCACACAAAGTCACAGGGCTTCTGTATTGGCTTTCCTTTTGACATCTCAAAAGATATTGAACAAGCGGTAATAGAAGCTCATCAGCTGGTGAAGTCTGTGCAAACGAACTCAGTTGGCCACAAAAATCTAATTTGCCGCTTTGAATGAGCATACAAGTCTTTTCGGTTGCCAAGGCAACTTGCTCCTTGTTCACTCTCTCCCCAAGCATGCAGTAAGACGCCAACAGATTTTTATATCACGTTCATACTTGTTCTCACAGACTGAGATAATTACTATTCAAAATGTTTGCAGCACTGTATTTGCACAGATATCAAAATATCCACTCTGCCACCTCGCATGCAGACAAACTAGTGGAAAGAGCAACTGCCTGCACACCGACAAATGAAATAAGTTGATGCAGGTGACATTGCTTACACCTACTATTATAAACCCACATGACAAGTGTAATGAATCCTAATTGGATGATGTGTATTTTTGTCACAACTTGATGTGTGTATATAGAGAGATCTGAATGCGAAAACCTCCACCTCCACCAGCTCCACCTGTCTAGATCTACAACTAGATTTATGTATGCCTATTCATACAGCAGCATCATATCTTACATGCTTAGAGCAGTGTGTCTGTGTATCTCTTGGCAGTAGTGAGTCCATACTTGCTCTGCAGCAGCAGTGTGCATAGCAGATCTAGTGCGCCAATACCATAACCATTAACATATAATTTCTTAGAGCAAAAAAGGTCAGAAAATTTCTTGCCACGGCCCTGGAATGAAAATGTATTCCCCGTGTCATTCTCGCGAAACAGTATAATTTTGTCCCAGAAAAATGAAGAACATTTGTATTTTTATAACCACTTGAAAAGGTGACCTGAATAAATTACATTTTCCCACTTCAAGTCAAAAGTACCAGGGCCATAATCAGCATAGACTGAGGGACCACCACAGGAGTCCACAATTCATGATGTGGTCATCCAATATGGGTTTTTCAAAGGCTGATTTTAAAATATTACCCCAAATTAATTAATTATGTGGTCACAGTCTGCACAGTATTTAAAAAGATCAATTACGTGCATTCAAATGTATTAACTAATCTGACTATTAAAAAATTTCAGGTTAAAGCAACATTGACTATAACAGTACTAGCTGATCGATCAGAAATCCATTCATATATCCCTCCATTCATCCATTGCCTATGTTCAAAGGAAGCAGAAAAAAACAGAAACACTCCAGAAATAAAATGTAGATTAAACGTGAAGCCAGCGGCAACACTGAAATTCTCATTATCACAGCAGATTGCGGTGTGACACGACCTGGCACGCCGTTTTCCTAGAGGTCATCACTATCACACGGATGAGAGAGGTTGTTTGCAAGATCTAGGGGCCTTTTCAGACATGACCTCCAGATGCTGTGAGGTCGTGTTTCACTGTGGAGAGTCGCCCGGTTGACCAATGAGAGCCTCGTGGACGGGAGCTTCATCAAGCTGGATGATTATGAGCTCAGCTGATGATGGCTTTGCTGAGAGATTGATGTGGCTCTGGGGTTGTCAGCTATTAATAATTCCATGCAAGAGTGGCGGAGGCCACTGCTCTGATTGGAATAGATTGGATTGGCCATCTGTGTGGTCGGCATGGTTACCAGAGTGGCACAGCAGCAGGAAATGCATCCTAGGTGTGACGATGCTTCTGTGTTCGAAGGGTTTGTGTCTGACTAATCTATAGCCGTGCTAACAGGATAGTTCACGCAAACAAGAATTATCATTTACTTCACATTTTAAATGTGTATGGCTTCGTTTCTTCTGTGGAACATAAATGAAGCGATTTTGAGAAATGTCCACGTGGCCATGCAGTAGAAGTCAATAGTCATCAAAACTGTTTGGTTTCCAACATTCTTTCGTCATATTTCATTTGTGTATGGAATGTGTTTTAGTGGAATGAAAGGGGTGAGATGGATTTATTAATATATATATATAGATATTGTTTTATTTTCAAGACCAAGAACAAACTGCCTTATAAGAAATTATGTAAAAACTTACAATCATTAAAAATAATAGATAAACAAAAATAAGAACAAAATAATAACAACAAAATAATGATTATTAAAAAAATGTATAAATAATAACAAATTCAATATATATATACAGTGGGTACGGAAAGTATTCAGACCCCCTTAAATTGTTCACTCTTTGTTATATTGCAGCCATTTGCTAAAATCATTTAAGTTAATTTTTTTAACATTAATGTAGACAGCACCCCATATTGACAGAAAAACACAGAATTGTTGACATTTTTGCAGATTTATTAAAAAAGAAAAACTGAAATATCACATGGTCCTAAGTATTCAGACCCTTTGCTCAGTATTTAGTAGAAGCACCCTTTTGATCTAATACAGCCATGAGTCTTTTTGGGAAAGATGCAACAAGTTTTTCACACCTGGATTTGGGGATCCTCTGCCATTCCTCCTTGGGGAAAAAAATTAACTTTTATGATTTTAGCAAATGGCTGCAATATAACAAAGAGTGAAAAATTTAAGGGGGTCTGAATACTTTCCGTACCCACTGTATATATATATATATATATATGCAATCTATGTAATTAGGTAACGTAGATGCACAATAACATAAATTACATACAATACATATATTTAACATAGTTACATATACACATACAAATGTATGTGCACGTATTAATGTTAATAAATAATAAAAAAAAAATATAAATATAGTAAAAAATGAAATGAAATTTAATTAAAAAAAATAAAAATATATATATCACAATCAAGAACAGTGTTGCCAAGTCCTGCATTGTCCTGCAGAATTGGGCTACTTTTATACTGATGCTGTGGGTTGTTTTTTTAGTCTGCGGGGTTGAAACAAAACTCCTCACCCTCCCAGAACGCAATTTGGACAGAGGTGTAACCCCCTGAAATGTGATTTTGGAATGATCTTGAGAGCTAAGTTGCCTCAGAATGTAATTGGGCTATAGTTTTGGTTGTGATTGGGCTAGATTTGAGAAGCAATTCGTCTGGTTTTGTACTACTGATTTACAGTAAACACATGTGGATTTATGTTTTATATCTACAGGGAATTAAGTCTGCACATCACATCACATCTCACTCACTCATACATACATAAAAAAATTTGATCTGGATGAATACCCCCTCCATACTTACACTCTCAAGTCAAGAACAGGCAGAAGCATGTCTTCATGAATAAGTAAAGAGTGCTGCATGCCAGTAGGATTAGTAAATGTAGGTTAAGGAGCCCGGTTAAAGCCACACTCAGTCAGCAGTTAATCCAATCTACTGTAATAATATTACAACATTACATTTTACAACTCTCAGATTGATCTCGACTTATGGTCAAAGCCAGAGCTGGTTTATGAAGAATACTTGCTTATGACAAATGGGTCAATGAAATAGAACTGTCCATAATAAAGAAAAGGAAACTTTAGTTTCACATACCTTTTTGAATTCACGTTTTTTGAATTCTTCAATTTAATGACTCATGTAGCGTCAAAAATAAAGTATAATATATTTTCCTTATATATGTGAACATATACATCACTATCTTCAAAAAAACTTTTAAAATATTTTTTAAAAACTTATTTTTTTTAAAGTAACATAATGAATTATTAATTCATAAATAACATTGTTTTTTGAAGAGTCATACAACATGACATTTTAAAATCCGGAGTAACCACAACCATGTCAAAATAGTCACTTGTTGACTTTGGCTCACGTATGTTGGTTGTACCACATGATAATAAGTAGTGAACATGTTTTGTTACAATATTATTATAATATTAAATATATAATAATAATAAAAAAAAAAATTTAACACTTGTTGAAAAATTGTAAAAAAAAAAAATACAAGGATTTTTTTAAATTTAAGGATATTTATTTAAAACAAAGTTTTTAAAGATTGAAATAAAGAATGAATTTTGATTTCAGGACAGTTAATATGTTTGACTTTATGCCTCTGTATGAATTTGAGTTCAGAAATTAAAATCTGGCTATCATAGAAGAGGTCTATTCGAGTGATTGTATGTACAAAAATTTATTTTTAATATATATATTTTTTTAATAAAAAATGTCAATAAGAAAAAAATGACTGACCACTGTCAGCATCACCCAGCCAAATGAGGTACCAAAGTCACCATGCATGTGGAAAAACAATAATGCTTCCAACCCATTTGAATCTAATTTAGCCTGCAAATAAGGAGGGATCTTTTCAGCACAGGCAACAAGCATGTTTTCTTTGCAAACCAACCTTTTTGCTGTTCTCTTTCACTCTATGATCTGCACTGCTTTCATTGAGTTCGAGGATTTATAGAGCCAGCTTTACATGTTATTTATTGAGGATGTATCATGGTGTGCACAGCTGCTGCTCTGTGGCTAGTGTATATAATGGCTGCGCAGCTGCTTGTAATTCACAGTGATCAGGATACGCAGACAGCAGTAAAGACAGCTGAATCTGCTCATCTTACCTATAGCAGGACGAAATAAGCATACATGGGCGATGTGACAAGGACTTCTTATATGGACAATGAAAGGTCAGATGCTTAGAGCTCTAGAACAGTACACTGAGTGGATGAAATGATCTCTTTGTGATGGGCGTATCTTTCTTGATTCTAATGGCTTATGAGGTATGAGGACCACTGAAGGTCAACAGAAGAGCCAGTGTCTCTACTTACAATTCAAAACTCCAAAAATGTACCCATACGTACAATTCACTGCAGTTTCCAGCTGAAATGAACACTAGTGACAATAAAACACCAACAACCTGTACTCCTTTTCACACAAATTACGATTACAGGGGCAGATTATCGATTTATAAAGACTTATTTCCACGTAGTTCCCAACATAATACTATGTTATGACCTCAGAACACTTTTACCATATAGTGCACGATTTGTAAACAAAAGTATTTTTTTGAGCAATACCAGGAACACTTATGAGGTGGAGAGGTCAAAATAATCAAAGTGGAAAGTGGAACTAGAGCTTAAGTCTTGTAGAAGCAAGCTAAAATGGCATGTGACTATGTGTGATGAAAATACATGAGAAAAAAACGAGACTACTTTACCAGTGGTTGGTGTAGTAATGGATTCTATGGGTGGGATTGTCTCTGTTGTTGTAGATTCTGATGTGATGGACTGACTTGAAGCTTCTGGTATTAACATTATCAGTTAGGTTTCTTTTTGTAAAGTGATGTGACATGTGGCCAAGTATGGTGACCCATACTTGGAATTAGTGCTCTGCATTTAACCCATCCAAAGTGCGCACACACAGCAGTGAACACACACCGTGAACACACACACGGAGCAGTGGGCAGCCATTTATGCTGCGGCACCCGGGGAGCAGTTGGGGGTTCGGTGTCTTGCTCAAGGGCAGCTCAGTCGTGGTATTGAAGGTGGAAGAGAGCGCTGTACATTCACTCCCCCCACCTACAATCCCTGCCGGTACGAGACTCGAACCCGCAACCTTTGGGTTACGAGTCCGACTCTCTAACGACGCTCCACGACTCTCCACGACTTCCCCAAAAGTTTCAAACACGATAAAGCAATTAACTTTTAGAGCTACTCGGCAGACATTTCATTTCTGAACTGCCGCACAACAACCAACATAATAATTTTTTTTGGGATAAAACCAGTTCTAGATTAAACTGAACACAAAAGTTAGTGTCCACTTATTGGACATTTCACTTTGAAAATGTTGTGAAATGTGGAAGAAGCAACATAATATGATTTTGCCAAAATATCAATCCAGGCACAGTTTTACAGTGAGCCTGGGCTGAAAAGGTAGCACCTTTCTCAAAATGTTCACTTACATTTTACATTCTTTGGTACATGACATGCAAGAAAAAATAAATAAATCGTGTGCACAATTTACTAATTCGTTCCCTCCATGTACTAAAACGTGCACACGATTACTATTTCACTCCCTCGATTTGCTAAATCATGCGCACAATTTACTAATTCATTCTCTTGATTTATAAATCATGTGCACGATTTAGAAAATCGAGGGAACGAATTAGTAAATCGTGCACATGTGCGGGGCTCCATACTTTGGTGCTAATTATTATCATACTTTTTATTTTCACATAAAATCGATATTTTGGTAAATATTTAGTTCAGGTACATTTTTAGAAATTCTATTATTAATTATAAAACACTGGTTTAGTATAGCTGGATATTTAGCAAGGGCGGGAACATTCTAGAAGTTTCTGTAATATTCTATTTCTAATATTCTAGCTTTCTGGAACATTCCAGAACATCCAGATCAGCCAACGTACACTTCTGAAGTTTTGGATGACTTACTTTTGGTGGCTGTTTATATTAAACTGTTGTTAGCTCAGCATTATGAATGTACCATATCATTTTTTTTATGCATGATTCGTTTGTATAAGTTGTCAACATATTTTTTCGTTTTAATGAGCACTGTTAATGATACACAAAAAGTGATTTTCGTATTAACTTCTGATTAACTAAAAATAAAAGTAAAACAGATCTTTAGTATAAAAACAAATGTTTGATAAAAATTGGTTTCAGTCTAATATTTTTCCTCTTTTGGAGGGTCATGCAAATGCTACACTCTAAAAAATGCTGGGTTGTTTCAACCCAACTTTGGGTCAAATATGGACTAACCCAACCGTTGGGTTAAACTTTTACATTCAGTTTTTAACCCAAAAGTTGGGTTAGTCCAAATTTGACCCAAAGTTGGGTTGAAATAACCCAGCATTGTTTAGTGTGTATGAATGCTATAGTACATTTTTTCTTTTGCTTTCAGAGTAAATGGGAACGCAGGAATCGGATTTGCTGCAGTCTCCCATTCATCACTACAGAAGTTTCCCCATCCATGGTGACTTTGGTGACAGCTGGTCATCTTAGAAGGCCATTTATCAAACAACTATTTATGACCATGAATGCATGGTGAGTTATTATTAATAATTATTAATTGATATTTGTGCTAAATGTTAATGTTGACTGAGTACAGTAGAAGCCACAAAACCCCAGTTTTGATGGGATTTTTAATAGTATGTTGCCATGGCCACAGAATCCCGCCATCTCATAATTCACTGCTGTGGCATACAACAACCAATCTGTCCAGGAGTGCCTGTTTTTGGAATACACCGTGGACGACGTTCAAACCAACCAGACCTTGTGTCATTTTATATGTGATTTACATTCTCTGCATGACTTTGATGTGCCAGATTGAATTCCGACGGGGCTCTATCCGCATCTCTTGAGGATGTTTTCCATTTGTTTTCTTACAAAGACACCACACCGCTCTGCATGAGATGTAGACAGGAGAGTGGTGAAAGATAATCACTCTTCAGCATCTCAAAGCCTGGCTCAGCTCTACTTCACGTGCATCTGCAGGTGTTTTTGACAAAGTCAAGATGCTTGGCTTTTATTTTAGATAGGAAACGCACAGCAGTCAGACCTGTAAGCATGATATGGAAAAAGTAGATTTGGGAAACGTAAGACAAGCGAAAGATAAAATCTTCAAGTGTGCTTGAGATTTTTTAAATTCGGATAATCAAAATATGCTCCAAAAAAGTTATGTTTTCTTTCTGTTTTGTTGATTACAAAGCTACAGAGTTGCATCATACACTCTAAAAAATGCTGGGTTAAATATAACCCAGCGCTGGGTTAAAAAGGGACAAACCCAGCTATTGGGTTTTTTTGACCCAGCGGTTGGGTTCAAAACACCCCAGCCGCTGGGTCAAAACAACCCAATAGCTGGGTTGGTTTCTTTTTAACCCAGCGCTAGGTTATATTTAACCCAGCATTTTTTAGAGTGTAACCGGGGTATCGAGTGCTGCAGCGATGATATTTTTGTAGGCCAATCTGGAAGTTAGCATCACTGACAAAAACCCAATAGGATTTTTCAATTGGCTTTTGGATTACTGCAGAAAATAAGCTTTGTTGTGACTAAGAAAAGTTTATGATCTTACACACTAAAAAATGCTGGGTTATTTCAACCCAACTTTGGGTCAGATTTGGACTAACCCAACTTTTGGGTTAAAAACGGAATGTAAAAATTTAACCCAACGGTTGGGTTAGTCCATATTTGAGCCAAAGTTGAATGATGAATGAATGATGCATTTATATAGTGCTTTATTGTGTATTGTTGTACACCCAAAGCGCTTTACAATCGTATGAAGGGGTCTCTCTTCAACCACCACCAGTGTGCAGCATCCACTTGGATGATGCGACGGCAGCCACAGGACAATGGTGCCAGTGCGCTCACCACACACCAGCTACAGGTGGAGAGAGCCAATCAAGTGGTTGGGGATAATTAGGAGGCCATGATTGACAAGGGCCAGGGGGGCCATTTTGGCCAGGACACCGGGGTTACACCCCTTCTTTTTACGAGAAGTGCCATGGGATTTTTAATGACCACAGAGAGTCAGTACCTCGGTTTAACGTCTCATCCGAAAGTTGGGTTGAAACAACCCAGCATTTTTTAGAGTGTACATATTTTGTTCATAACGCGCACGGACATAAACAAAACGATTACTGCAGAAAATAAGCTTTGTTGTGACTAAGAAAAGTTTATGATCTTACACACTAAAAAATGCTGGGTTATTTCAACCCAACTTTGGGTCAGATTTGGACTAACCCAACTTTTGGGTTAAAAACGGAATGTAAAAATGTAACCCAACGGTTGGGTTAGTCCATATTTGACCCAAAGTTGAATGATGAATGAATGATGCATTTATATAGTGCTTTATTGTGTATTGTTGTACACCCAAAGCGCTTTACAATCGTATGAAGGGGTCTCTCTTCAACCACCACCAGTGTGCAGCATCCACTTGGATGATGCGACAGCAGCCACAGGACAATGGTGCCAGTGCGCTCACCACACACCAGCTACAGGTGGAGAGAGCCAATCAAGTGGTTGGGGATTATTAGGAGGCCATGATTGACAAGGGCCAGGGGGGCCATTTTGGCCAGGACACCGGGGTTACACCCCTTCTTTTTACGAGAAGTGCCATGGGATTTTTAATGACCACAGAAACAACCCAGCACTTTTTAGAGTGTACATATTTTGTTCATAACGCGCACGGACATAAACAAAACTTTTTGAAACCTAAATACACTTGGCAGGGGTAAAAAGCTAAAGTCTTTACAACTTTAACATCATCGCCGTTACACTTCTGACAACTCTTTAAAAACACATTCTCACTGAAAGTTTGAGTTCGAATAGTTTGCAAGATTGTCATTTTAGACGTAATGAGTCTGTAAACACAGACAGGGAGTACTGTAGATGAGTTTAGCTGTTCGGAATGACAATCTTTTTAGCCACTTGCTAGCACCAGCTTTTTCAAGACAAATAAACGTTTTAAAAAAATCACAAGGTGATGTTTTTATGTCATAGTATGAAACATCAAACTATTTCGGAGCTATTTGAGTGTTAACCACAGACCTTATTTCAGGCATTTAACCAAAATCCCATTTGAAAACCACTCTGACTTCTGGACGATGGAACCATAGGCCTACTCCTTTCTGGGTTTTGGCCTACAGCGAAACGTCATCCCTACAGCGCTCTGTACAAGCACCTCCTCAAACCAAGCAGTATGTGAAAACTGATTAGGTTTTGTTCAATTCCAGCTTGCTTTAGGATTTATTGTCCACACCGTCATATTGTAATCTGAACCATTTGTTCAGACAGCGTCATCAATACCTGGTGTAGCTATATCAGTTGCCATAATAATAATAACATGACACCGAGGGTGTCTGATATAATTTGGCATGTTGGCATACTCTTTAAATCAACTTCCTTCTAAAAGTGAGGCTTGAGGCCTTGTGATTCACTGATGTTACAATTTAGATTGAATATTATACTAATGATTTTTTCTTCAACCCAATAATATAGCTTATTAGTCTAATAACTGTAGTGTGGTTACATCACAATTGCGTGTTTATCACCACTATGGACAGTAATGCAGGCAATGGCTGTACCAAAACACCTTCGGCTGGAGTCATGAGCCCAACCACTAGAGGGCATCATGTCAATAATCCTTTTGGTCATCTGAGGGAACATCTGCCTCTCAGGCCAGATAGCAGCATTCTTCTCTTATTCAGAGGCATGATTAGGCTTAGGTAAAGTGATAAAGTTGTGGTATATTGCGCTATAGAAGACAATGAGTGGGATTAGATAATTCCGATTTTGGGTGCATAGCAGAAAAAGGTACAACACGGCTCTGTTCTTATTTTTGACTCTTAGCAGTTGTATGAAGTGTTCATTTTCAGATGAAAGTATTGATAATCCTAAAAGAAATATATGATGTTCAGTCTGTATCATTGTCCGAACATGATCATATTCCAGTTTTTCATATTCCATCATATTCCAGGCCACCAGTTTTAGAGGCATAAATCCAATCTTTTTTTAATGCAAGAACTATAGATATGTTTGATAAACGTTAAGCTAGCATAAAGATACCAATGAAAAGCAGTTAATTTTGAAATTGTGTTTTGTGTTCCAGAAGTTTTGACCTACTCGACTGTATTCAACAATTCAAATCTTACAACAATGCCATATATTTGACATAATCTGTTGAACTGCTGCTCAAATGATCACAGCAAAAATTGTTTTATTTGAATTATTATTATATTTTAATTATATTGAATTTATTTATTTATTTTTTCTTTTAATTATTAGCTATGTCCCCATCACAAAAAAATATATTTCTTAAAGTTTTAACATATATCCTTCCCTTCTTCAGGATTCAGAAAAAAGACAAAATATGTATTTATGTATTCTTTTTTTTTAGATGCTATATAATACATTTAATTCATAACTGCAAATCAGCATGATCCAAAACTAGTCTCTATTTAGTTACTCATGATTTTAGGCTTCGTTTGCAACCCTGTTACCCATTTTCTTTCTTTCTTTCTTTCTTTCTGTTTTGTTTAATGTTTATTAGATAATAACAAAATCACACTTTTTTATCAGGGAGTTAAACTGTATTTTTAGACATTTTCCAAATGTATTGCAAAAAAATTAAAATAAAAATGCAACCACATATAAAATAAACAGAAAATGTAACAGCTAATAAAAAACGTTTCATAAAAAAAAAAAAAAGACAAATTATTTCTCCCTTCATTTAGTAGGTGGTTAAGGCTTTATTTTGTACCTTATTCACGATAAAAGCAAAATGCACAATCTTTCAGATGGATGATTTTGAAAATATTCCTCATGCTGTTCATCTCTCTCCTGTTCTTCTCTCTCCTGCCTCCATTTCCTGTCTCACCTCCTTTATATTCTTCCTTCAACTCTTTTCATGTGGTGTTGTGCCCATCAATCATATCCATGCATTTCTCACCTTCTCTGTCTAACCTCGTTATCAAGTTCTCACTCTGAGAGTTTTAGAATTCACCTTTTTTTCTACCCCTCCCACTGCAGCTACTCTCTTCCCTCAGCACGAGTGTGTGTGTGTGTGTGTGTGTGTGCTCTTTCAGATGGGAGTCTTTCTCTGCTCTTGGGAAGCACTATAAATAGCAGCATGCAGTGATAAGCAAGAACAAGTGCTGCATTATGAAGCATAACGTGTCATACGGCCAATTCTAACATGAAATTTGCAAAATCGGTCTGCTGCAATGCAGGGAATAAAGATGGATAAGTGATTGAAACATTTAGTGCGCTCTTTTGTTCTATTTTGCATGATTATTTTTACATACATGTATGTATACTGCATAACACAACGCTCATTCTGATTGGTCAGTCGCGGGTTAATCGTTCTGTGGTTAAACATTTCTTTATGATGATGCTAAGCTGTCTAATTATATTGAATACGATCATTGTATTTGCATCGTATTTTTGTCTTGTTTTCAAGTATAAATATCTAAACATACTTTAATCAACATACATTTACTTAACAAGCAAAATAAAAGAAGATAGTCTTGTTTCTTAAAAAAAAGCTTTGCTTGAAACATAAAAAAAATCGTCAGTGGGGTATAGGAAAAATAATGTTGTTTTCCCTCTGAATTAAGGTTGTATGCATACAATCATGAATTCTTGATCAAAAAATGTCTTCTATTATTATTTGGATTATGTTTGGAGAAATATATGGAGTATGTTTTACAAGAAAAAATATTTGAGCCTTTCTACTTTAACATGTTTAAAGGGTTAGTTCACCCAAAAATGAAAATTCTGTCATTAATTACTCACCCTCGTGCTGTTTGAAACCCGTAAGACCTTCGTTCATCTTCGAAACACAATTTCCTCCCATAGACAACAAGGTAACTACCACGTTCAAGGTCCAGAAAAGTACCAGGATGATCGCTTACGAAGCTACGAGAATACTTTTTTGCGCAAAGAAAACAAAAATAACGACTTTATTCCACATTTTCGTCTCTACTGCGTCACTTTGGACGCGCGTTCATGACAGTACCATGACGCAAAAATGTGGAATAAAGTTGTTATTTTTGTTTTCTTTGTGCAAAAAAGTATTCTCGTAGCTTCGTAAGCGATCATCCTGGTACTTTTCTGGACCTTGAACGTGGTAGTTACCTTGCTGTCTATGGGAGGGTCAGAGAGCCCTCAGATTTCATCAAAAATATCTCAAATTGTGTTTCGAAGATGAACGAAGGTCTTACGGGTTTCGAACAACACGAGGGTGAGTAATTAATGACAGAATTTAAATTTTTGGGGGAACTAACCCTTTAATGCAACTTGTCATGTTTTTGTAATTATTTGAGAAATTTACTAGCAATGTATGAGTCAAAAATTGATTCTGCGCTATTTTACACATCTTCATGGTGTATGTGAGCAAGAATAATGTTTCTCTGCTGGTACAGAAGCTTATGGAGTGTGTGTGTGTGTGTGTGTGTGTGTGTAAGTGGAGCTCTCTGCTGAGACGCAGAACTCTGCATCATGAATCTTTAAACATGGGCTGGAGGCTCAGCTTTCTCACGCCACACACCACTGAAGGAGAAAAGAGAGAGAGAGAGAGAAAGGTTTTACATTTGACATCTTTCATCCTACACCCACACACCCTCTCTGTCTCTCTTCGTGAGGGTATTCCCTGACTCCTCACGCCTCCCGGGCTACGTCACGCTCCTTCCCTTTACTCTCGGGAGCGGGAGGTGTGAGCACCAGCCTCTCTCCTCTTCCTCCTCCTACTCTTCTGCAGTCTAGCTGCCCTTCACTCTCCTCTCTGATGTATCAACTACAAAAAAGAAAGCTGCTAAATCAAATATTATTATAGGAGGAGAGTGAGAGAAAACAACAGAAAGCGATAAAGAAGGTGGCAGAGATTGGCACAATGTTCAACTCAGGATCCTTGAGAGATGACCAAAATTGATTGAAAGAGATATAAATCCCTAGAAGAAAAAAGAGAAAGAAAAAGGATCGCATAAGAATGTTAGCAAGATACCACAGAACTGGCTATGTGATAATAGCATACTACTCTAATATTTCTACTCTAGTAGACTAGACAGTGTATACACTCTTAAAAATAAAGGTGCTTCATGATGCCATAGAAGAACCTTTTTGGTCAAATTGGTTCCATAAAGAACCTTTAACATCTGAAGAACCTTTCTGTTTCACAAAAGGTGCTTTGTGGCGAAGGAAGGTTCTTCAGATTATAAAAAGGTAAGAAAGAGATGGTTCTTTAAAGAACCTTTGACTGAATGGTTCTTTGTGGAACCAAACATGGTTCTTCTGTGGCATCGCTGTAAAGAACCTTTTAAGCATCTTCATTTTTAAGAGCGTACATATGTATACATTTAATAAATTGCAAATTGATCTGTTTATTAAGAAATATTAGCGCCATACTAATTTTTTTTAAATAGTAAGTGAAGCAACAGGCATTATTTCTCAACAAATATTTTGGATTTTGAATTCAGTTTGGAGAAAAGACGTCTTACCTTTTGGCGGTCTGTTAAAAACAAAAGCTGTTTAAAATGACTTAAAATGTGTTATTTAAAATTTTCTTTGCATATGAAAATTCATCATGCTAGAAAAGGAAAGACAAACTGAGTGTATTGCATTGTGGGAATGCAATACACTGTTGAATACTTAACATTTAGGGATGTAGATAATCTGGATATTCCAAGCATACAGTGCGCATACTATATACTGCAAATACAGTAAGAGTAGATGATTTGTATTTTTAGTAGAATTTATTAGTAGTGCTAATGCCATTTTCAGTATTGACCTGACAGTGGAAAGCCATTTTTACTGAAACTTGGAATAGGAATGTAAAATAACTATATTTATTTCCTGGACTGAATTAAATATTCAACACAGTGAGGTCATGTGATATCATTCTAGCATAATATCTGAATCGTTTATCATTGCATAATGTATGGAGCTTCACACATGCCATGAATTAAGAATTTGTGGCCACTGTTTAACTAAATTAAATGAATTAGGACAACATGGTCATGATTAAACTACAACGAGGGAATGAATTAAGCTACCAAGTTACTGTGGCAGTTTGTTTAAGAACTCATTTTTAGTTGGGACCAATAGCCTTGCAGAACGCCGACATACAGCGTTGTTGCGTTACGGGCGTCCCGAGTTCGAATCTCAGCTCGAGGACCTTTCCCGATCCCACCCCCTCTCTCTTCCACTTCGCTTCCTGTCTGCTCTATGCTATCCTATCATAATAAAAGTTAATCATTTTTAATGTCATATTGTACTAATTCATTCTCGTATTTTAGTTAAATTGTGGCCATGACAAGCAAACAAATTAGTACACCATGGCCACAATAAAACATGGCCACAAATGAAAAAGTTGTGAGAATGAATTCTTAATTTGTGGCCACAATATCAATTTTTCCCCATAATAATGTATAATTTATACAAAACATGGAGTATTCCAGTTTTTAAATTTTCATTTGAATTTGAAATCAACAGTGACTAAATTCAGAAACATTTGGAATCAAGTATGGTGTAGTATAATACCAGCATACTTGATTACAAATGGTCCCGAATGTGTAGTACACAGTATTTATTGCCTAATAGTATGCAAAGCAGTATGCTGTATGGAATGACTGTGACATATTATCACATGACTTAATTGCACTGCCCAAATCAGAATTATTTTCACATTGTTTCTTCAAAATTTGTGTATAAAATATCAAATAAGTTAGGAAAGAGACCTAAAAATCAGTTAATTTGTCACATGAGAAATGGAAAGTCAGGAGCGCATTGCATTGTGGGATACGGTACCCAGCACGGTGTATACTTTAGCATATGTAGAAGGTCATCTGTTATGCAAACAGAAAATGTACATGCTGCGCACATTATTCATCCTGCATGCTGCATATATACCCCTACCAAGTATTGAGTACATGTACAGTAAATGAACATACTTTCCAGAAGGCCAACAATTCACTAAAAATGTTTTTTTTATTGGTCTTATGAAGTATTCTAATTTGTTGAGATAGTGAATTGGTGGGTTTTTGTTAAATGTGAGCCAAAATCATCACAATTAAAAGAACCAAAGACTTAAACTACTTCAGTCTGTGTGCATTGAATTTATTTAATACACGAGTTTCACAATTTGAGTTGAATTACTGAAATAAATGAACTTTTCCACGACCTTTTAATTTATTGAGATGCACCTGTATGGTCAACCCAGGCTCACTGGAAAAAAAAAAGTATCTGTGGTGACATTTCTGCAAAATGATATGACATTGCTTCTTTCAAAGTAAATTTTCCAGTGAGCAGCATGAAAACCGAGTTTAGTTTTATTCAAAATGGGTGAATGTGAATCCTGCAAAGCTTTATCACATTGCATGCTGTCGAGTCAACCATGCCATTTGAGCTTTTTCCTACAAGTCTTTGAGCTCTTTTATCATGACTCCTGTTTCACTGGACTCGTACCTGAGTGCTCTGCAGTGCTGTACCAGGTGAGCTACTGAGCAAGTTTACCACATCAGAAAAGCCATACATATGAAACTGGTGAATGTAACTGGTGATGTATAAGTATTAGTGAATGAATGAATGAAACTGGTAATGTATAAGTATTAGTATTAGTATTAGTTAACAAATCATGCACAATGCTAAACTGTTCTGAGGCCATACCATTGTGAAAGGAGCTGTGAGAAAATAAGTGTCTGTTAAGTGATAATCTATCCCTGTAATCATAATTTGTGTGAAAAGGAAATTGTTGGTGTTTTACTGCCACTAGTGTTCATTTTCGCTGGAAACTTCAGTACAGTGTATGTATAGGTACGTTTTGGGAGTTTTGTAAAAAGGTCAGAAGACATTTTCCCATAAGGTTGAGTATGGTAGTATGCTATTCCAAACATAGTCAAGGTAGGAAACTTTCTGGTATGCGACAAAGCCTGTGCATTTAAATACACATTCTCCATTTGATGGAAAAGTGCTGCCTGGAAAAAAAATACATGTGCCATCTGCTCTCCATCACTCACCTCCATTGATTCATATATTTGAGATTTACCCCGATTCCTGTCTATTCCTGCCTGCTGCCCTCCAGTTTTCCCATTTTTCTTTCCCTCTTGACTTTTCTATATTTCTGTGTCACTGTCAGCCAATAGTAGAGCAGAAATGCATGCTGGCAGCTCTAAGCCTGAAAAAAATCAATGAGGAGGGTTTGTTTGTGAGTAATGTGTTTGTGTGTGTGCTTGTGGGCTAGTATACAATCTGTGAATAGTCTGTGTATGATGTGACTTATTATAAGTGTGTGTATGGAATGAGTAACAGCTGGAGAGGGAATCGATAGTGGCTGTAACTGATTGAGAGAGAGAAAGAGAGAGAGAGAGAGGTAGAAACAGAGGTAACACTTTATTTGATAGTCTACTTTAGACATTCTACTACCTATTAGTAACTTTGCAACTACATGTCAACTATTAATAGACTGTCTGCTTAATGTCTGGTAACATTTTATTTTGATGGTCACTCAAGAGACAATTCTACTGACTATAAGTAACTTTGCATGTATGTCAACTTATTCTACTAACCCTAACCCAACAGTCTACTAACCCTAACCCTGTCCCTTTTTTTAGGTGTATGGGTTCAATACTGAGCACGTTTACATGCACACCAGTAAGCTCATAACTCACAAATATCAGCTTATTAAACATGCACATCATAAGCTGCGTTTACGTGACTTCATTAATAAATCAGGTTATTTCCCTGTAGTGACGTCAAAATATAACAATTTGCGTTTCTGACTCCGAGTATTCCATACATTTGTCAGTTGTGATGTTAAATTAAGCTTGCAACATGTCAACTTGCAACATGCTGGGAAACTTGCAGCTCATATATTATCCTCTCATGCAGTTATAAACGCAGCATTGTTGCACGAGATGAGAACACATTTGTATTATTTTCTGAGTCATGAAAAAGTCTGCTTTCGTGATATATTTCCTTCTTTCTTTACTGCAAGACGTTTGCCAGGTCTAGTTGCGCTTAAATCTGCACTAACGATGCATTCCTGTCACGTATCACGCATGCACACTTCAATAAGCCGACAGAAAGCGGGTTATTGCGTTTACATGCCATGCGAAATCGGAATACGAGGCAAAAAATACCTGTTGCGATCGGTTTATGCTTACGCCGTTTATGACCTTACTCCGATAAAAAAAAAAACGGGTTACCGCGTTTACATGACCAAGTGCGTTTTCGGGTTTATTAAGCATAATCGGCTTAAGAACGTGCATGTAAACGCGCTCAATGTTGAGAACTAAAGAGGGTTCAATGAATTTAAATGTACTGTTAATTTCAAAGAGGAGTTTTAAATTAAAAACGCAACATTGGATTATTGTGTGTAGACTTCTATGTAGTGAGCACCATCATTTGTGAATAGTGTCAAATGGATTTGAAATGCGGATTAAATTGTGTGTGCATATCAATATAAGAAATCAACTTTATCTCTTAAAAATCTTTCGGAGAAATAAATATAGAAAAAAAAAAAAAAACAGAATTATTGTCTTAGCGTGGTGAAAGAGCTGTAAAAAACAACTGACATTCATTCATCTTTAAGTGTGCCTAGATTAAGTTGACAAGATGTCAGAAATTGAAAGCAGGATATTTTTATTTCAGCAGTCAATATCACTGCAGTTTCCATTGTTTCCAAATCAAATGTGGTTTTGTGTATTGTGACGCATGTACTACTGTGATGAATGTCATATATTCTGTCATTCTACTCTAAATTACATTCAGTCTGAGAGTTAAATTGCACTAAATGAATAAATAATAACATGCATCATCTAAAAATAGTTTGCATGGATGTAATCTTGTAAACTAAAGAGAAATAAAAACTATGGAGTAGTTTTATTCTATATACTGTATAATACTATGCTATGTCCTACTATGCACCATAGCAACTGCGTAGCAAGGCCTACTGTGCACCTTAGCAACTGCGTTGCAAGGCCTGGCAACCGCCTAGACCAACAGACCAACACTGAAATGCCAAAAATATACTTGACTTTTATTATTCTCAAAATAAGCTAATTATAATTATGATACTTTAAACCTAGAGACAGCTTCCCCCCCCCCCCATTTTAAATATGATTTTATTAAATCATTATTTGGCCTGTTTTATAAACTGCCCCATTTAAAAGGTTTGATTTTTATTTGTGAGAACATTTTTATAAATGTGTCCCTCGCAGGTATAGAGAAACAAGCCCTTCCCAGCAGAGCAGAATGAGTTCATTCTTTCAGTTCACTGGGTCTTTATACTCTCCCACACTTAATAAATGAATCGAGGACTAATTCAGATCTAAACTGCTGCTCACAGTGTTAGCCCTTGCTGAAGGGAGGTCTGGGTATATTAGGCTTGTGTGTGAATCTTGGCATGGGCATGTTTTTGGGGTGTTTCTGTAATATTTAATATGGTGTAAGGCTGCTAGTGTGTGTGTACTTTTATAGACAGCCTGTTAGCAGTGTTCTGTTTGTGAACTCCATGCTGTGCTAGCAGACACACATGATGTACAGAAGACGTACTGTGCCGGTGGCGAGGTACAGTTATGGAATCAAATGGTAACGTATTCCAATGATGCATACCCTAAGTAAATGGTTATCATTTTATTGTACCATAACCTTGTTATCATACCTATTCTATTCTATTCTATTCTAAAATAGAAATACTTTTTTGTTAATGCACACATTTCTGTACTATTCTATTCAAGATTATTAAGAATTTGTCACTAATATTTCAAAATATTTTTGGTTTTTGCAGTTCATTTTTTTAAATTATATATTTTTTTGTCTCAAATATTTCACCAGCTAAATATTGTTTTATAAAGTGTTTTATAGAATTTAAATTGAATTGAATTGAATGATTTTTCATAAATATTTTACCAGTCATATTTATATATTTGAATGTACTACTTTAGTTTGTTCTTATAGTATTTCTATTCTATTCCACTTTTAATTTAGTTATTTTTAGTTATTAAAATCATTTAAATTATTTTCAGTAAAATATTTGTCAGTTTTATTAAAGAAAAAGAAATTTTATGAAATAGACATTTTCCGATATTAATTCTATTCTATTCTATTCTTAAAAATTGTCTTGAAGATTTTGCCACAAATATTCAGACAACTGTTTTTTAAAGGTGTCATCGGATGCCAATTTTCCACAAGTTGATATGATTCTTTAGGGTCTTAATGAAAAGTCTATAACATACTTTGGTTAAAATTTTGGTTTAAAAAAGGTAGTGTAAAAAACACCCTTTTTACCTTGTTAAAATCAGCTCTATTCACAGCGACCCGTTTTGTTGCATTTCCCTTTAAATGCTAATGAGCTCTGCTCACCCCGCCCCTCTCTTCCATGGGGTGACGAGACGTCCTGTTTACTTCAGCCACATTTAGCTGCATTTAGCCGTGAAACTGGCTAACTAGCACATTATTAGGAAAGGCGATTTGCAAAGATTCATAAAAAACCCTTATACTCACTTCTTCTGTAGATGGATCACGAATGATTCGCGCAAACATAAATGCATTTAGGCAGAGGAGGGTGCATTCCCTTCAAAAACGAAAGTAACGTTAATCTTCTGCGTCTTCAGCGGCTCAGATGTCGGGAGTAAATGACGACTGCTATGTTCATTATTACATCCAACAACAGAACACCTCAATCGCTTAGGAGCCATTCTTACTTCGGTGTCGAAACAATGGCGGTCGGACTGTTACAGCTCACTCAGGGTGGGTCTAAGGTAAGATGGCAGTGTCAATCAACAATCGTGGGAGGGGCCTGCTGAGAATGGCTTGATTTGAAAAAGGGGATATTATTTATAGAGATTTAAAAAATACCACTGGGGGGGTGGGGGTTATCATTATAGGGTGGTTGTGTACACACACTGCCAACACACATTTATGTTCAAATAACATGTAAAAGTGAGTTTTGCATCCGATGACCCCTAAAAAAGTTCCGATTTCCGTAAGCTCTTATCACAACTTTTCTCCCACTGGCTAATTTCCGATGCCCCTATTATTGTCATAAGCTGCATGTGAGAGTTGACATGCTTCTCTTTTTCACTCTCTATCTCTCTCTCACACACCCTCGCTCTGTCTTAAACGGGGATGGTGATTAGAGCAATATCTGTAACTTTCCTCTAGCTACACGTCACAATCTCATTCACACACACATTTCCTTTCACACCTCTCATTGAGTTGCTTCACAATGAACATCGCTTTTTCTGTTGAAAGCAAGCGGTCTAGTATAATGGCATTGGCTATGTACAAACTCCACAGGCATACAAGCTGGTGTTTTAGGTTATGACTTCATGGCTCTATATGGTTCTTAGGTTCAGGTGGTTACTGTGTGCATTTGTTTGTATTTATGTGCGTGTGTGGGAGAGTGAAGATTAAAAGCATTATGTATACTTTAAATTCTCTTAAACTACCACACTCCAGTACCTAACCTTGAGTGTTGCAGCACACAATCACCCACACACACCGTTCACAAAGCTCTCTATGGACCAGCCAGTCTTTACACATGATCACCTGCACATTAAAAGACTCTTGCAGGTGTCGTCTCTGCTGTTGTTATAGACATGCTGCTATTTATGGCAGCCACATGTACCCATCAGGCCATAAACTTGGGTAGCATTCGCCACAGTAACAGCCCAAAAAACCTTTGTATAATAGATCTAAGTGTGCTTTGTTCTAAGAGCTTTACATTAGAAGCTGTGGCTGAAGGGAAGCACTTAAAAGGCTAATTCGACTTCAGTGAGAGAATCAAATGTATAAAAACGTATCAGTAACATGTTTATATTGTTACACGTCAGTATTGATTTCAAACAGGAAGGTGGGGGTGGATTCCAGAAGCATGCTTTTACTGAACCAGTCAGGCAGAGAGATTTGTGCTGGAATGTGTGGAGAAAGAAGAATCAGCATTTTTAGGATAGAAAGAGAGAGAGACGGGTGAGAGCAAGGGGTGAAATTGGCCAAACAGTGTGCATCTCCCTTAGGCCATCTAGAATTAACCAATCAGAACACTGCACTGGTCTACTGCAAGCCAACTGGAGCACTGTTACTGTCTATGACTAGCCAATCAGAGCACTGTTAACATCTATAATGGATCAATCGGAGCACTCTATGTGTCTTTAACCGACCAATCAGAACATAGATATCTAGTAAATTTTAAAGCTATGAAATCAAAATGCATGAGTAAATGTAAGTTGGTTGGCTCGATTGACTCTTTTATTTATAAGGCAGGGCTTATTCTGCCTATAGTACACATTGAACATTCTCCCATTTACAATAAAATGTGTGCATTTTCTTGTTATTTCTAAAGTCTTTGTTTGATACCATAACATAAAATGGAATAAACTCAACAAGTTAAGCTAACTCAAATATTTGAGTATGCCAATTTTAAATGTAAATGAATAAATAAAATATTTATGAGTAATGTGAACTTGTTTTATTTAAATCCTCTAAAAACAGCAGCTAACTATTAAAGGGGTCATATGATGCGATTTCAATTTGTCCTTTCTCTTTGGAGTGTTACAAGATCTTGGTGCATAAAGAAGATCTGTAAAGTTACAAAGACTGAAGTCTCAAATCCAAAGAGATATTCTTTATAAACGTTAAGAGTTAGCCACGCCTACCTAAAACGGCTCATTCTAACACGCCCCCACATGTCTACCTCACTATGTGGGAAGATTTGCATAACGCCGCCCAAATGTTCACTCAAAGAAAGAAGGCGTAACTTTTATTCTCGCTGTAGTATTGTTGTTGCCGCCGCCGCCGCCGCCATGTCGTGAAGACGCTGTGTGCTTCATTGTGAAAGCGAAGCTACTTTGTTTGGTCTTCCAAAAGAGGATGATATCCGCTTTGTCATACCTGGAGCTGATCCATGCTGGTTGCTGAGGAAATACATCAACTTAGTGCTGTGGATCGTTGGATCGGCTATCACCGTGGATGAAGCGGAGTCCAGCCCGGGGTCGTCACATGTGGCTGCCGCTCCTTCGTCAAATCCGCCGGCCGTGCCGTTCTTGACTCCGCTGCCTCAGTTCACTCTAGCCCGGCCTCAGCTCACAGCTCACAGCTCACGCTGAAAGCGAAACTACTTTGTTTGGTCTTCCAAAAGAGGACACAACTAGAAAACAGTGGTTAAGTTGTATTTACAACACTGTTCCAGAACAGTTTAACCAAAATCCAGATGTGTGCAGCACATTTTATGTTGGACTGTTTCCTGATCCTGGGAGAGTAGACTACAATGCCAGCTGTTCTGACTCACAGACTGTAAGTACGTTTTCATTTAAAGGATTTGCCACTGATGATTCAAACGCAAGTTTTGGGCAGTGTAGAGTAGCGCTTGTTGTTTGTCATTTCTCCGATCACAAATGCAGACAGGGTTTTATGTTTACACGGCGCGATGCAACGCAACGCGTAAAAAGACAGTATAAGTCATTATAATCAGTAATTATGTCTCCACTGGATGCAACAAATGCCTTGTTTGTAATGGGTTTTAATGTTTTTGTCTCGTCGCTCCGGCCGGGACACGGCATCAACAGTATGTGAGGGGCGTAACATTTCCGTCACACGCTTGAGGTATTGGGCCAATCACAATGCACTGGATAGCTGGCCAATCACAGCACACCTCACTTTTCAGACCGATGAGCTTTGTAAAAATCGACGCGTTTCAAAAAGGCGGGGCATAGAGGAGAAACAATAATGTACAGTATGCGGAAAATAATGTGTTTTTTGAACCTTAAACCGCATAAACACATTTCATTACACTAAATACATCAAATAATGTTCTTTTTAGCAGCATCATATGACCCCTTTAAAACGTTCACACTTTATTGTAAGGTCCAATTCTCGCTATTAACAAACCATTAACTACGACTTTTGCCTCAATAAACTCCTAATTTGCTGCTTATTAATAGCTAGTTTAGGTATTAGGATTAGGGATGTAGAATATGGTCATGCAGAATATGTACTTTATAAGTACCAGTAAACAGTCAATATACAATAATAATATGCATGCTAATAAGCAACTATAATTAGTGAGAATTGGTCCCTATACTGAAGTGTTACCATTAAGACGATAACAGATCTCCTCCTACATCAGAACAACACAATATCAGAATCATTTTCTTAAGTTTTGGTTAAAGATGAAGAATTAGATGAATGAGTAATAGTTGTAGCTCAATCAATGAGAATCAATGCTCAATCAGGACACTCTCCATGACTTTAACTGACCAATCAATACACTGCACCTGTATATTATTAACCAGAGCACTACTGTCTATAACCAACCAATCAGAGCACTGTTATCATCTAATGGACCAACTGGAGCACTCTCTATGTCTTTTGATGACCAATCAGAACACTGTTATGGTTTAGAACTGATCAATCAGAGTGCTGTTACCATCTATGACTGACAAATTAGAGCACTGTTAAACACTTAAACTGAGCCATCAGAGCACTGTTGCTGTCTACAATGAACCAATCAGAACATTGTTACCATCTACAACTGACCAATCAGAGCACTGCCTCGCCCCAGCACATTATTTACTTGTTGCCAGCTCTGGGAAAGGTGGTTTTAAGTATTTGAATGACTGCAAGTGATCTGTCTCAATCAATCTGAGCTTACAAGGAGGCTTGTGTTAACAACTAGCCCTTCCACTTCCTCCAAACACACACACTCACACACACCCACACACACACTCTGGGGCACACACACAGGTTTCAGCCAATCATAGATGCCAAACAGGAGGAGTGGATATTCACAGTCCTCTGAACTATTGGGCCTTGTTAGCATAAACCGTTTTTGTATGAGCTGTTTTCGCTGTGTGTATGTGTGTGTTTGAGGGAAAGTTTGTCCTTACACACCTAAAAACACATTACGTACCAGCTCAGTGCTGATAACACCTACTTTTGTGGAAGTATTGCACACTTGGTTAGATTTTGCCTCACTGATATTCAAAGAATGCTGTTTGCTCATGTGTATTCATAACAGTAGATGTAATAGAGTTATGCCGCCAAAGGTAGAATAAAATACTGAAAATAATAACACAAATAACAAAACACTTTCTCATAAAAAAAACATGCAAAAATTATGACTGGCTGAAAAACTTCTCCTCCACATTCGTGCATATTCATTCATTCTTGTGCTTCAAGACATGCTGCACCAGGTTCGAAATCAATGGCATTGGTTCAAATGTGCATTGTGACTGATTTACATGTTGCATTTGCTCTCAAATGTGATTTGAAGGCATCATTCACCCAAGCATGAATATCTCTATGATACTTTACTCACCCTCATGTCATATTTTAAGAAGTGTCTTTTTCCCCATACAATAGAAGTCAATGGGCTTCAATATTTTTGATTTCCAGTGTTCATCAACATATTTTATTTCACATGCTGTTTATCATTTTTGGGCATTGTACAGAAATGAGCAGACTGCACATTTCTTAAACAACTCCTTTGTGTTCCACAAAACACAGGAAGTCATACAGGTTCACAAAATCAAAGCAGTGAGTAAACAACTTTCTTGGCTTTACACTGTACAGTAATTTGAGAGTGATGAAAATAAACAAGATTGGTTTGCTATTCAAAATGAAAGGTCAAAAATTAGATGAAGTTTCTCATTTCAATTAATCTCTTAATTATTGGTCAAGGAACGCCAGAAGAATTACGACGGGATTGATGTAAACTGTTTTTTTCTAGAGTTATGATTGGCTGGATTACATAAACATGCTCTTTTTAAAACTTCAGAACGCCATGCAATGTAAAAACGTAACATTTTCCAAGATGTTTGGTTTGTTATTGTACTGCTGGAGGACAGCTAAGTGGGACAGGGCTTTACATTCACGCAAACATATAGCATGTAGGGTGTGATCCTAATTCATAATTCCAAGGCCATGTGAGAGAGTGAAAACACAGCCCTGAGTATCACATGCACACTGATCATGTGATGAAGGCCAGTATGATTACGCACACACACACACACACACACACACACACACACACACACCTGACCTACTTCTCTCATATAAACAGACATGTTACACACAACTTTATTTAAATCACTAAACCTAATAACCTAACAAGCCTAACAAGAATTTGAAACAAGAACATTATTTTCTGATTCCATTACAAATCATACTGCAAAAACAAGAACAAACAAACAAAAAAAAAACCTGGCTGATAGAAAATAATACATGAAATACTTTATTGAATTATGCTTAAAACAGATGGGGAAAAAAATCTGCAAGTGCAATTTTATGCCGTTTTAAAATATTTAGATTAAGGCTTTCTGCAGTGCTTTAGAGCTACTGTCACTACTTTGACATACACAGGTTTATATAAATCTCTTATATTAAATTATGGTTTTCTTTACTCATTAAGACCATCTAAAATACTAAAACAAACACTAACTTAGCTGATAAATGATCCCATAAATGTGTTATATATTATCAGCTTCCTGTAAATTTGATGGCTTTATAAGCAAGCTCATAAATTTACCTTTGCACTCCAAATTAAACACTAACTTGTACTTCCTCTGCTGTGCTCTTATCCAATCACTGTCCAGAATCCTCTGAAACCTGATCCTGATGACATATGTAGTCCACTAGCCACCCCCATGTGTTTGTATAAAGGGGAATACACCTTTAAGCAGGTCCTGGTTAGTGACTTCATGGGTGTGGGATTCCATGATGGTGTGTGAACAGGTCTGACAGACGTGCTGAGGTCCATCTTCACAGTTTAACACCCGGGTGTGACTGATTGTGAGACATTCCAACTGCAAACCGAATTAAATCAGAAAGGATTTTAAGTTGTATTGTAGAAAAGCAGGCTGCATGTGAAGCCAAGGGCTGGTAACATTATGATGTGATGCAATAGAGTGAAATCATGAGTGTTGGATAAACTTCATTATTAAATTCAGCTCATTTTAGCTTTAAATTGCTTTGGTAGTTGATGAAATTGTTTCTATGTGTTTACTCTTTCCAATATTGGTGCTAGTTGAGTTTTATTGCTCATTAGCAAGATGTATGTTGTTTCTAAACCTAGTGAGCTGCCTACGTAGACAACATCACATGTGTGCAAAAAGGTAAGCAGCATAATTACGATGGTCTTCAGGCCTAATCTAAGTCAGAATTGCATGCATTTTTAATGGAGAAGGCACAATGTATTGTAACATCTGTTCAAGGTGGTGGATGAATTTCATTTAATAACAAAAAATGATTCGGTCAATTAAATATTTGCACAAGAAATATATACTGTGCACGCACTGTGCATGCATATCATATATGACACTATAATTATATAATTACAAGGATAACGACAGATACAGTAAACAGCCTTCTAATTTATTAGAGGTAAGATATTAGTGAAGCCACATAGTGTGCAAACTGAGTAGACATTCTGTGCACAGGAACAGTGAACACTAAATAGGGACCCTGTCAACCGGAACGCAGTCTTTGACTTGAAAGATCAGATTACCATTCTTACGCTTCAGTTTAACCATGTATTAATTAGCAGTTTCCAATACCAACCAACTGGTTAGAAACTAGGGTGTCTTACATAACTCCACCACTACCTTTTCCACACCACCCAACTTTTCCTATTTATTAAAACAGGCAGCCGGGAACACTGTGTTCCTTTGTAGAGGTCAGCTGCTGTGATAGAACAGGCTAGTGCTGCCCTCATGTAACCCTTGCCTCTGCCTGGCATGGATGAACAAGCGTATTAGCAACTAACTGTGGTTTGTGTTGTGCAACTCTGGCACAGGAAGAGAAGACACAGTGATGTGAAGTGTGTTTACTAAGTAGATAGTGAAATGCAGCTGAAAAGAACAATTAAATCAAGAAAAGAAGAAATATGTCAACCGGATCTTATGAGAAAATTTAAATTAGGGTAGGCAATTTTTTTAAGGCAATAAACATTTTTGTTATACTGGTTGAAAGTCTCAGTGGTGTACGGAGCCCCTAAACTAAAGGGACATGGTGGTGGAAAAAAATATTTTTCAAATGTTTTGCATTCTCTCGCAAAACCTTTGCATTCTCTGGCAAAACCAGTTGAGTTCGGACAAACCAGTGTTTATCATACAGCTTGCAGTGGTTCATAAAACACTTAACAAGGCTTAATGAAGATGATAAAAAAGACCAAATATGTTATATTATGTATATTAAAAATATATATTGTGTACATGCAAGTAGATGAGCCAAAGTATGAGCTGAGGGGATAAGCATTTAATCCCCCATAGAAATGCACACTTAATGTTGCTTAATATAAAAAAAACAGTTATAAAAAGCCCAATTGTAATATTTTATTAAAAATATACACTATGTACAGAAAAGCAATGTGCTAAGAGTTTTTTTTTATAATGTTTTGTCTACACGGGTGAAAACACGTGAAACCGTTCTTGGCTCATCTGCTTTTCTGTGCATAATATAAACTGTAAACAGATTTGGTATTTTTAAATCACTAAAGTCTTCATTCATGATTAGCCTACCTTAAAGGGCTTGATTTGAGAAAGGGGAAAACATTTAACCAGATTAAAAAAAACCACTGGGTGGATTTTTATCAATATTGGGTGGTTGTGTACGCACACTGCCAACACACATTTCAATTCAAACAACTTGTAAATGCCCATGTAGCATCCTATGACCCCTTTAAGCTTAATGAAAAGAGCTTAACGTACAGCGTGTTGCGTTCATATTCTGGACTATTCTGCTTTATTAATAATAATTTTATTAATATGCCTTGAACTAAGCTCTGACTGTATTTCTTTATACTTGAGTCCAAGTTCAAAATAAAACTCTATGAACCGCTCCATTCTGAACATACAGAGCTGTATGAACCACTGTAAGCTTTAAAGTAAACTGGACGTGTTTGTCCGAACTCAACTGGTTTTGCAAGAGAACGTACAAGTGAACACAAAAGTTTTGTGAGAGAACACAAATATCTTTGCGAGAGAACGCAAAAGTTTTGCGAGGGAACGCAAATTTTCTTGAGGGAACAAAAAACTATTGAAAAATATTTTTTCCTCCTACCCTGAATTTTTTCCACTCACCCCGATTTTTTTCCACCACCATGTCCCTTTAGGGGCTCTGTAGTGGTCTAACTATAAAAATTTTAAAATATGTCTTCTGTGGAAGGCTCAGGACCATAAAATGTTTGTCCAATCATTGCACTGAATGTATTTGCATACCTCTGTGCAGCCAATAGTGAGAGTTTGGGGCGTATCAGGCTGAGCCAGAGGGTGTTTTGTCGGTGTGGGAAAATAAATTCAGATTCCATTACAGAATTGCGAGCCAAAATTTTAAGATTTGCCAAAATATATAGAGAAAGACAACAGGAACAAGGTAAAACAGGGTAAACATTGATAGTTTTTAACAAGATGGAGGAATTTGAAGGACTTTTTGGGTTTCAATCGATAAAATTAACTTGGTGAGTTTCTTTTTGACGTGAGCTAAACTTCAAGTTAAAAGTATACAGTAAAATGACCTTTTATTGAAAGTAACCTAGTTTTACCTTTATTTTTACCTTAAAATGCCATCACTTTTACAGACCTGTAAGAGCTGTGTTTGTGATGTTTGAGTTGTGAAGCTTGAAAACGGCATTTGCGAAGGTTGTTGAAAACATTCTTTATTTTTGTAGTTCGGCTAAATGATACTAGTAGTGCAGAAACTGCCTAACATGCTGCATGTAATTTTTTGACTGTACTAAACCATAATGATACCATAATATGTTTGCAGATGAAACATGCAAAGTTCACATACTTGTTTCTTTGGAAAACAATGCTACAGCCAGATTTACTTTGAAATGTGTGTTCTGTGTCAGAATGTCTGTTTTTATTTTGGTCTGTGTGACACCCCAGGTTGCCAGCAGAAAATACAGTGTATTGCAGCCATGGAAGCCAGCAAACAAACTGGATCAGAGATTACACATTCCAGCCAATGTAAAGAGCCTCGGCATCCATCTAAAAAGTTCTATGAAGAGAGGCATATTAAAATGTGGATAAATCAACTCATCCATTGACAATTTCGCTCATTCCTGTTATCTGTCCACAATCTGGCAACCCACGTGAGCATCGAGTCTGAGGATGAGGGGGCGGGAGAAACAACACACTCCAATATTTTGAATTCAGACTGCATTACCCATTTCAAACACTAGCTGTCAATATTACATACTGCACCTTTAACTATTTTACGAGGTGGTCCACCCCTAACCCCATTCTTAAACTAATGCCGAGTTCACACTGTAAACTAATGCCGAGTTCACACTGTATGATTTTCAAACTCGTCAGATCGCCGTTGTTTTCACACTGCGTGACTATCTGGGGTAGCATTCAGTTGTGTGTTCACATTGCACGATTGATCGGCGACAGGGGGTTTCACATTGCATGACTTCACAATATGAAGAATCGCCGACAGCTCTGTCTGGTCCGCAAACTATGTTTCACAACAAAACACACGTCAGACTGGAGTTCTCGAGCAAGACTGGAATTATAAAAAAAAATATATATATATATATATAGACCGCAAATTGTCTGTGAGCTGATTTCCAGCAACAAGGAGAAAAAGAAAAACAGATTATGCAGGAGGGAGATGCAGGGAACAGGGATTGGGTGTTCTGCAAAGAGAGTTGGAGGTAAATAATTTAGCAGTAACTGTTATGCTGATGTTGTGGCTGGTCAAGCAAATGTTTGTGCTTGTTTCTGTATGATATAATTGTTCATATAGGCTATCTATTAAAATACTGATATTCTGGTCTATAACTCCTCCCCGATCTTCCCTCTGCCCTGTATCTTGGTCTCTCATTGGCTGTAGGTCATCGCCGATGTAGTTTTCAGTCAGAAATCATTGCACACAGGGTGATTGTGAATCGCCGACAGCTCCAGCTATTTAGCATGCCAAATATTTACTTATCACGTCTTTGATAATTCACACTGTGTGATTGTCACTCGTGTGAAGTTTGTGCTTGTTTCTGTATGATATAATTGTTTATGTAGGCTATCTATTAAAATACTGATATTCTGGTCTATAACTCCTCCCCGATCTTCCCTCTGCCCTGTATCTTGGTCTCTCATTGGCTGTAGGTCATCGCCGATGTAGTTTTCAGTCAGAAATCATTGCACACAGCGTGATTCTGAATCGCCGACAGCTCCAGCTATTTAGCATGCCAAATATTTACTTATCACGTCTTTGATAATTCACACTGTGTGATTGTCACTCGTGTGAACGACCACCGATTTGCCTCCGATTTCAGGCATTTGTCGGCGATTTCGCAAAACCTGTCGGCAGGTGAAAAATTGTTTTAAAATTGTTAAAATCGTTCAGTGTGAACTCGGCATTAGGGGCTGTTTACACAATAACGCTTTCAGCCAAAAATGGGAAACTTTTTTATGCGTTTTGAGTGTCCGTTTACACGACAAAGGCGTTTTGGGGACTGAAAACGCATATTTTTGAAAACGAGTTTCAAAGTGCAAGTTTTTGAAAATGGCACCATTATCGTTTCCGTGTAAACACCCAATTCGGGAATCTTTGAAAATGGTGACGTCATGCGCGTGCATAGTACGTGTTAGGTATATAGACATGCGCAGTGCGGATTTACTTCACCAATATTACAACTAACAGCGGAGACGCATCATATACATCATATAATCGTCACTTGCCTACAGGTACTGTTTACTAACAAGGTGACAGCAGCAACTACTGGCCTGGCATACGTAATACAGCGTTTTTTTGCGGATATGTGTAAACACGAATCGTTATGAAAACGTTGTTGTGTATACATGAAACTTTTAAAAATGCAAGGGAAAAACGTTCCCATTTTTGACTACACCGTTGTCGTGTAAACGGAGCCTTAACCATCAGTGGGGTGTAAACTGATTGTACAAAAATGTGCAAATGAGATCTTATAAATTCATATGAATTAACCACCAGTTTGCTCAAATGTAAAATAGTTATGAATTGCCATGAAAGTGTGTTGAATATGTTATTTCTGTGTGAGTGCACGTGTGTTACTGATCTCTTATGCGCGTCATGATGCAGACAGAGGTTGAGAAAGACTCACATGGCCTGAGAGTATGGTCACATGGGTTTACCATGTGCAGCTGCTGAGTATGTGTGTTTAGCTGAGCCTCTTTACCTTACACATCAACAACCATCTGTATTATGGCAGTCAGGAGGTAAATAACTACTGTAGGTGAAACACTGATGACAGAAAGATGTTGTTTATGCATATTCTGTGAAACAGATTACCAATCTTAATGGTACTCTGCATCATATGAATAAAGTAGATTTTTTTACATTTTCCAAACTAAATGTTGCTGTGCAAACACAGTGTGTTCTGAGTGGTTGCTAGGCCGCTGCTGTGTGTTTTGGTGGCTGCTTACTGGTCCAAGCCAAAAGAGCCCCTCTCCAAGATTCTATGATATTCCAATTATGACTCAGATTCCTTTTGACAAGCCACATGATTTGAGGCATCATTCATGTCCGCTGCAAAACAGTGTGGGGCGAATTATGCTTTGCACCACCAAAAATTTAAGATTAATAATTAAATGTTATAATAATAATAGTTTAATGTTACTATAACATAATACAAATACTGAAGTAAACAGTGAGTAAAAAGGGGAAAAAATTAGGTTCAGTGCCAGGGCTTGAGGAAGAACATGCTCTTATCAGTTCGCATGTTTCCTTTTCAGTGAAAAGGTGCTGGCCTTCTAAGTTACCTCTGTTACCTCTCTGTGTGTGTGTGAACAAATAAATGCAAGGTGGATAGTGTGGAAGGGAAAATAAACAACATATGCGACTGTAAACAGCATCTGTCAAAGGACATTTCTCTAAGCACTGAGAGCTGGATGCTGTGATGTCTTTCTTAAGGAGGTGTGTCCTCTAACTTACAAAACCTGTATTGATCAGTCATATGGATACACTTTCATTCACTCTAAAATCCAGATCCTGTTACAAGTGTTCATGTGTTCACGTGTTTATTCTTGCATGTGTGTGTATTACATTGTTGCAGCTAAAAATCATTTAGAAATTTGGATAGTTGAAATCTCTCTTTAATAATGTGCATAATTGTATGTATTATTCATGATCCATTGTGTGGGCTAAATTACCTGCTTAGCAAGCTCTAATAATAAAGCGCTTAATATTATATTTTTGCTGAACACGTCTCCTTGAACCATAAATGTACACTCTTTATCGACATCTGTACAACTAACAATGAACCTTTGTATTGCACAAATAGTTCTATATAGTACAAAAAGGTTCCTTAGATTAATAAAATGTTCTTTACAATATAAAAAAAACTGAAAGTTTCTTTGAGGAACCCAAAATGGTACTTCTATTGCATCAATGTGAAAACACCCTTTTGGAACCTTTATTTCTAAGAGTATCGGATAAATATAAACTTTTTGTGTGTGTGTGGGAGCACTTGTAGGTGAAGCCTAAAGTGAAGGGATTCATTCAGAAGTAATCCCAAGTCAAGTACCCTTAATCTCAATGAGTTCAAATAAGTGTATGTTGTGCTAGAGGATCCACAAAGTGTGTATCATATTTAATAGTCTGTCCTTCTATTACACTCATCCACACCGAAAGCGAGCTAAGGGGCTCAGATTATAATCAACAAATCTTGGTTTGATTTGAATCTTGACAGCTGGGTAGGCATGAAATTCTAATGAACGCAAAAAGGTAAAAATAAAAATGGTGAAAACCTTAAAGGCACAATGTGTAATTTTTCACCGCTAGAGGGTGCATATTCAAAATAAACAAAGAAGCAAAGGCGTAGTTTGATGACTCCTTGACTGAGTGTGGAATCATGGGAGTTGTCGTCTTCATCCCCACAGCCAATGCAATTCGACGGGACTCGGGCAGAAATCATGTTCATGGATGAGCTAATGATTTATTAACGTAGCAGAATGAAGCAGGGTGAGGCTGAAAGCCGTCGATACGAAACGAGGCCGTTGAACGAGCGCGACACACGGCTCGAAAGGAGCGGAGCTTTTATTATGCCACGGTCGACCGCTTCCGCTCCTTCCGGTCGTGAGTATGTGGGGTAAAGCAGCGCTGTTTTATCATACTAGATACGTTTGAAAGTTCTGTTATAATGCTACTCTGTGCGGTCGTCACCTGTCTAATAAAACGCATAACATATTAAAGCGTCTTTGGTGTTTCCATGTTTTCTACAAAACAAAACCGGAAATCGAGGGTGTATGACGTCATTAGCAGGCGACACAATAGCACTATGGACATGTGGCTTTTTTCTCTGGATTTAAACATTCTTCGAAACATTTGGCATAATGTAAATACACAAGTCCGCAAAATATATAACACACGGTCGACCGCTTCCGCTCCTTCCAGTCGTGAGTATGTGGGGTAAAGCAGCGCTGTTTTATCATACTAGATACGTTTGAAAGTTCTGTTATAATGCTACTCTGTGCGGTCAATACAATGAATTGGTGATTATAGTTACAGTAACTGAGCTATATATACTTTCACTGATATAAATCTAAAACATTGATGTTTTTAAAAGAAAATTCTATTGATGCAAATATGCCAAAACCCAGCTTCATTTAGGACAAAATAATGAAAGTGTGAAAAACAAGACGGGCCCGAAACAGAACCCTGAGGAACGCCCTGTGTGACCATGAAGCTGAAACATGTACCTCAGGGGCGATCGAGTGCGGCCTCTGTATGGAGCTCATTGTTCGTAATCTGGTCATGAGAGCCGGCGGATCACATGAAGCAGCAGGATTCTCTCACAGACACCGGGACGCACATACACCACTAAACAGTGTTTCCAGACTCTCAGGTACACCATCAGTTCAGAAAAATACTTTTTCGTCAAATGCAGATGCACATGCAGGGTACAATCCCAAAACATTATCATATCACATCTATACATGTTTTAGAATCTGATTAAAAATGATGTATTAGTATTAACAATATACCAGTACCAACACTGGGCAAAGCTATTCAAAAGTGTAGCTTGTTAAATTATGAATTACTCAAAAGAAAAATAGCTACATGGATAGTTATGCTACAAGCAAAAAAGCAAGCTTATAGATTGCTTCATTGAAGATTCATTGCAATGTTTTTAAATATTCGATTTTAACAAGGATAACGAGAATGTTATCCTCGACACTCTATGGTCTCTGAGGTCTACAGTATAATGTTACTGTTGTACAGAGAAACAGCTCCAAATGATTTAGGGCAAAAGCCATGTATTTTAATAATTCACACTTGTGTGAAAATAATTCAACCTGTACCAGTTTAAATAGTGATTAACTGGCGAATGACTCATGGTTCTTATTCAAAACAGCTGGAAGAAAATACTGGTTACACAACTTGATTGTATAAATATCATGAGGAAAATTCTACCTGTTTGTTAGTACAACCCTGCTACTTAATTTTTAAAATGCACCTACAATACCCTAGCTTTGTTGCAATGGCTTTTGCATGTATAGGCATGCCTAACATTCTTTGCATTAACTAGATTTTTTTTCTTCATGTTCATCAGAGGAACATTATGCAGAATAATAATGTTGTGGTATTACCACAGAAAACAATTGCATGCACTGAACCTTCTCACATCCGACTCAGCACAGGTCACTAGAAAGGCTCTGTCTCTTTTTCTTCATCCTCCCCCACTGCCAGATGTGACCTATCACATGTCCCATCTGCTCAGAAAATCTGCATCACCGCTGCCATCTCTACAACACAATCCAGGATACTGCTCTCTGAAGACACACACTTCAGAGAATTCAGACACACACGCCCACCAAAGCTGAGTCTGATCTGCATATGTTTAAGAGACCTCTTCGGATTAAAATGTATCTATTTTAGGACTTATTTATTTGATTTATCTGTTAATCAGGAAAGGGATATTCCACAGTGTACCCAAACATTATGCATATACATATACACACTATACATTTTGCACAAAAATACTATGAAGATTACAATATAAAGTTATTTAAAACAGAACAGTTTAAAAGCTAACTTACAAAAAAATTAAAAATCACAAACTTAATTTTCATAACGATCAACTGAGAGCATATTACTCTTCCTGTAATGATATGGGGCCACTTTTTATTTTTCATTAATGCATTTAAAGTTAATGATCCTATAAAATATGTTTCTATGAAATAATTCAAAAACCTACATTGTTGTCTTTAACAGCAAATGTTGTTTTGATCAAAATGACTGGGCTCCTTTTCTTTTGCGCTCTGTGTGACATGCATGTGTACGCTCAATTAAGTTTTTGAAGTTTGACTATTTAATTGCTCACTTTAAATAACGACATGCTGTGGAAATGGAAATTCATTTAAGTAAGGTAAGTAAATGTGTTTTTTTTTGTGGTTAGTACCTAAAGTGGTGTCACTTAAGAACTATAGCTACTACAAGGATGTACTGTAAGTTTACATGCTTGAGAAATTAGATAATCACTATAGTCAACTGTTGTAATGTAAACCACAAGCCTTATTTTACTCATAAATCAAATATAGCGCTGTCTAAAAAACCATTTGGACATTCCTGAGGGAATCCATGGTGAAGTAGCCTTCCAGGTTTGCCTACAAATTGACATTATAACTGAAAAGCTTTATACAAATGCTTTTGTATTAGCTACAGTATAACTACATTTGGTGCTGTAGTTATTCATGTGGTCATTAGATACCATCATGGATCAAACAATTAGGTGTTCCAAACTTTTTAGTCAGAGTTGTCGTCATATTTTCAATGGCACAGTGCGTACATAGATGTTGATCATTGATTTACATTTTGGCAGATGTGTTTAAATGACTTACACGGTGCATTCAAGCTAAACATTCTTGCTTACCCCTGAAGCCTGTATGCTGGCTGCCATGCCACCGTTCATTGTTGCCATGGCAAGCAAATGGGGACGACACTCAAGCACACTCCCAATGATCTGACCTTGCGAGCGAGCATCCAGCTGTGGAACGGTGTTTCTGAATGCGACGCCATTGGATGATGAATCACTACGAGGTCATCGCCATAAATAAATACACCCCCTCCTACCAGGTTGTCATTGTAATTATTGCTTTAGTAGTAACCTTAAGCACATCTAATGCATTATTGATGCATCAGAATGAAGAAAAGACGCTCAATGGGTCAATAATGTATAAGAGTGTTCTGGATAAGAAAAAAAAATTATTTTAACATCTAGTTCTACGTGCTACGTTCTTAGAAATGTGTTCATATTGGTTTCGTGTGGCAAGATTTTTCAAGAAAAAAAGGCTGTAAAAATGGCATGTGGTATCACCATTAAACCTAATTATTTATTATTATTATTTAAACATTGTTACATATATTTCTCAATGTAAATACTTCAAACATAAAAAATATCATCAATTATTAATATTTTTTTTTCATTTTTGTTTTAATTTTTTTGGGGAGTTGCACCACATTGACATTTTAAAACCTGAAATAACCTTGCCTTGTCATGCACTAGATATACTTTCCTGTTTTATGTTTTTTTTTCTTCTGAATGTTGGTTACACCAACTTTGATTTGGCAGACAAAGGATTTGTTAAAAATTGTTTTAAGAAATAATAAACAAAGCTTATTCCAAACTACCTAATAATGTTTTCTATTCAAGAATTTCATTCTTTTAACAAGGCGTACTTCTTCTTTATGAAATAGCCAACACGTTGGGTTGCTAAAGCTAACGTAGAGACCTTTTTGAAAGATAAAAACCTACAATCATATTGTGTCGACTGGACTGTCAGCTGATACTGTAATGTTCCCATATTCTTGACAAATTACTCCAGCAATGGTTTCCAGAGACAAAATTGTCCTGGTGTTGAGAACAATTGTTTGCAAACTGGTTTCAAAAGTGTTCTAGGTGTCTGAATTTTGTAGTTCTGTTATATTAGGACAAGTGTTCAGGGTCTGTTGGGATCTAAAACATTCAGGAAAGAGATGCTATGCATTTCTAAGATGTGAAGAGTTCTCAGGGTTTCTAGGACAGAATTGGGGACAGGGCTTTAAAGATGATTACTTTTGCAGGAAGTGGCTATAGGGCCTTAACACTGTTCCTGTTGGATGGCTATTTAGGGCAGGCCCCCATGGTGCATCTTGGGTGATGACTTTCCCCTGGTGTGGCAGAAACGGTCCATTTTCAAAGAACATACATTCACAATTCTTGTCTGAGACGCCAGTGATTTCAAATGTATTGACTGTAATAGAGTGCTGGAGCAATTTTCCACAAGTATTGAAGAATTTACAGTCCTCAACCTGGCAAACATCACAGTAGTGGTAAGAAAGACCCACGCTATTCCATAAAACTCTCCATAACATCTCTAACGTACTAGCATGGGCTTACATTTAGCATGCTACGCTAAGTAAGCATGTACTGGTTATGTGAACAGTGGTAACCTTTATCTAGTTTTTCTAATGCTTTGAGTTGATATGATCAGTATACTGATATTCCCTTTTAAAATGCATCTTAAACCATTTTAAAGTGGTTTGCTGATTTCGCTTTTCACCAAGTGGATTACACTGGTCTGTTTTGAGGGTTTCAGTTGGGTTTTGGGCATTGAACACCAGATTGGTTATGCTGGGAGATGAGCCAAGTCAGTACAAACCATCTTCGGTTGGTATAAGCAGTTTTTTTTTGCATGCTTTTGAAATCGCTTGATGTTACTTAATGACAGGATTCATGGAGAAGAGCAGAACGTATATTTTAATATGATTTTTAATGATATGAATTAATGAGAACATTTCACCTGGTCAGGCTGGGAAAACAAATGGCCGGCAGACCACCAAACGCCATTTAAGCTGGGGTTTTTTTGTTTTCCTTTTCCAGCAGAGAAGATACTCTTCTTAAAATCAGTCGTATATAGCATATCTAACACTCCTCTTCCCTGCTAACTGCCTCTGCAATCACATTTGCACTGTGATTAGAACTCTAGTCGACCCTTTAGAAACTCTTTTATGACCTGATATAGCACTTACTCAGTTTTGGCACTGTTTGCCATTGTGTTCTTGGAGTTCTTCTTGGCGCTGAAGCACCACATTAGCACTTCACTTGTATTTTTAGCTACCTGTTCTGGTAATTGCCACTTACGCAATATGTGCAAAGTCGCTTTGGTTAAAAAGCATCTGCTAAGAGCATAAATGACTTCTGCAAGCCCTCGAGCCAAACATTTTAGCGACAATGACACATTTGTTTGATATTTAGTGTCGTTATCATGAAGTGAATTGGATTTAGAAATCATGAACATTAAAACTGTGCTGTAGTACATAGCTGAACATAACACATTTATGTGGATGTGGCTTTGAGCAGCATTAGCCATGTTAGCATAACATATGAGAACAATGTGGAGGCCTTATTTCACCGTAGTTGGACTGGCGGTGTGCTGGTTGCTGCTGCTTTGAGCACAGGAGCTGAACTAATTACCCTCTGTCAGGAATTTGATTACGGTGCATTTGCCGGGCATCCATTTGACGTGATAAGAGCCGTACTTGGAAAAAGCCAGTAACCCTTGGTAACGCAAGCCCTTTGTCATAGAAATGGATCCCTGTAGCTCACATTTCTCCTCATCCATTTTCTTCTGTGTGATGTCAGTGAGGCTAGTTATATAATGTATAAAAGGTCATAGGATATAGATTATGTTTAAAATAACACATTTCAGGATGTACCTGAAAATGATTCAGTTCTGCACATCCTGCCTTTTGTTATTTCATGTTAATCAGGTGTTTGGTGATTCATACTGATCTCATTCACAGAACGCAACTGGGTCATTCTCGTTTTGCTTTAACTTTTACAACTTAAAAGGTTAGTTCGCCCAAAAATGAAAATTCTACCATTAATTACTCACCCTCATGACGTTCCAAACCCGTAAGAGCTTTGTTCATCTTCGGAACACAAATTAAGATATTTTTGATGAAATCCGAGAGCTTTCTGACCCTGAATAGACAGCAATGCAACTGACATGTTCCCAGGTCCACAAACGTAGCAAGGAAATCGGTAAAACAGTCCATGTGACATTCAATCGTAATTTTACAAAGCAGCGAGAATACGTTTTGTGAGCAAAAAACCGCCCAAAATAACAACTTTATTCAACAATTCTTCTCCTTCGCCTCACCCTAGAGCGCCATTATAGAGAGTATCGCGACACATGCGCGTACGTTCTTTTGCACGTAAACAAGTCTTTGTGCATGCGTGTTCTACGTCAGCAGCATCACATGCATGCGTTGTTTATGTGCAGGGGTACTCTCGATAATGGCGGAAGACGTGATTTGGAGTAGAAGAATGGTTAAATAAAGTCATTATTGACCTCGCTGCTTTGTAAAATTGTGGTTGAAGCATTGATGTTACGTGGACTGTTTTACCGATGTCCTTACTACGTTTCTGAGCCTGGGGAAATTTTAGTTTGCATTGCTATGTATTCAGGGTCAGAGAGCTCTCGGATTTCATCAAAAATATCTTAATTTGTGTTCCGAAGATGAACCGAAGGTCTTACGGGTTTGGAACGACATGAGGGTGAATAATTAATGGCATAATTTTTTTTTTTTTGGTGAACTGTCCCTTTAATACGCTTGTTGTAATTTAAAGGGGTCATATGATGCTATTTTAAAGATCATTATTTTGTGTATTTGGTGTAACAGAATATGTTGACATGTTTTAATGTTCAAAAAACACATTATTTTTTAAATACTGTA
>NW_015505218.1:1925958-1984838 GCF_001515645.1 Sinocyclocheilus grahami | reverse complement strand
GGCGGCATTATGCTAATATTTCCACATAGTGAGGTAGACATGTGGGGGCGTGTTAGAACGAGCCATTTTAGGTAGGCGTGGTTGACTCTTAACTTTTATAAAGAATATCTCTTTGGATTTGAGACTTTAGACTTTGCAACTTTACAGATCTTCTTTATGCACCAAGAGCTTGTAACACTCCAAAGAGAAAGGAAAACTTGAAATCGCCTCATATGACCCCTTTAAATAAGCATTTCTATATGTACACCAGACTTTCATAAATATGCTCTTGTCAAGTTCTAGTACTTCAATCTGATAATTTACACAATATGAGGATATAAAAAGCTATGTTAGCAATTTTTTAGGTTGTCAATCTAAATAGTTTTTAGTTTTTTTTAACAATCTGTTGAAATTTTGTCTTTATGCACCAAGAGCTTGTAACACTCCAAAGAGAAAGGAAAACTTGAAATCGCCTCATATGACCCCTTTAAATAAGCATTTCTATATGTACACCAGACTTTCATAAATATGCTCTTGTCAAGTTCTAGTACTTCAATCTGATAATTTACAGAATATGAGGATATAAAAAGCTATGTTAGCAATTTTTTAGGTTGTCAATCTAAATAGTTTTTAGTTTTTTTTAACAATCTGTTGAAATTTTTATATCATCACACTGATGTAATTTTATCAAACAGAATGGAATGTTTTAGAGTTAGACAAACCAACTAACATCACATAACATCAAAGACTTCATAAATCCCATTGCTGATAGTTGCTGATATATTGGTTTTGAATTTTAAAACACTTTATACTACAGTACAGGGCAGTTGAATGCTTGATTCTGATTGGTTGACAAACGTTCTAAAGTGTGCAATTATTTTCAGGGAAACGCATGGCTAAAGTAGTTCCAGGCAGGTCTTGACCGCTTTACAGTGCCGTATCACTTCACCAAATGATTTTAGGTTGCATCCGAAAGCTTAGGCTGCTGACTTGTTGCCTCACTGCCTTATCAGGCAATGACTTTGCAGGCAGCGTTTGTACACAAAGCCACCTCACAAAACTGATTTTGCACAGGCTTCTGAACAGTTTAAGGATCTACAACAAAATGGAACGAGCTTTAGTGAAAACTAAGTGAATATTTAATTATAATAATACTGATTTCTTGCTAGAAGTAACATCAAAAGTGGAAAAAGTCGGTCAGAGAAATACATTTACACACAAACTGACCACCAAAAGCATCTTTTAGACACCATCTTTATTTTTTTAGCTCAACCGTCACGGAATGGAACACACAGAATTGTGGGGTGTCAAAGGCAGCAAAGGATACTTCTATGCTGCCTTCAAAAATCGATCAGATGAAGGTATCTCAGGAGACAGTAAGTGAAGCTGACATTGGATTTGGATGTGCCTTGATGCATTCCTACCTTGGAATGCATCCTTCGAAGGCAGCATTTTTCAGCTTCCGAATGCAGCAACTGAGGCTTGAGATGAGATGCTTAAGAAATTAGTCCTACACACAAGAGCATTTTATCTACAGAACCTGTCAAATGTCTTGAGGCTATAACCATAGTATAAGCAGAATAACTGACTCCAGGCTGTTAAATTATAAAAAAAAAGTACACCTGAGGTGGTGATGAGGCCACGACACGAAGCGGGTGTGCATTATCTCCTAATAATTCAACGGACATCATAAATTATTTCTTCATGTACCGAAAATATAGAAATGATTGAGTGGACGTGAATACAACATGCAATTCTGGCAGTGGGAAAAGGGTGACAAACTCTATGTCTATGGCAAAAATACTCTTTTCTACAAGGGTGCAGTGGCCACATATACCATAATTATCTAGATTACACTGAGTCACTGAATCATTCATCCACAACCAGTCCAACTGCCCTTATTTTGGATTAGCGTCGTGTCTGTCTGCAGATGGCCCAGGGGATGAGGCTGTGTGTTCATGCTGTGACTCTGTGTGTCTGCCCCGCTGAATGCATCGATGCCTCTAACTGTGACGCTCTCGCTCTGTTCTACACGCAGCCGGGTGAACGCTGCCCACGTAGCCCCGGCAGCCGCCGCATGCCACCCCACACAAGGACAGCGGACCTTCACACCGCGCATCACTGCATCCCACGCCTCACTCCCACTGCAGCCCAAGAGAAAGCACGCTTAACCAACACAGCAATTTGTCACTAGATAGTCGTCCTCTTATTTTGAATGGAATGCACATGCATATTAATAAAGAGGCTACATTTTAGGCCTACTGATGAAAGGATTCTTTATAAGGCAATGTATGGCCATTGTAATGTGGAAATGTCACTGCATTACACTGGTGCTCTACCGTAGGTAGTAATGTCTGCCTGTAATTAATGTTTAAAACAAGAAGGCAAGGTAAAGAAACGGTTTTACTTCCTCGAAAAGAAAGTAGCTGACCTTTATATATCGACTGATGTTTGGCAATTTTGAGATTATTGGCAACTGATTGGCAGTGTTATCGTTGCTTCCTAAAACTATAGTTTTCAAAAAATTTAAATAAAGCTGAAATAAAATTCATTTTAAATATTAGATGCCTTGACAACTTAATGAAATAATAATAAAAAAAGACAAATGAAATTCTAAAATTACTAAAAGTAAAACTGAAATAAAAATTAATTATGCAAAATATAAACTTTTTTAATATTTTAAAATATAAAATATAAACTGAAACTTATTACTATTATAAATACGATTACTATATAAATTGTAATATATAGTAGTAGTACATAAATAATACTAAAATAATGCTAATTGGACAATTAAATGGATGATACAAACCTTCATTTTCTTCTTCGGTGAAACACAAAAGATAACCGAAAGTAAGGTTTTGAATTTATTTTTTTTGAATGTTACATTCAGAAAAATCTGAACATCTGAATGACAAATCAACACAATCATCCACAAATCATCCAAAGTTCTAGTATCTAGTCTTGTTAATGGATAGCACAAGTTTTGTTTTAGATATTTATTTAGTGAATTGTGAATGAAAATTATGTAAATTAAATAATTATAAAACCATAAACCAAACACCATATCTAAATATGTAAAATGCATACTATATACCAAATTTAATATATTATATATTATTAGTATGTAATGTATAATGCCCAAATTATTTATGTATTATTATTTTTATTTTTTTTTGCCAAGATTGCTGTTATGGGGAATTTGATGTGGAAGTTACTGGAAATATAAGAATGGTATAAAGAAAGGAAAACCTGTTCTCAAATACCTAAATACCAATTATTATAAAATATATAGTGCAGGAACATTCAGTCTATTCAACTATCAGCACATTAGGATTAACGGGGTCAGCTGACAGATTTAATAAATTACACCAAATGAAGCTTAGTCATCTCTCTTAGCATTAGAAAAATCTTGACAAGCACAGCCCAACAGTATCGATCAGCCAATCTATTGACTTGTGGCTATATGTATTAATTTGATTGGACCACGTGTTGGTCTGTTGCTAGATGGCCTCTGAATGACCCATTCAGGACAGCTCCCACATGGGGGAGTCTTGAAACACTGCACCACTGAGCTTCCCGGGAGCAGGGAGTGAGCATGAAAGCTGGGGGAAGGGAAAATCCACCGAAATCCAGAGCTAAGTGAGAAGAGGACTGGGATAGACAGTGCACTTTACTAGGATAGTGTGTGTATGTGTGTGTGTTCTCCAGAAAGGGAGGTGAAAATGTGTAAATGTTTGATGGGAGTGCAGATTGCTGCTCTGATATATAGCGTCACACCATCTGTCTCTAGCCAGTGCCTACAAATTATAGAGAGAAAAATGGTGTGTAAGGTGGAATGAGAATAGTATTGAACACTTCACTTATTTCACTGTGTGAAAATGTATTAAAGCACAGAATATTTTAATAGTCACGTTTTCAGTGTTGCACTAATACCTGTTCTCCCAAACCTTTTTTTGTTTGTTTTTTTGATAATTGTGCCTCTATCTGAAATGAAATACTTTTACATTTAAGAAAAAAAAACAACAGAAAATATTGCATTAACAAAAAAGTATGCATGGCAGTATCATGCTTTTGGACAGGTACAATGGTAATACCATGGTTTCATATCCTCCCATCACTATACAACAGCCACAGCACTTTTTTATATAGGCATATATTGAGTGCATAACATTAATAGTTTTCAGCCAAATGATCTGATGGAAAACTTCGTCTCAGCTGACTTTAGTGCTACTTTCTTTGGCAAAAAAGTCCCTACAAAAAGTAGAGCGAGAAAAAGCAAAAACTAGAGCATAAAAATCACTTGAATCCCATAGCGGTATGAATTCTGAGCAATGGGCAATAGCATAATTTATTTTGAAGAAATAAAGCTCCTTATTCTTCATGTAAACAAACAGAATAATGTCCAACAAGGCAGCTTTGCAAAAATCAATTTTCTTGGAAAAGCCTCCAAATGTAAGCCTTTTTGAGAAGGATGAGAAGAGTTCTTTGAGCAGGCTAGTCTTACAGACATATTATGGCACTGAAGTACTACTAAAACTGATTCATGACCCATGTCCCATATCCAGCTAACCATCGGCCGTCCTTATAGTGAACTCTGTGAACTGAGGCCTATGAACATAGCCGGGTGGAAAATCAATTTCTTTTCCCAAGCCCTGATAACAATGAAAAGGTCATGCTCTGTAATCAATAAATTGGAAAAGGGATATGAAAAATACATTATATAGAATTATTATGTTATAGTAACATGGACCATATATGTACTACCATTCAAAATTTTGGGGTCAGTTGGAGTCTTTTACTTCTGTGAAACAAATTCATTATTTTATTCAGCAAGGATGCATTAAACTGATCAAAAGGGCCAGCAACGACTTTTCCTATGTTACCAACCAATAAATAATTTTTTTTTTTAATTATTATTATTTTTTGTTGTTGTTGCAAAAAATATATCATAGTATATATACCACAACCAAAAACACAGCGGCCTAGCGTGAGGGGAAGCCCCGGCTTAGCGTGCGCTGAGGCGGTGGGGTCGAGAACGGCGTGCCCGGCGGATGCGATGAATGAGCGGCAACCACATGTGACGGACCCCGGGCTGGATTCCGCTTTGACCACGGTGAAAGTTGATGTATTCCCTCAACGACCAGCACGGATCAGCTCCAGCAGATATCGTCCTCTTTTGGAAGACCAAACAAAGTAGTTTCGCTTTCACAACCAAAAACACAGCGGCCTAGCGTGAGGGGAAGCCCCGGCTTAGCGTGCGCTGAAGCCGGGATAGAGTGAGCTGAGGCGGTGGGGTCGAGAACGGCGTGCCCGGCGGATGCGATGAATGAGCGGCAACCACATGTGACGGACCCCGGGCTGGATTCCGCTTTGACCACGGTGAAAGTTGATGTATTCCCTCAACGACCAGCACGGATCAGCTCCAGCAGATATCGTCCTCTTTTGGAAGACCAAACAAAGTAGTTTCGCTTTCACAACGAAGCACACAGTGTCTCCACGACATGGCTGCAGCGTCAACAATACTACAGCGAGAATAAAAGTTATGCCTTCTTTCTTTGCGTGAACATTTGGGCGGCGTTATGCAAATCTTCCCACATAGTGAGGTAGATATGTGGGGGCGTGTTAGAACGAGCCGTTTTAGGTAGGTGTGGCTGACTCTGAACTTTGATAAAGAATATCTCTTTGGTTTTGAGACTTCAGTCTTTGCAACTTTACAGATCTTCTTTATGCACCAAGAGCTTGTAACACTCCAAAGAGAAAGGAAAAATTGAAATAGCATCATATGACCCCTTTAATATACAATACAGGTAGGGAAATGGATACAATAATTTAATGGTTGACAAAAACATTAATCGGATTGCTAGGTACACATCTGTCTATAATGGTTATACTGTAGATAATGACTTCATTCTGAGGTCGCAGGCTGCTGTTTGTTGAGCACTAACATTTAAAAGGTTTTGTAGGTGAACTTCTCACCACCTCTTTGTAATTTAACGCTGTTTACTTCATTCAAAGCAGACACAGTTAGGAACACCCATGTTTAAGTAGGGCAGCAACAAACTTGTGAAGGAATTTAGGCTGGACGAAGCCCGGGGAAACCACCTTGTTTTGCAGCTTTTTGTACAGAAATTTCAAGCAGCATATGAGGGATGGGAACATCTGGAGCAATATTAACTTACATGGTAGGAGTTAGTCATTGATATTATGAATCTGAATAACAGTTTTAATTATTCTAATCTCAAAATGCCTGGGGCCATCCCAGTTACCAACAGCACATTGTGCACCAGCCTTCTGCTATAGCCCACATGCGTCATCTCGCTTTCGCTTCACCCGACTGATACTGAAGCCACTGCAGTGGGTGATGAGAAGCTTCACGCCTCAGACGCAGAGACCTGAGCTCTGGCTATGGCTCTCGGCAGGCTGAGGGAATGCTTCATTATTGATGAGGCCACATTCTGAGCATCTCTGCTGTGGAGGAGGACGGTGCAGCCCAGGCTGACTCAGCGCTTTTTTCGTCCGCCACTCAGACTGATCAGCCATGTCAGCATTTCATGTGGTTGGGAGCGCTTTGGAGGGAAAGAAAGAGTGAGTTATTTCAGTTTGGAGGCCAGCCTCTATAATTGCTATTGTGTTTTGACACGCAGACATACGTGTGTTGGTATGACTTTGATGTCAAAAGTTCATATTAAAGAATTAGATCACACGGAAATGAAATTTCTGCCATTATTCACTTATACTCGCATTGTTCTAAACCATTTCTTTCTTTCTTTCTTTCTTTCTTTCTTTCTTTCTTTCTTTCTTTCTTTCTTTCTTTCTTTCTTTCTTTCTGTCTTACTTCAAGTGGAACATAAAAGGAAACATTTTGAAGATTGTACTGGGTACTCTTTTCCATATTAAAGCGGATAGAGAATGAGGGTTTTAAGCTCAGAAAGGTCTCAAAAGCACCATAAAAGTATCATACACTCTGAAAAATGCTGGGTTAAATACAACCCAGTGCTGGGTAAAATAGGGACAAACCCAGCAATTGGGTTGGTTTGACCCAGCGGTTGGGTTACTACCCAGAAGGTTGGGTTAAACAATTTAACCCAACTGCTGGGTCAAAACAACCCAATTGCTGGGTTTGTCCATATTTAACCCAGCACTGGGTTGTATTTAACTCAGCATTATTTAGAGTGTAGGATGCATGAAGCCATTTTTTTTGTGAAATCATCTGCCCTAGCTAGCCTTGGTAAATGAGGCTTCATTATTATTAAAAAAAGGATTACTTGAAACAATATAAACATTAACTGAAATAAAGTAATAAAAAACCCTTAAACTCATTTTATTTTAGCTACACTCTAAAAAATGCTGGGTTAAATAAAACCCAGTGCTGGGTAAAATAAGGACAAACCCAGCAATTGGGCTGTTTTGACCCAGCGGTTGGGTTACTACCCAGAAGGTTGGGTAAAAACATTTAACAACCCAGTGCTGGGTAAAATAAGGACAAACCCAGCAATTGGGCTGTTTTGACCCAGCGGTTGGGTTACTACCCAGAAGGTTGGGTAAAAACATTTAACTCAACCGCTGGGTCAAAACAGCCCAATTGCTGGGTTTGTCCTTATTTTACCCAGCACTGGGTTGTATTTAACCCAGCATTTTTTAGAGTGTAGCTGCAAAGGCAACAATTCTCATTTTCATTTCACTTTCAAATGAAGGTTGATCCAAATCACAAAACCTGTATGAAAGTTTATTTTATTTTTTTTTTTAGAGTGATTCAGTTCTTGAGTTCAACTCACTCCCGTTCCAGTGAATAACAGTTCACCACAGAATATTATTTGCGAATAACAAACACTTTTCTGTCCATTTCTCACACAAAGGTATTTCATGACTTCAGAAGACCTGGAAAATATTGCTCAAGCTGAATGGACTGCTTTTGTGATTCTTTTATTGTGCTTTTCATCCTTTTTGAGTCATAAAAGCCTCAGTAGCATTCATTGTAATTGCACTGACAATTTTCTATGAATCTATAATTCATACAGGTTTGGATGGCAAGCTGGATATCTGGGGCGAGTTAACATCATAATCACATAACAATGCCTAAATGCAAACTGCCACTCATGCAGACTTTCTGTTTCTTTCTCATACATATGCACACACCCATAGGCATACATATATGTGACCCTGGAGCACAAAAGCAGTGTTAAGTCGCTGGGGTATATTTGTAGCAATAGCCAAAAATACATTGTATGGGTCAAAATTATAGATTTTTCTTTTATGCCAAAAATCATTAGGATGTTAAGTAAAGATCATGTTCCATGAAGATATTTAGTAAATTTCCTACCGTAAATATATCAAAACTTCATTTTTGATAAGTAATTTGCATTGCTAAGGACTTCATTTGGACAACTTTAAAGGCAATTTTCTCAATATTTAGATTTTTTTGCACCTTCAGATTCCAGATTTTCATATAGTTGTATCTCAGCCAAATATCGTCCTATCCTAACAAACCATACATCAATGGAAAGCTTATTTATTCAGATCTCTCTTTATTTTGATCTCAATTTTGAACACTTAAGACTGGTTTTGTGGTCCAAGGTCACATATGATGAGCTGATTATCTTTAATTTAGTCCTCTCTGACCCAGATGACTAATGAAATCGCAAATGCCTCTCTGACGTTAACGGCCGCCTAGCCGCATTCCTTCCCACAAGCAGAGCTGATGTGCTTGTGACTGTTTGGTCCCTTCAGCTTAATTAGGATTTTATCCCTCAGGGATCCCAGCAAGAACAAATAGACGGCGAGTAATACGCACAAGCTTTGGCCCAATGCAAAGACTGCAGCAAACACAGCAGACTGATAAATTGTGTAACATTTGCATGCTGATCTCTTATAGCAGGGTATCAAGAGAATATATAACGTCTAAACTACATCCAGGTGTGGGTGATTGAATGAACTGACTATACAAAATGACTGTACAAATTGCTTGAGTATGTGAATGTCAAGCGTTCTATGCAGTGCAGCCATTTTGGCTCAACCTTCCTGTCGGTATAATGCAGTCAGATCATTCCTGTTATGCAGTGTCTTTTGAGCTCTTTAACGTTCAAAAAACTGAACATACTTGTGTTGTAATGAGAGTATTTATGTCAATTTGTGTACCAGTCTTTTACAGAAACATGCTCAAGCATTTAAAACATAAATGATAGCTATAAATGACAACTTGATTGTTTATACAATGAAATTAATGAATTAAAAATACATAAATAAAAGGTCATTTATTTTAAACTAAATGTACACATTTTTTATTTTAGATAACATTTTCATTAACCATTTTAATTTTATAATTTTTTTAAAAGTGAGACATCATCTGAATCTCCAACCCTATTGCTAATACTTTTCCACCAAAATATGTCACTTCTAGGAATTGATTAATTAATCCCTTAATTAAAGGGTTATTACAAAATAATAACACAATGAAAAGTGATATAAATAAATAAATAAATTGATGATTAATTAAAAATATATATTTTTTTCTTTTAAATATAAACAAATAAGGGAAAAATTGAATTATTTTTAAGAAATGAAAATGTTTTCATTTATAATACAGTATAGGATAAGGCAACTTATTTAAATTTTTTAAACTAATAAAAAATTCACCTCAATATTCACTAAATTTAGATATTTGTAAAAAACAACGTACACTCTAAAAAATGCTGGGTTATTTCGACCCAACTTTGGGTCAAATGTGGACTAACCCAACCTTTGGTTTAAATTTTTACATTCAATTTTTAACCCAAAAGTTGGGTTAGTCCATATTTAACCCAGAGTTGGGTTGAAATAACCCATCATTTTTTAGAGTGTAGGAAAATGAAATAAGGCCCATCTTCTATTCATATATTAAGACATATGTTGGGACTATGAAAATATACTGCGAACCCAGAACCATCCTGTTGCTTGCTGCTGCGACTGAGAATACGATCCCTGTTGCGTGTTCAGTTTACATCGCTTTGTTTAGGCCTGTGTACACTAGCTAAATATTTCATGGCACACAAAATAAGCAGTATTACACAACACAATGCATCTTCGTTACAACGTCACTCTCTTCTCTTGAGGAAAGTATCGTGCCATAATTATGCCTCAGGTAGGGGTGATTAATTTTTCAGTGGACTCAATGTTTTATTCATAGCCTTGCTGGCTCTTTGGTGAATGAAACCGGAGACTGAACCAGGGTCGCGTCTGCAGTGGCTCAATCTTTACAGCGAGACACAAGTGTACATCTGCTTGTTCAAATGCACCAACCTCATTCAAATTGCCTTAATGCATGTAAATGTGCTTGACTGACTGAATAATTTTGCATGGAGGTTATTTGAGCTCTGCTGCAAAGGTGTATTTCCATTGAAGCCAGTCTGACTGGTTTTGTCTCTGCTTTTTAATCCCTTTACCAACATGGTGGCATCTTCATTCCATATTAAGTGTAGATGTCAAACACACTGCCCGCTTCCCCTCTGAGTCGTATGAATAAACTACACTGAACATCTGAGACTGTGCTGGAGAGGAAATCTGAGAGTGAGGGGTTAGGTATGCAGCGACAATTTCACTGGGGTTATGCTATTAAACTTTTCTAATTAATGTGAGATGAGTGGTTAAAGGGTTAGTTCACCCAAAAAGGAAAATTCTGTCATTAATTACTTACCCTCATGTCGTTCCAAACCCGTGAGACCTCCGTTCAACTTCGTAATTTTACGAAGCTACGAGAATACTTTTTGTACGCAAAGAAAACTAAAATAACGACTTTATTCAACAATTTGCGTCACGCAGATACGCTTTCTACGTTGTTTACGCTTTGATTTGAATAAAAACAACGTAGCCGCGTGACGCAGCTGACACAGAACAGCATATGCTGTTTACGTTCAGTGGATACTCTCCAAAATGGTGCTATAAAGTGACGCGGAGGAGACAAATTGTTGAATTAAGTCGTTATTTTTGTTTTCTTTGTGTACAAAAATATTCTCGTAGCTTCGTAAAATTAAGGTTGAACCCCTGATGTCACATGGATTATTTTACCGATCTCCTTGCTACGTTTCTGGACCTTGATCGTGGTAGTACCCTTGCTGTCTATGGGAGGGTCAGAGAGCTCTCAGATATCATCAAAAATATCTTAATTTGTGTTCCGAAGATGAACGGAGGTCTTACGGGCTTAGAACGACATGAGGGTGAGTAATTAATGACAGAATTTTCATATTTGGGTGAACTATCCCTTTAAAATAGGAGTTTAATGAAGAGAATCGTCTACTGGTATTTAATTAGATGTCAATCAGAGTTCTTTGGTTGCTTTTTGACCCAGATTAATATGAGGTCTCTGGAAGAAATTAACCAGAGGTTTGTGTCTTTTATTTATAAAACCAGACTGTTAGAAAAAGCAAATGCTATACATAGATTTAGAGTCTACAGCGATGCAGTGACTGACGTCATTTTGTAGGCCAATCCCAAAGTTAGCATCACCCTGGTTCCCAACAGGATTTTTCCATCGGCTTTTGGATTATTGCAGAAAATAAGATCTGTAACTAACAAAAGTTTCTGATTCAGGTTTTGCTTATCACAACAATCTTCACAAATGAACACAGCTTGTATGAATTCAGAAACTTGTCAGAAGTAAAAGGCTACTTGTTAAAATTAAACGTAGTTTACCTGTTCAGCATGATGACTTTTATTGTCCCCGACAACCTCTGTTCCATTTAGCCACATGTTAGCGATTGCCATTTTCAAAACAAGAACACATTTTTAGGGTATTACTGATATATTTTATGTTGTAGAATAAAACGTGAAAATATCTTAAGCCAGACCTTATTTCAGGCAGTTAACCAATTAAAAAAAAGTTCAGAACAAAGAGCTGGAATTTTTGTAGGCCAGGTTTTGGCCTACAAAAATATGTCATCGCTGCAGCACTTTATTTCTCCGCCATTTTTAATGCATTTGCATGTCATTTTTAGTGCGTCATTTGCAATGTTTCATGGCATAGTATTTTTTTTTTACCTCACTAAACCTCTCAAGTACATAATCTTGTACTTCTGTCTTTTTGTCTGTGATGTTGTGATTCACATCTGGTAGGTTTGGTGGCTAATATCTCTTAAACTAAGACTTTTTTTCCCTTTTTAATCCCTATGGGGAAATGAAAGGGAAAAATATTTCCAGAGTCAGAACATATTTAAAGTATAGGCTGCGTCCGAAATCGCATACTCTCTTAAGTAGGAATAAGTAATTACTTCACGATCGCAAAAGAGTTCTATATGAATGTTTGTAGTATGAATATAATCTGGATGTACTATATTTGCCATCTTGTCATTATCACATGGTGTCACTGCCATTGATAAATTCTCTCCCGTGGCTTCATGGGATAGTAAAGCGTCCATAATAAGCATACTTCTGAATCACGCCGTAAGTAGTAGGTTATCCGGGTACTTTTTGCCCACCCTTTTATGAGTACTGTGAATTCAGACATACTTCTTTTGTCACATACTGTTTTTCACCTGCTTTATAGTTGGGAAGTATGCAATTTCGTATATGTTTTGCAGCAGGATTTTTAACCAATTAGGTTTAAGTGTGGGCGGGGCTATATTATTTCAGTTACTTTTGTGATTTACTGGCAAGCACCACTAGATTCAGTTTGATTGGTCAAATATTTTCGCATAATGACTGATTTCCTTTCTTGTCGACTCCATTGTCTCTTTCTTGGAACATAATAAAATAATTTCAGTCCATACAGCAATATTTTATGCCTATCATTTATGTATTTGTAGTCGTGTTATAATAATATATAAAGCATGTTGTCTCATAGCTAAGATGTCACCCACAGAAGCTGATTTCTACAATCTGGCTTCATTGTTAGTAGACCTAGTGCTATGAGAAGTCCAAATGATGATGGTGGAGGAGCTCCATTATGGAGTGAAAACAGCAGCAGGCCTTAATGAGACCTCTGTCTAAGGGCACAGCTGTCATATTCAGAGCCAATCTCCTCCCTGCTCTCTGACCCCTTCGTTTGCAGGAACACTGGTAATGAGATTGATCCGGGTCGCTTAAAACAGGGAAGAAGGGCGCAAGCAGGTGTCATCGCAACTGAGAAAAGCCAGCCCCTGCTGATTCCAATTCCTTCCAGCGTCTTAAGAAAGGACACACATTTGCACATGCATTCTGTCTCCAGGGGACAGGAGGAATCTCAGGGAAATCGCAGGAGGGTATATACATTTAAACATGTTGCATAGCATTTTGTGGTGCTGGCAAATCGTGCTTATGCTATTTTTCAACATAAAAACTATAAAATAATAAAAGTATTGTATATAATCAATGATTGTATATAAAATAACATCTAATAATAATATCTATCTATTAATAATAATAAATGTGTACCAATTTACCTGAATGTACAGTATAGATAGATAGATAGATAGATAGATAGATAGATAGATAGTAAAAAAAAAAGCTAAATATTTTTAAGCCTTGTTGACCTTACAGGGAGGACATTTCAAGACGTAACGTGTAAAGGTGGAACTTCGTTACTCAAATGACCTTAAAGGGCAGACACATATTTATGATTCGCTTCCAAATTAGGACAAAGTGGGCGGGAATACCGTGCGCTCTTAATAATAATAAATGTGTACCAATTTACCTGAATGTACAGTATAGATAGATAGATAGATAGATAGATAGATAGATAGATAGTAAAAAAAAAGCTAAATATTTTTAAGCCTTGTTGACCTTACAGGGAGGACATTTCAAGACGTAACGTGTAAAGGTGGAACTTCGTTACTCAAATGACCTTAAAGGGCAGACACATATTTATGATTCGCTTCCAAATTAGGACAAAGTGGGCGGGAATACCGTGCGCTCTAACCAATTAAAGCCCGTGTCCTCAAACAGCGTGGGAGGAACAGACGCCTTGTGAGGTTCCCGTGGGCGTGGTCTGGCGCGGCGGAGGCGGAGCTTTAGCCGGAAGTGTGTGTGGACTGGGTCTCCTTGTCATTTGGCTTCAGTAGATTGTGCCGTGGAGAGGAGAAGGACAGCAGCGGCAGCGCAACGAAGGGAGCAGCAGTGTGCTGGTGAAAACAAAAAAAAAGACAAGAGAAACGAAATTGTAACTATGAAAAGGACGCATGAACGCATTGCAGTTCACCAGTAACCAAACTAGTCTTTTTATATTGAAGTCAAGGACGTAGACTCGTCCGAGCAAGTGATTTAAAGGTTAGCAGCTGGCTAAAGCGAGACAGCGCTGTGTCATTGAGAAGGCAGGACACGTCAAGACGAGGAAGGGAGGAAAAATAGACACTCCTGTCGGATTAAAGCTCCCCACTTCATAGTATCAGATCAAGCCGTTTATTCGAGCTTCTGCGTTAGTTTGCGTTGTGATAATATCTGGAACGGGTGTCTGTCCTCTCAGTCATCGCTCGGAGCAGCCACTAAGGTGAAAAGTCCATTTCTTTTTTTATTTTTGTGCACGTATTTATCATAAATCCCTAACATTAGATGTGTGTCGCGCTTTTATATGCGTTAAATCGTGCAGTATTGTGAATATTGTAGCGCGAGAGCAGAAGACGTCATCATTTTTCAGCTCGAGCATTCGTTCGTTGAAAAGAAAAGGGAATACTAAGGATTTCCCCCCCTTTAGATATTTAAATTATAACAACAGCGGTACTTTATCGAGTAAGCTATCTTACTGTATTATTTCTGCGTCAGAAAAACACGGTCGAGTCGGCTGATATGAAGCCTTTTAGCAGTTCCTGTTGAATAAGCCGGTAGCCTGTTAGCTGCTAGCTGAAGAGACGTCACGAATCTATAATTAGAGCCTGAAAGAGCTTTATAACTTGTTATAGCCAGTATGGTATATTACTTGACAACATAAACCTGTCATATCATACATTTCCTGGCGATGTCGATCACATTTATCTGTGCTGTCAGTATTTGTGACGTCTGGTGGCGTAGTGCCACATAGTCTCTCACCAAAGGGTGTCCTCAGCGTTTCCAGTGTGTCATGAATTATGTTGTGCAACTGCGTCATGGAGTATTTTAACCATGGATATGCGTTCTTTTTCAGGGCTTAGGGAGTAAGAATAACTGTGTCGGAGCCAGGTTGAACTGGAGAACATAAATGGGGGATTACGGGTTTGGAGTCTTAGTGCAGAACAACACTGGCAACAAGTCTGCTTTCCCAGTACGAATCCACCCTCACCTGCAAGCGCCACACCACCACCAGAATGCGACCGCCAGCCCAGCCGCTTTCATAAACAGCACCCCGGCCGGAAATGGTGGTAGCAGCAGCGGTTCGACCTGGCTGTTCCCGGCGGCCGGCGCTCACAGCAACATGCAAGATGAAATTCTGGGCTCCGAGAAGCCCAAAGCCCAACAGCAGGAGCTGCAAGAGAACCAAGAGAAGCAGCAGCAGCAGCAGCAGCTCTCCCCCGGACACCAGGAGAGCGCCATCATCTCCGAGCTGGAAAAGGCTCGTGCCGAAGAGAGTAAAGTGGAGAGCGGGTCGTCCGACGGGACCAATGGCAAGGAGAAGCTGCGTTTGGAATCCCCCGTGCTGACGCCCTTTGACTATCAGGAGCCCTCGGGACTGGGCACAGCTGCCCAGTCCAGCACCTCCTCCTCCCTGACCAGCTTCAACAACTGGTCGGCTGCTATCCCCGCCACCCCCTCCACCATCATCAACGAGGACATCAGCTTCTTCAACCCGGCCGCCTCGGCCAACAACGGCCCTCTGCTGTTCCAGAATTTCTCCCACCACGTCAGCCCAGGCTTCGGGGGGAACTTCTCCCCTCAGATCGGTCCCATCTCCCAGCACCACCCACCTCACCCCCACTTCCAACACCCTCACAGCCAGCACCAGCAGCATCGTCGTTCTCCGGCCAGTCCCCATCCACCGCCGTTCCCCCACCGCAGCGCCCCCTTCGGCCAGCTGCCGCATCTCTCCAACAACCTGAGCAAGCCTCCCTCACCCTGGGGCAGCTACCAGAGCCCCTCGCCCTCTCCTTCCTCCACTTCGTGGAGCCCAGGTGGGGGTTACGGCAGTTGGGGTGGCTCCCAGGGCCGCGAGTACCGCCGTGGCTTGAATGGCGGCATGACGCCTCTCAACTCCATCTCACCGCTGAAGAAGACCTTCCCCAACAACCACATGCCCCAGCAGAAGTACTCCCGTGCCAGCCCCGGATTCAACCCGAAGTCCTGGATGGATGACAGCAGGAGCGAGAACATCTTCCCTTTCCAGGTGTGTATATTATATTGGCACAATGATCTGCCTCAAAAATAGTTAACAAAAAGCTGTGAATGATCAATGTTGGCCAGGCTTGTAGAGGCCAGTTCACACCAAGGACGATAATTATAACTATAAAGTTGTAAAGGTGTAATTCACCACTAGCAAGATGGACTTTTAATAAAACTTGGCCATATATGCGATAGAAAGATGTTTTTTTTCTTTGCTGTGCTGAATGACTAGAGTAAAAGGGCTGTGGCGTTGTCTTTTGCCAAAAAGGTAAGAAAACTTCAACACCCACAATGCACTGTGCTTGATCCAACTGTGAGTGAGGATAAAAAAAAAAGTTAGATTAGATAGATCTGTTAAAGTGGTATACAATACATAAATCTAAACAAACAGTTCAATTAATTTACACTACAGCAGCATGACATGGCCTACTCATAAGTGTTTATAAGCTGTACTAGAACTGTACTAGCTCCTGTTTGTTTAGAGCGTGTGTCTGTGTACATGTGATGGAGGGTTGGAGTGATGATGGTGAAAAATAGGGCATAGAGTCCTAGATACTTTGGCAGTATATAAGTGTTTTTTTTTTCTAGATTAAAAAAAATGTTTTGTACTTACCAATAAGGTATTGGGCCATGCTATACTGTGAATGTAATCACTGATAAAGGGTGTTGTTAGGCATGACACACAGTGGAGTGCATTATTTTCTAACAACATAATTGAATTAAGGACACAATTTAGTGATTTTTTTTTTTTTCAAAAACATTATTTTATCAAGCAAATTGAGTGTAATATAGAATAAAAATATACAGTAGACCCTGTCAGAGGTCCTGTTCACCTCTCTTCTTGTCACTCAAAGAATGTATGATCCCAAATGTATTAATTAATTAAAAAAAAAGATACATTTGCTTTCCAAAAGGTGCTATGGGTACTTCAGTCACATTTTTTGGTGAACAGATGTTGTCATCATAGCTAGAGCCCGACCGATATATAGTTTTGCCGATATTATCAAGCGATATGAGACTGTCGCAGATATATCGGTATCGGCGAATATGCCGCCGATATTACATTTTTTTTACAGAACATATAATGCAGATAAAATGCTTGAAATGGTGTAATTACTTAGTTTGTCCAGCAGAGCGCGCTCCATTGTTTGCTACTGGCGACCTGGATGAAATGCTTTAAAGCTTAAGTCTATGGAAAACCATTGAAACTTTGAATGGCCATATCTCCGTAACGGCGTGGCGAAACCGCACCAAATTTGGGGGATCCCTTCAGCTCGAGGAACCCTCTCGAATGCGAATCGAGTGTACGTCTAGAGGCCCGCTTTTCGAATGAGACCACCCCCTCGTCGATAGCCCCCGGGGTTCGGGAGTTACGGGTGGTTACGTTCGCGGTCCGGCGCTGACCGATCAAGCAATCCCGGAGGGTGGCATTCGAGAGGGCTCCTCAAGCTGAAGGGATCCCCCGAATTTGGTGGAGATCCGCTGGCACGTTCGCGAGATAGTGATACCAATCAACACTTTCACTTAAGTAAGGAGGTCTCTTGTTCAGGCAGCAGCATTTGAGCGTTGTCTTATTTGACCGCAAGTGCCCTGCGAAGTGGACTTCACATGAAATTCCACCATGATTCCAGTTCCAAGGGAACGTACACGTTACAATCAAAGGGCATTAAAGTGCACGAGACGTGAATTTATATTGTATTTATTTACAGAGGTATATTATGTCACACTTCTCTAGTAAGTTTCGTCTGTGTTTGAACTAGGCATGGGCCGATTACCGGTTTCAAGGTATACCGCGATTTGAAAATGTCACGGTTTCAAAACCGCTAATATTTTCCGTTATACCGTTCCTGCGGTATTCGCTGTTTTTCATGTCTCCTCAAAGACTGAAAGTGTAGGAATCCCTCAGGTTGAGTGCAGTGTTAGAGAGTAACGCCCCCTCCCCCTCCTGTTGGTGCGAGCGAGCGGTCAGTCACGTGTGTGTGTGAATGACGGCCGAGGGAGATTCCTCTGGAACTTACGTGATCGGCAACCGGACGTTTATTTTTTTTTATTGCTGCCGATCTCTGTTCTGGACTTGCACAAACTGTGTTGCAATGCATATCATTTTCCAAATGTCATTTATGTTAAAATATATAAAATTTATATAAATACTAAGAGAGTGAATCTGCGTCCCATTAAGAGCTTCTGCTGTTTGTTTTGTTCAGGCATGTATTATAATTTCACAAAGCTTGTCAGAACATTCTGTTTTTGCTTCAAATTGGGTTATTATTAAATCAAATTATGTATATGAAATGATATAAATAAATTATATGTATATGAATTATATAACAAATTAAATAACTGTGTAATTACAGATTTAGGTTAAATAAAGATGTCAGTCTTTATTTTTCTTCTTTTTAGGGCAGCAGTAGCTCTAGCAGCAAATAAACCATCCACATCAAAAGCTGCAGGACAGCCCACATTTCAGAAACAAATCAAAGAAAAAATAAACGAATACTACTGTTCCAAATATTCTGTATGTTGCTCAAAATATATTGTGTTCAGTTTTTAGAGCTGTCTCAGAGACACATTTTAGAGCTGTAACGACAATATCGTGACACCGTGATATTTTTGCTTAAGGTTATCATACCGTCAAAATCTCATACCGGCCCATGCCTAGTGTGAAGACAGTAGCGCAGATTCGTGAATGAATGTTCCGAAGTGAAATAAACTTCAAAGGAATAAAGTTGAATGGAATTGAATTTAATTAAAGTTTAATAAACTTCAACTTTACTGTTCAATGCACTGATGTCAGACTCATTTTGGATAATAACGTTTATTGTTAAATTGTTAAATGCCCTGCCTCCATTAAATATCTTTGTCACGTCATTATAAGTGTTTGATCACCACATTTGAGTGATCATTGCAAAAAATGTGTTTATGTATATATATTCTGTTTGTGTATAATACTGTATTCTATATACTGTATAGTACCAGTCAAATGTTTGGACCCTCGAATGGGAAAGTGTCCAAACGTTTGACTGGTACTGTACTATAATATACACAAAGAATATCGGCCGATATATCGATATCGGCCGTTTTTACTCCCTAATATCGGTATCGGCGCCGGAAAACCCATATCGGTCAGGCTCTAATCATAACTGTCATTATATTATAGATTTTACACTGGGACAGGAACTATGCTTTTTGTATTTTAGGTGTAAAGAAGACCAAAGACAATTTTCCAAAAAACTAAAACAAAAGATTTTTACCCGTGCGTAAATTAATAAAGAATGAGCATCAGGTGTGCTTTTGCTTTTTTATGGTTTTATTCAATTTATGAATGCGCTGTAAACTCAATCTTTAATATCTTCATAATATAATAATATGGGATTTTGCACATAATGTAACTTGCCTTGTTTTATTATAAATAATAATAATAATAAAAGTAATAATAATAATTAGTGCGGTCAAATGATTAATCGTGATTAATCGCATCCAAAATTATTTTTTGTTTACATAATATTTATGTCTATATGAGCGCACACACATACATCTTGTATATATTTAAGAAAAATATGTTATGTTTATATATAAAATATATTTATCTGTAATATAAATAATATACATATATACATGTAAATACATGTAAAAAAATTCTAAATATATACTGTATGTGTGTGTATTTAGTATATGTACGTAATAAATATACACTGTACACGCATATATTATGTAAACAAAAACTTGTATTTTGGATGCGATTAATTGTGATTAATCGTTTGACAGCACTAATAATAATTAAAAAAATTATTCTTACTAATTTAGCGTCAGTAGAGAAACTGCATCCATTGCGTCTGCCATATTTTTTAACTGACACACCCCAACTCAGAAACTTAAGATAATCCTGTTAACTCATAAACACAATCTTTCTGACATGACTTGAACGTACCGTTGTCTCTCAAGGTTTTGTCTCAATGCAATTACATTTCTATTGTCCTCCTTTTTGTTTTTTTTAGAAGAGTCAAATATATGTAGGTACTTGCTGTAATTGAATTGCTAAAAATAGTCTGTTAGCTTTAAATGTAGCGTTGGGCCATCAGCCCTCATTTGTGTCAGTGTATCTCCCTTTCAGCTTGATTCCAGTGAACAGGTGCTTCCCAGATCCTCTTATCAAGTCGTTTGCGCACAGAGGTCATCATCTGGTATAGGAACTTGGGTCAGCCTACAGTTTTGTGATCTAGATGCGTTCTGTTCTTTGTAAAACTAACAAACTAAAGGTATTTTTGATAGCGCTTGCTTGGAACCTGTGGCTTCCACCGCTGAGAACAGGCAGCTCTTATTCGCAGCTATTTGCTCCAGCTGGTTGAATACGTGATGTGATTCCCAGCACTGCATAATGTCGCTGGAAGTTTCCACAGGCTCTGTGTACTCTCAGCCAAGAATATCTGATGTTTGGTGTGAAAGCAAAGGCTGTCTCCGGAGGGGGGGCAGGACACACACATATATACACACACACATTGACAGACTCACACATGAACAGGCACTGCCGGGATGTGTAATTAAGCAGTTGCTCACGGAGAAAATGAGAAATGGGACACGCAATTCATGATGGTGAAGATGGTTCTCATGACAAGGTTAAATGATTGAAGACATTGTAAAGAAAACAGAAAAACAAATATGGCTGTTGGGAAGTGTCTTTTTTTTGTTGTTGTTTTTTTTACCCAGTTGGGCTGTTATATGCCCAAGGCTCAATTAGTGATCAAGCTGACACGGAGACGATTCAAAGCTATTTGTTTTATTTTCAAGGCCAGCTTTTGTTTGGCTATTGTCACGGGGCGCAGGTGCCCACGGCAAATAGTCATCTGTTGCTCGGCTTTATCGTAAAGAACAGAGGGTTAGCCTAGGATTAGACTGCGCAGTTGCCTAACATGACACACTTTACATTTTTCATTTTGCACCGCATGCAAATCATTCTCACTCTTTTTTTAGTTTTTTTTTGTTCTTGTTGATGCCTCTCTAGATTCGTTCTGTAATATCACATGCACACTTTTGTTATCGTAATGAGTGTTTTTAGTACACTATGCTCTCGGTCAGCCAGGTCTTTTGCTTTGTAAATTCTAGCCATCATCGTAACCCTCTATAATCTTCTTTAAATTCTCCTATGATTGCGTGGGCTTCAGGCTGCCTCAGCTCAGACATTCACCCCACAGTGAATTAAACTACCTCAATTCTTGGGAATCTTTGTGGTTTGATACAAAGAAAAATGGTTTTTGGTGTTAGACTCTAGAATATGAAAATTATAATTCTGTCATTATTAAGAGGCTGTTCACGCAGAGCGTGTTTTTGCATTTCACTGCATTGCTTTTCCTTTGTTTTTCTATGTAAACTTGCGCAACATGGATGCCTTTGACCATTGGGTTCGAATAGAGATGATTTTACAATAGAGATGTTTTGCAGTATGTGCAAGATGCTCTTTTCCATACAATAGAAGTAAATAGGGATGGATACTATAAATCTAAGAACTGTAACAGAAAGTCGATAAATTTATATTGTGTTATATACCCTGGTCGCTGTATGTGACCAGCTTGACATTTTTTTTTGCAATCATATTGGTTTTGAAACAAAGCTGAGAAATGACCTCATTGTCATAATGAATTATCCTTTGTTATAGACATTTTTAAATATAAGCATAAATTGGCATATGCTATTGGCAAATTTGTTTGTGTTGAAATAGGTTACATGACGTATATTAAAACCAATTTTTCGGTACAAATAATTAGGCTTGTATTAAGTCCTTTGTTTTTTAGGTTGCTGTCTTAATGGTTTGTATTAACCTACAATTTTGAGATCAGAGGTTTTTTTCCTTTGTAATGGCACAGTGCTGTAATATTACCGCAGTAATGCGAAAAGAAATTCACTCTAGCTGCCTTCTCTCCATTTGCTTATTGCATTTTATTGTGGACTCAGTTTCAAATAGATACGCTTATCTCCGGTATCTTGATTCAGTGCTGTCTGGAGATAGATAGACCCTTCAATGTCCTTCAGTTGTCATTTGGAAACCACGTACCTTTTCAGTGTTATTTTGTCATATTGATAGTTCTCCAATGAGAAAGGGTCTACGATAGAGGCAATGACCATGATGGCCATGGTTATTTTATGCCATCTATCTGAATGAGAGCTCTTTCTACACTTTAATTACTTTATCAGCAGAGTCAGTTGCGCTCCCCTGTGGAAAGTTTCTATACCCCCTGCTTCCCCAACTGTGTGGAAAGGCTGGCTTAATAGGCTTTAGAGTGATTTGATGTGGAAGGCTTTGAAATACCTTGTGCTGTGACAAAAAAACACAACGTCAAGCCTCTGCCTCCCATTATCCCCCTGTCGCCCTTTTCATTAGTTTAGCATGACATTTCAGATTAATGTCGTTCCTGAAACACCCGTAACATGCCACACTTAATCACTCACATCAGGGTGTTCCATCAAGATCCCTTTCTGAAAAGCTCACAGCAGACTTTTTCCATATCGCTTGAACTATGATGACCTGAAAACATGCCCCTGGTGGGTAAAGGCCTTTGAGTCAGCAAGCCCTGCACACAGTCTAATTATAGTTAAACCCGAAATAGCTCTCGTGTTAAGAAAGCGGGAAATGCTCATTAACACCTTTTTAATAAGATGTGGTGCATAGAATGCAGATCGTTCGGTTTTTGACAATGATGGCTTCAGTTCCTTATGGAGTTGGTTCTTCATCAAAGGGCTCTCAGCGGAGTGTACTGTGCAGTAATTCTGAAGACGGCCTTTGGCCCGCACTCGTGTTCTGAATAAGCGAGCCAGCCCTGTGCTGTGGCATAAGTGCCCTGCATGAGCACACGGCCTCTCTAAGCTGAGGGGGATGAGTGGTGCTCTGAAGATCCCAGCAGATGCCAGATCGTGACTGAGCATGAGCAGATTGTACTGTTAATCACGGCACCATCCAGTTCAGATGGAAGCTGCGTTATGTTGGAGCTCAGGTACACCACGCTAGTTATTTATATAAATAGCCAGATGGACCCGGCTGCATCATATCATGTATGTAGCAGTGAGCAAGTTACGAATCTAACTGTGTGGCTGTATTATTCCTTGGGAGGCCTTTTATTAAAAACATTCAAAAAGTTGGCATATTTGGTGTTAATTCCAATAACAATAGTTTTGAATAAAGAGCTTAACCGGGCTAATTGAATGGGGATGAAATTCACACACAATTCTGGCATGAAATGCATACTAATGCAATGCAAATCACATTCTCAGCAGTGTTATAAGAGCTGCTGTACTGGACGTGGATTGTTTTTCTATGTAAACACTTACTAGATGGATGTGTTTGACTGTTGTGCTCTAACAGCATTCTAAAAAAAACTCGAGATAAAAGAAAAACAAAAGTGTGTTTAGACCGTGACATTTTTCCATTCCACTGCCCTGCATCTCACGTTTTGTGTGAACAATTCTCATTTAAAGTGATCGTTTGTCCCAAAAATATATTTCTGTTATCATTTACTTGCACTTAAAGGGATAGTTCAACCCAAAATTTAAATTGTCATTAATTACTCACCCTCATGTCGTTCTAAACCCGTAAAACCTCCATTCATCTTCGGAACAAAAAATTAAGATATTTTTGATGAAATCGGAGAGCTCTCTGACCCTTCATAGACAGTGACGCAACTGCAATGTTCCCAGACCCAGAAAAGTAGTAAGGACATCGGTAAAACAGTCCATATGACATCAGTGGCTCAACTTCAATTTTGCGAATCTACGAGAATGTTTTTTATGTGCAAAGAAAACAAAAATAACAATTTATTTAAGAATTCTATTATTTATGACTTCTGCCATTTTGGAGATTTGAGACTTTGGAGACTTTCCCCAGAGTGTAATCAAGATAATCTGCGCTGTTTATGTTCATTGGAAAGCGCGCGTATGCATCGTGGTACTCCCCAAAATGGCGGAAGACTTGAATAAAGTCGTCATTATTTTTGCCTTTGCGCACAAAAAGTATTCTCGTAGCTTCGCAAAATTGAAGTTGAGCCAATGATGTCACATGGACTGTTTTATCGATGTCCTTACTATGTTTCTGGGTCTGGGAATATTTCAGTTGCATTGCTGTCTATGCAGGGTCAGAGAGCTCTCCGATTTCATCAAACATATCTTAATTTGTGTTCCAAAGATAAATGAGAATGTTTTTTATGTGCAAAGAAAACAAAAATAACAATTTATTTAAGAATTCTATTATTTATGACTTCTGCCATTTTGGAGATTTGAGACTTTGGAGACTTTCCCCAGAGTGTAATCAAGATAATCTGCGCTGTTTATGTTCATTGGAAAGCGCGCGTATGCATCGTGGTACTCCCCAAAATGGCGGAAGACTTGAATAAAGTCGTTATTTTTGCCTTTGCGCACAAAAAGTATTCTCGTAGCTTCGCAAAATTGAAGTTGAGCCAATGATGTCACATGGACTGTTTTATCGATGTCCTTACTATGTTTCTGGGTCTGGGAATATTTCAGTTGCATTGCTGTCTATGCAGGGTCAGAGAGCTCTTGATTTTCATTTTGGGGTGAACTATCCCTTTAAGTCATTCGAAACCTGTATGACACAGATGTTTAAAAAAAAAAAAAACTGGACCCAATTGAACCCCACTGACTTTGATTGAAAGGACTAAATCCGTTCTTCAAAAAACAATTCTGAAAACGTTCTTCAAGATATCTTTTGAGTTTCACAGAAGAACGTAAGTCACACAGATTTAGAACTACTCAAGGAAGAGGATCTTTGTAGTAAACTATCCCTGTATTGACACAGACTTTTGAAGGTAACTCTATCGCCCCCTTAAAAAGCACAATATGTAAGATTTTGTAATAAAATATCCAAAAACGACTTGCACAGTGTGATTATATTTCATGCAGTTGTGTATTTATGTTATACCAGAAATTTTAATTTTAAATAATGACTCTACTCTCGTAATTGTCGCCTATCAATGACGTAATATCTGCATATCCTCAGTTTCCGCTTGTAGAAAGCAAAGCCACTAGAAGGCAAGCCTGCAACCATTAGCCGAAAAAGCATAACGGCTAAAGCTAACGCTTCCGGTCTGGCAGTACATGGGAAAGGAGACCAGAGGCCATTTTTTTTTTTTAATAGATGTCAATAGAGGAGAGGCTTCACTACGCTGAATAAACAGCTTTTTAGAGGAAACGGCTCATTATTTAATGAATCGACGGCCTACCTGCTAATCTTCAACATGTTTTACACTAAAAAATACTTTTGGATTGAACTGTTTTTAGTTTACCATGAAAAAAAGCTTTTTTTATAAGAGAAGTCACTGACTTTTTGCGACAGGTGGGATTCAGCTTGCTTCTCATTCATTCCTATGGGATCCGTAAACGACTATTGAGTGTCGCACAACTCTGACTGAAATTCAGTGACGTCAAGGCTGTAATGTGATTGGTTATTAAGGGACACGTGATCCAAGTTAGCCATTACGCTTTCTCCAATAGTAAGTAATACAGACCCTTGTCATTAATTACTCACCCTCATGTCGTTCTAAACCCGTAAAACCTCCATTCATCTTCGGAACAAAAAATTAAGATATTTTTGATGAAATCGGAGAGCTCTCTGACCCTTCATAGACAGTGACGCAACTGCAATGTTCCCAGACCCAGAAAAGTAGTAAGGACATCGGTAAAACAGTCCATGTGACATCAGTGGCTCAACTTCAATTTTGCGAATCTACGAGAATGTTTTTTATGTGCAAAGAAAACAAAAATAACAATTTATTTAAGAATTCTATTATTTATGACTTCTGCCATTTTGGAGATTTGAGACTTTGGAGACTTTCCCCAGAGTGTAATCAAGATAATCTGCGCTGTTTATGTTCATTGGAAAGCGCGCGTATGCATCGTCGTACTCCCCAAAATGGCGGAAGACTTGTTGAATAAAGTCATTATTTTTGCCTTTGCGCACAAAAAGTATTCTCGTAGCTTCGCAAAATTGAAGTTGAGCCAATGATGTCACATGGACTGTTTTATCGATGTCCTTACTATGTTTCTGGGTCTGGGAATATTTCAGTTGCATTGCTGTCTATGCAGGGTCAGAGAGCTCTCCGATTTCATCAAACATATCTTAATTTGTGTTCCAAAGATAAATGGAGGTCTTGTGGGTTTGGAACGACATGAGGGTGAGTAATTAATGACAGAATTTTCGTTTTGGGGTGAACCATCCCTTTAAGTCATTCGAAACCTGTATGACACAGATGTTTAAAAAAAAAAAAAACTGGACCCAATTGAACCCCACTGACTTTGATTGAAAGGACTAAATCCTTTCTTCAAAAAACAATTCTGAAAACGTTCTTCAAGATATCTTTTGAGTTTCACAGAAGAACGTAAGTCACACAGATTTAGAACTACTCAAGGAAGAGGATCTTTGTAGTAAACTATCCCTGTATTGACGCAGACTTTTGAATGTAACTCTATCGCCCCCTTAAAAAGCACAATATGTAAGATTTTGTAATAAAATATCCAAAAACGACTTGCACAGTGTGATTATATTTCATGCAGTTGTGTATTTGTTATACCAGAAATTTTAATTTTAAATAATGACTCTACTCTCGTAATTGTCGCCTATCAATGACGTAATATCTGCATATCCTCAGTTTCCGCTTGTAGAAAGCAAAGCCACTAGAAGGCAAGCCTGCAACCATTAGCCGAAAAAGCATAACGGCTAAAGCTAACGCTTCCGGTCTGGCAGTACATGGGAAAGGAGACCAGAGGCCATTTTTTTTTTTTAATAGATGTCAATAGAGGAGAGGCTTCACTACGCTGAATAAACAGCTTTTTAGAGGAAACGGCTCATTATTTAATGAATCGACGGCCTATCTGCTAATCTTCAACATGTTTTACACTAAAAAATACTTTTGGATTGAACTATTTTTAGTTTACCATGAAAAAAAGCTTTTTTTATAAGAGAAGTCACTGACTTTTTGCGACAGGTGGGATTCAGCTTGCTTCTCATTCATTCCTATGGGATCCGTAAACGACTATTGAGTGTCGCACAACTCTGACTGAAATTCAGTGACGTCAAGGCTGTAATGTGATTGGTTATTAAGGGACACGTGATCCAAGTTAGCCATTACGCTTTCTCCAATAGTAAGTAATACAGACCCTCTCATCTCCCAATAGTAAGACAATCTCTGCTAGAAACTATGGCAACACACGGACACAAATGGTGCTGTACAGTTAAACTACATCCATTACGGCTGTCATGAATAAAATGAAAATGAAATGAAAAGTGTTGACCGTAGCATTCAATTTAGATCTGGTCTATGTTGCGCCATGTTTTTTTTTTAATGCGTTTTTATAGTGTTGCGCATTATAACCAATCACACACGAGTCTGCAGAGCTTTTGAATGCAATGGCCAATCAGAGGCATTCAGATTATTTTTTGTTCACTGCACACGCTTGTTGAATGAATTCAACTCATGCAAATTCATCATAAACAAAGTGCAGATGTACTTATGATGTAAGAGATTCATTCATAAAACCGTGTATAGACAGCTTTATTAATTATAAGGGGAGTTTTTTGAGAGTGCTTAAACTCGCGCTAGACTTAAGTCAGTCATAATGTTCTTTGACAATGTAAATGTTCTTTGCTTGCTTTCTCTGTACAATTTATTCGCTGTTTGAATAGCTGTGAAAGGTTCAGGTCATAAAAAAAAATATTCTTTACCTCATCCGTGAACATCCTCCTTTATAGGGTCATCAAGCTTCGCCTTATTGTTTTGAAAATGCGACCTCTAGTGGTGAAAACTTACACATTGTGCCTTTAAAGGGTTAGTTCACCCAAAAATGAAAATTAGCCTATGTCTTACTCATCCTCAAAGCATCCTAGGTGTATGTGACTTTCTTCTTTCAGACAAATCCAATCGGAGTTATATTAAAAATTGTCCTTGCCCCTCCAAGCCTTTCAATGGGGGTAAGGGGGTGCTGTTGTCAACAGTTCAGAAGACGTGAAATAAAGTGCGCGCATCCGTAATAAAATGTCCCTCACACGGCTCCGGGGGGTGAATAAAGACCTCCTGTAGCGAATCCATGCATTTTTGTAAGATAAATATCCATATTTCAAACATAATAAACCCTTTTTTCTCACTTCCGCTGACTGTCATACGCGGAAGCCGTTCCGGCGGATGATGTAAGATGTCGACGTTACGTGATAAGTGACGAACGCGGAAACAAAACAAAATGCCGTTCACGAATTAGAAGCACAAAATGAAGATTTGTAAAGAAAAATGTCAGAGGATTTCGATGTAAGCCAAGAGGAGACTGGTTTTCATGCTCCTGCATTTCTCAGAGGCGCGCGCACGACACATACGTCTTGTGTCATCCGCCTGAACGTCTTCCGCATACCACAGTCAGCGGAAGTGAGAAAAAAGGGTTTATTACGTTTGAAATATGGATATTTATCTTACAAAAATGCATGGATTCGCTACAGGAGGCCTTTATTCACCCCCTGGAGCCGTGTGAGGGACGTTTTATTACAGATGCGTGCACTTTATTGTGTCTTCTGAACTGTTGACAGCCAACACCCGCTTACCCCCACTGAAAGGCTTGGAGGGGCCAGGACAATTTTTTATATAACACCGATTGGATTCGTCTGAAAGAAGAAAGTCACATACACCTAGGATGTTTTGAGGGTGAGTAAAAAACAGGCTAATTTTCATTTTTGGGTGAACTAACCCTTTAAGTGCTGAGGTTTGTTACCATCATGGTAACGCAAGAGCACACATCAAGTATGCACAATAGGATTGCACTCTTGTAATGCTTAAGTTTAGCCAAACATTTGCGTCTGTGTTGATGTACTTGCATAGCATGTCTTACTGACCTTCAAAAAACAGGAAGACCTAGATTCTGTTATTGTTTGCTTTTGGTGGACAATAGAATGAGTCTTGAGCCTGAAGTGTGTGTTTAATGCAAGTCTCTGTTTTGAGATCAGATGACCTCTGGTCCAGTTCAAACACTCGATTGTGCTGAATCATCAGGTAAAGGGGAATAACCTAATCTATTTAAAGTATGAACACTCTTTATCATTTATCGGCCTTGTTCGTCCAACAGCTATTGTTTGCAGTCTTTAATACATTTTTTTTTCTAAATGATCCAGTACTAGATTATCTGGTACAGCATGACGTTAGTATTGCCAAAACCATGAATTTGTTTTCCAGGGATCACACACACTGAAAGTCCCTTTGGCTAATAGCAAATGCATATATGCAAACTATTTAATTATTTGTATCTGGGTAAACATATTGTTTAAGCTGTGTTTTTCAGTTTCTGTATGAGCAATTTGTCATGCAAATATTAAATTCAGGCTTTATCTCTTTGTTAAATATGGGATTTAAGCCTTTTTAAAGAGTCTTGAAACGTGGTTTGAGTTGGTCATTCGTACCTCTGGGTTTGTATTGTTAGGTTACATTATTGTCAAGTTAAATCTGCATTGCAAGTGTAAGCCGTTGTGCTTTGTCTGTCAGTTTTTCAACCTTTGTTTTTATAAATCATATCAAACATTAGACTTGTCACATTAGACATTAGCCTCATGATCCAGAGGCCAAGTCAGTAGCGAGCACCAAATTGGATTTATATTTTGGTCTAGAGCCTCTGTTGAGCCTTTCATTTGTGACTTCCTTTCAACAGGATATAGTTTTTGAGAGGAACAAAAGCACAACAGCTTGAACTCTATTGTAGATGAAAGGGATACTCCCGCAGAGCCGAGAGATATGAGAAATGCCATCATAGTTGTTTTTTCTTGATACCCATCCTCCTTTTCTCCCCTCACAGGATCGTCCCCGTTCATTCGATGGCTTCAACATGCATTCTCTGGAGAACTCTTTGATTGACATCATGAGAGCTGAGCAAGACACTCTGAAAGGTAAGATTAGAGTCCACCAAAGGAGATTGTGTGTTAAAGTACCATACTGATGGCCAAAAACCTTTGTCCCATCAGCAGTTAGATTCATGCGGCCGCTCACGTGGTTTAAGTTGTGTTGCTCTCTCTGTAATCAAATGAAAGCTGTAGCTGGCTTGTACTCCAGTAAGGGGACATTCACACAGAACGTGCTTTTTCTTTATACTGCACTGCTTTTCAATTGGTGTTTTATGTAAACATGTGCTAAACGATCACGTTTGACCTAGGGATGTTCATTTCGGTTATTTTACTTAACCGACAACCAACGCTCGTTAACCGATTATTAACCGTTAACCGACAAGATTATTTTAAATTCGAATTGAATTCAATTAGAAAGGATAAGGGTCTGTGACCCGTTAAAAATACTAACATTTGTTTCCCAGGGATTAATTTTACATGCGCAAAAAGCAGCAAACAACCAAACATGAGGATTCACATGCCCTTCATATCACATCACGCATCTGCAGCGCTTCTGCCAGCGGAGAAAAAACATAGTAAAGCTAGGCTATAGGCCTATATATGTAACGATAAATAGGCCTATACAAGAAATATATTTTTACTTAATAAATTAAGAAAACGAAAGAAAAACTGTGCAACAAGTAGCCTAGTATTCAGAGTTTCAGTTCCTTTTTGTGCTGCGCGAAAGGAAACAGACGGCAGAAAGCGACATCCTATTTTTCTTTAGGCTTATTTTACAAAAGCACAAAGATTTGTTTTTATTGTGAATGTACACAAATAAAGGCAAACCTTTTACAATTCCGATTATCTTTATGACTAGGAGTAGTTTCTTCCTCTGTTAGAAGGAAAAAAATTCAAGTGATTGCGCCGGCGCCGCATGCGCACACAGTTAAGCTTTGCTACCTTGACAATGCAGCCTGTTCATTATCATAATAAAATAGCCTACAGTCAGTCAAACATATGGAAAAAAACACTGCTCAGTAGTAAAATCTTTGCCGTTAAGCGTTATCACCGTACCGCCGTGAATGATGTTCTGCAAACCATTTTGTTTTACGTGGATATTGGAACGCGAGTGAAGTAGGCTACATAATAAATAATATTTTGGCATTCAGATACATTGCGAATACGGAAACATTTGATTTTGTGTAGAATGAGAGACGCAACGTTGGTTTCAGTTTCGTTTTAGCCTAAATTAATTTGTTTTGGCTTGTCGTTTAGCTATGGCTTGTCGTTTAGCTATAGCTTCTTATATTTTTAATTCTTGGTCTTTTCTAAATACTGTTAATTGAAAGGCTTTGTTGTGGCATGAGGGGAACTAAAATAGCCTAGCTATGTTTACAGTATTTATTATAATGTTTGTAAACATTTCGTGTCAGCATTAGGCCTACTTCTGAATGAAATAATAAAATGTGACTTAGATGCGACTTATGTTTTTTTTCCCCCACTAAAAAACGAATTTTTTTTATACGCATAGCGTATTTCAACCATGCAGCAAACCTTTTTAAATATTTTGATAAATTACTAAAAAAGTAAATAAATAATGACTTTTTAAACCATTTAACTGATTGTATTAATTGGTCAAAATTAGGGCTGCACGATTAATCGCATGCGATATTTAACGCGCATCTTGTCAGAAAGCCGGTTCTGTAATCAGCGGTAAATCTCCATCACCTGCGTGCTTTCACATTGAGCAGCATTAACTACACAGAGCCGTTGTTCTCTGAGGAGCTGCGCTAAAAATCGCGCGAATATGAACGTGGTTTGGCGCAGCTCGTCAGTGAACAACGGCTCTGTGTAGTTAATGCTGCTCAATGTGAAAGCACGCAGGTGATGGAGATTTACCGCTGATTAAAGAACCGGCTTTACTGATAAGATGCGCGTTAAATATCGCTTGCGATTAATCGTGCAGCCCTAGTCAAAATTCTTCACGGTCGGTTAACCGGTTAAAATGAACATCCCTAGTTTGACCGTTGCATTTGTGGCTGGTTTCGTGTTTGTATTACTCAAGTTATAGTTTTATAGTTAAAAGTAAAGGCTAGAGACCCTTTTTTTAATTTCACTGCCCTGCATTTCACATTTTTGAATGCAGTAATATGTTCTGTGGAAATGGCTCCTAATAGTACCATCATGAGTTTGCTGATTTGATGCAGCTCCTGTTCTGTGACCGGTGTCCCATTTTCTTGAAAGTTGGTTGGTTATTGCATCACTTTTATATTCTTCTTTTGAGGCAGCTGACAACTGATCGCAAGGCACGGTCCTGGAGGCCTCACCTTTGATAGCAGTTGTAAATGCATACAAACGACAATTAATGAGCCCATGATGTTATTCCAAGCGGTTATTAGAGCATGTTCTGGAGCAGACAGTAGATTTAATCGTTTTTATGGTCCCTGCTGCTGGCTACGGCCGCCTGTTATTTCCCAATTGAGCAGAACAGAATTATATTGGGGGGAAAAAAGTAAACGGACATTAAAACATTTTCTTTTTGGCTTTGCAGTCTTTTTACTTTGCACTCTCCAGTGGCATTTTACACCTTTTGTTTTCTTGCATGCTTTTGTAGATTTCTTTAACATCAAATGTGGTGTTAATTTTTTGGTGTGAGAGTGAGCAGCTGTAAAAAGCTGCCCATTAGCGCTGAATCATTGCACACCCACGTACACACACACACACACACAAACAGAGCAAGAAGAGAGATAAAGCTCTGTGCTGACCTACAAATAGCTGTGTCTGTGCAGCAGAGCTTAACCAGAGCTCCTTCCACAGCACTAACTCTGAAGCTACACTAGTCTTTACAAACACATCAGCCTGGTTTTGTGAGACTGTTGACTTTCATTATGCGAGCGAGTGCTCTCAAATTTGTCATCTGTGGCTCAAATCAATATGTTTCAGTGGAAACTCTTCCATTTTGTTTGTTTATTTGAATTTTTTTGTCATAAATGGTAATAAGAACACCTGCAATAAGGTGCAATCAAGCATGCAATCAAAATTGACCCAGTTTTCTTTTTTAATTAACATTCCATGTTTCATGTTTGTTTTTAACTGCACATTGTCATATAAACAGGCAGTCAGTGCTGATTTAAGTTTCACAAACCTTGAAATCTGCAGCACTGAAAGTTCAGTAGGTGAGTCAGATGTTGATTCAGTATAACTGCTCTGATGGTTTCAGTGACTTAATTCATTAAACAATCTGTCAGACTGATTTAAGTAACTCACGAGTTTGTGGGTGCTTTTGAATGATTCGCCATAAAACCGGCTCATAAAAGTCATTTTTGTGTATCGAATTATACTGTTCTCGTGTGTTTGTTTTTGCATACAGCCCACAAGGATGACTTGGTTCACTTGTTTTCTTGCTATTCTTGCTCGTACATTTTCTTCTGTCTCAGTAAGTTTACAAATTTGGTTAAATAATAATATTTTTTCACCATAGCTCTGCAGATTGCAATGCACTTCATCTTTACTTTAAATAGAAGCATTTGATGTCACATGCTACACTCTCATGTTTTAGATTTCCACACATTTGGACCGTGATTAATGCAACCCCAAAATGGTTGGATGGTTTCTTGAATCAAAGCTGCTCACCGCCATATACTGTACATAATAACCAAATTAGAACAACCCTCAGGGTCAGCTTCTCTCTAGCAGAGCATAATTTGACCACCAGAACCAGAAGGGCGACCCTGCAGACACCACCCCAGTGTGGCAGAGATGACCAAACAAGAGACGGGGAAGATAAGTAGTCCAGTGTTGCTTTGAATAGCTTCCAGCATTGTCCTTTGCCTGTAAAAGAGCTCTCTGTTCTCGCTAAAGCAACAAAATGGTGTGCTGGCCCTGGCCACCAGACTGCTCTCAGAGTGAACAGTAGAAGGAGGGGGCTGCCAGATCCATGTTAACACCACATAGAGAAACAATCCATACCAGCCGTGCTGGTTGAACTTGATGTTTCCTCTCATTCTTCTACTAGAAGCAGAATGAGGCTGAGTTGAGCATGAGAATGAAAGTGATCTGCATCCAGGAGAGTATTGTGATTCTGACGTGTAGTGGGTGGTCATCCAGAAAGTATATGAGTGATGTAATTCATACTTTTTTGGCTTCTTAACAGCCATTTTTATTGAGTGATTCTGTAATTTGTCAACTAAACCTACAGTGTACATTCAAGTAGCTGCATAATCTTACCACGTGTGGATTCAAATGTGCTGTATGTCATTCCAACCATCCAGCTGATTTATATCCTCCTCTCTCGAAGGTCGCCTCGGATTCACCCATACAGGAGGAGACAGTCCCTTGCCCATAAATGGTACGCACATGTATTTTATTGGTTTAATGTTCTGGTGGCTGGACGGGCCCAAGCTGTGTGTTATAGAAATAATCAGCAAGATTAACTTTGGGGCGATTTGTCTCACTGGTTCCTTTTAGCTGTAATATTCTCTTTAAATGCATTTGAAACATGGGGTAATGCAAATATTTATAAATGTATAAAAATGAGACAAATATAGGATGTAGTTAATAGGTAATGTATAGTTATGTATCTTAATATAAGTGTGCATGATCTTGTACTGTTGTGTAAACAAAATAAAAAATTATTTTTTTAGGATGGAATAAAAAGGGGATATATGTACAAATCCCACAGCTTCTGAGTCAAATGGTGATGAAATTAAAACTGGCCCGGTTTTCTTAGCTTGTTTCAAATCGTTCAGAGGTTTGAGAAGTAAGAACATTTTCACTTACTCAAATAGGGCTAGCTAAAATATATATATTGAAATATTTTCTGAATGAGATGAAATTGTAGCTAGATAGCCATGAATTGTTTAATGCACAAAGTTAAATGTAAATAAAAAGTTATTTTATTTTATGAAACTAAAGGTTGAGTATTGTTTAAATATTATCTTCTTTTTTTCATGCACCAATATAACATGTATATTAATAAACAGCAGTATTTATCTTCAATATGTTTTTACAAAAACATAAAATGCCACGGATAGCTTGAATGGTTTCTTGACGTTTAGATCAGAAATGCTATCACACATGCTAATACTCACTTTCTATCATTACAGTAGTGAAAATTATATATTTTGAAAATCTAGTTGGTTAGGTATCTTTTTTTTCTGGTGAGTAGACAGTTGATAATTGGCAAGGTTGTTAGTGAATGTGCTCAGAATTAAGACATGTTTGGACAGGTAGGTTGAATCATGAGTGTCCTTAAATATACATTCCACCAGTCACTGAGCCAAGAAAATCTAGTCCGTTTAGTTTGAGTCTTGTTAACAGTGTTTAAGCACTTGGCCAACAAACCCGGGTAATTGATGTGAACATTTTTGATTATAATCATACAGCTCTGAAATGGCACATACTTTTCAACACATTTCTAAAGTGTAAAATTACTTTAGTCAGAACATTCACATTTTCATTGGGGATGTGTTACTTTACTTGTGATCATCTTATTTTACATGCAGCAAGGAATTATGGGAGGCGACGAGGTAAAGACAACTTTTAACAAATCCAAATGAGAAAAATGAAGAAGACTTTCAAATAATTATGGGTGGAATAATCCAGCATCTGCATGACATGTTTTGGGGCATCGTTAATTGTTTGCATGCACACGTGCAGCCTTCATTTCTATTTGTGTATCGATTGTGTGCCTCTTTCCTGCTGTATTTATTAATTTTTTTTTTGGTGAAGAGTAAATTTGATTGGGGCTTTTCTGTGGTCAGGGCAACCACACACACACACACACACAAACACACATATCCAGGCCACAGTTGTGACTAACTCCCTTACATAAAGTCTTGTAAAGGAGCTCAGGCCTGTGTTCTGTCACGTCAGGAGGAAATTTGCTGGAGTGGCTTGAGCCAGAGGACTAATACTACATCCTCTAGTCCTCGCCCTATGTTATTACTGCAGCTTTAGTGCAGAGCTACATGATCATGTGCTGTACCTTAACACTTAAACTAAGAAATATTTTACAAAATATTCTCTTATATAACCTAATTGTACAAATGAGTTTTATAGACCCCATTAAAACCCCATTAAAATCTGCAACACCCAGCTTAAATTTGGCCAACGAACATCCCATCCTACATTCACACAGAAATTTTAAAGATGGTAAAATAGTTTTTAGTTTAGGAATCTAGATGTTCAAAATTAACTAATATGTAAATTTAGCCTGAAATTTTAATCTAATGTAGTTTTGTGTATTTAACAACAAGGAGTTAGGAAAGTAAATATAAACTACTGTTCAGAAGTTTGGGGTCAATAAGATTCCTTAAAGGGATAGTTCACCTAAAAATGAAAATTCTGTCAATTACTCACCCTCATGTTGTTCCAAACCCGTAAGACCTCCGTTCATCTTCGGAACACAAATTATTTTTGGTGGAATCTGACTGCTCTCTGACCCTCCCATAGACAGCAAGGGTACTACCACGATCAAGGTTCAGAAACGTAGCAAGGAGATCGGTAAAATAATCCATGTGACATCAGGGGTTCAACTGTAATATTACGAAGCTACAAGAATGCTTTTTGTGCGCAAAAGAAAAGAAAAATAACGACTTTATTCAACGATTCTTCTCCTCCACGTCATCATAGTGCCATTTTGGAGAGTATCCACTGAACGCAAACAGTACGTAAGCTACGTTTCTGGACGTTGATCGTGGTAGTACCCTTGCTGTCTATGGGAGGGTCAGAGAGGTGTCAGAATGCATAAACAATATCTTAATTTGTGTTCTGAAGATGAATGGAAGTCTTACGGGTTTGGAACGACATGAGGGTGAGTAATTAATGACAGAATTTTCCTTTTTGGGTGAACTAACCCTTTAAGAAGTTAATACTTTTATTTAGCAAGGATGTGTTCAATTGATCAAAAGTGACAGTAAAGACATTCACAGTATTTTTATTTCAAACAAATGCTGTACTTTTGAACATTCAATTCACAGAATCCTGAACAAAATCACATTGTTCACAAAAACATTAAATAGCATAACTCTTCAGCATTGAATAGTAATTTTGAGCACAAAATCATCACATTAGAATGAGTTCTGAAAGATCATGAGACACTGTAGACTGGAGGTAGTTGTTGCTGAAATTTCAGCTTTGCCATATTTCACATTATTACCGTTTTATCTTAGCCTTGGCGAGCATAAAATATTTCTTTTTCTTTTTTTTTTTAAATCTAACCAAGCCTAAACATTTGAACAGTAGTGTAATTATCCATGCTTTAGCACAACTCTCTGTGTAGAATATGAGAATAACCTGTTTTATCATTGGGCCAAAACGGTGGGCTATAATTTGTTTGATTACAGGACCACAGTAGCCATAATTCAGAAATCCCTATGCTTTCGAAATTGCACCACCAAGATGATGCAATTGTCTGTCTTAGTAGTATTTCTTGGGCTCAGAATAATCCATCAGCCTAATTCATTTTACTCTGTGGTGCAGGAATATAGTTTAAGGCTCAGATAATAATTCCTGCCTTCTCCCATTTCCTCAGGACACTCATCCTTGTTCCCGATGGAAGATGGCTTCCCAGACGAGGAGAGAGGCGATCAGAGCCTGCCTGGCCTGGGTTCCCCCCACTGCTTCCCTCACCAGAACGGAGAGAGGGTGGAGCGCTATTCTCGCAAAGTCTTTGTGGGTGGCCTCCCCCCTGACATAGACGAAGGTATTGCACAGGATTAGGGTGACCTCTACGCTGCTGCTTATGAAAACAAAAACAGGTTTCAAGGTTCATTCTTGGCTTTGGAACCGTGTCCACGATAGCCACTAGCTCTTATCTGCAATATTATCTTTCCTAGATGAGATAACTGCTAGTTTTCGCCGTTTTGGGCACCTGTTTGTGGACTGGCCTCACAAAGCAGAGAGCAAGTCATACTTCCCCCCGAAAGGTGAGCTAAGAGTATCAGTTGACCATTTTAAAGGGTGTTTTTAAACCGTAATTTTCATAATTTGCACATTCCAATGTTATAGTTGTGGCTAGCTTGATCCCCGATGATGGTGCTTGAGTACTGAATTAAAGGGATAGTTCACCCAAAAATGACAATTCTGTCATGTACTCACCCTCATGTCATTCCAAAGGCGTAAGACTTTTGTTCATCTTCAAAAAAAACAAGTGAAGTATACCTGAGAGATTTTTTTCTCCATTTGAAGTCCGTTCCACTTTAAAAAGTAATCCATGTGAATCGAGCGGTGAATTCTTCTGAAGAGACACCATCACTTTATATCTGTTATGCTCGACCAGTAAATCAATTTTGTATGTGAATAAAAGCCTAAATTGAATTTGTTTGGCATATAAAACAATCTCTGTCTCTTCACATGGATTGAACTGCTCATTTCATATGGGTTACTTTTGTGGTGTCTTTATGAACTTTTTGAAGCTTGAAGGTTTTGGTGGAATGGACTTTCAATAGGACAGAAATCTCTTAAGTTTCATTAAATATATATTTGGGTGAACTATCGTTTAAGGTTGGTGATACCAATTATGTTTAAAGACAGGAGTTGTTTTGGTATCGTGTCTATTTAAAAAAACAAAAATTTGCCATTCCTACTGCTTACTAACTCTGAAATTCATTTTCCCAAAGGTTACGCTTTCCTCTTGTTTCAAGATGAGAGCTCTGTTCAAGCCCTTATCGATGCCTGCATCGAGGAGGATGGAAAACTCTACTTATGCGTTTCCAGCCCCACCATTAAAGACAAACCTGTAAGGATGAATTACACTACTGCACCTCAATTTTTATAGTGAATTTTCTTTTTTTTTTTGTCTTAAACAGCTGCATTTTCAAATTCTGTTCTGTGAAGACCTGCTATTTTTTATTTGTTAGCAGATTTGAACTCTGAAAAACTCTGATTATTTTTTCATTTATTTTGTTGACGTGTGGTTTTGTAACAGGTCCAGATTCGCCCGTGGAATCTTAACGATAGTGACTTTGTGATGGATGGATCACAGCCCCTGGACCCGAGGAAGACCATATTTGTGGGTGGGGTTCCACGTCCGCTTCGTGCAGGTATGGAGTTTTTTTTAGTGACTGGCTTAGATTAAATACATGATTACTTAAAAACTGATTTAGAGTAGCCAGGGTTATTTTGTGCCAGAACAAGTCAATCCAGCTGCACTGGAATTGCATTCAGCAACTATTTTAGTGGAACCACCTTCCTTGCTAGCAAAAAATATTTTCATTGTACCTTAAGTAGTTATTAGGAGGAGACCAACAACTTACTTTGTTGTGACATATTTAAGAAGTACTGCTCTTTAAGTAACTTTGTGTTAACATCTTGTTAGTATAGCTACTTGATCAGAAGGGTATCAAAACTGTAACTTGTTAATAGTTTGTAGCTTGACAAACTATTTTCACAGTAGCTTTTCAAAAATGTATCGGGAGTTGCCATTTTATTTTATCATGAAAGAGGTAGAAAGAATTATGCAGTCTGGTGTGTAGGTTTCTAAACATTTAAGCTTTAAATATATTGTCTTTCTGACAGTGGAGCTGGCGATGATCATGGACAGGCTGTATGGTGGCGTGTGCTACGCAGGCATCGACACAGACCCAGAGCTGAAGTACCCCAAGGGAGCAGGGCGGGTCGCCTTCTCTAATCAGCAGAGCTACATTGCTGCTATCAGTGCTCGTTTTGTACAACTGCAGCATGGAGAAATCGATAAACGGGTCAGTGCTGACTTCCACAAAAAACACACATGCACACTCCCCTTCCATGAAATGGCATTGATCCAGCAAGCCTCAAAAAGCAGAGTTTTGGACTATGCTCTCTAACCCTAGTTGTGACATTGCAACATGTTTTTGGCTGATGAACAAATGCATGTTTTGCATAGTTTCAGTTACAATTTAAATGAGTTTCTTCAATGCAGGACTTGTTAAAAAATAAGAAAGATGGGTTTTTGAAGGTCAAAATATTGACCCATGAAACCTGTCAAAAATAAACTATATTTTAAATTTTGGTATTATTTTCATGACAATGTTTTTCTCTAATTCTCATGACTATTTGAAGAAACACTATAAATCCATTTTGATTAATTTGAGTAAAAATGTGTTTTCTTTACCAAGAAAGTGGCAAGATGAAAACCACTATTTTCGGTTTCAAACTTTCTCATAGCGTCTTTAGGTTATAATAACATTAAAAATTCAAATCCAGATTTTGATTTTCAAAGATTTATTATAAAATGTTTTAGTTTTTTTTCAAATTGCAATAAATCCATGACACTTTTTTTTTTTTGTTGAAAATACACAACATAGTAAGTTGATCCACATATGACAGCCTCTGAACTTGGTCAATACTAATCTTATATGCAGGCACTGGATATAATTATGGATATAAATATAACAAGATGCTTTTATAAAAGATATATAAGCATCTTGTTAATGCTATAAATTAATTGCATCATAGAACATTTCATCACGAACATACATGAACAACAATATCACATTAAACCACAGAAATTCCAGAATGACATTTCCCTTACGTTCAACTTCCAAAAGTGCATTCATCTTTGCCATGTTACATTCATTTAGTTGACTAGTGCTATATGCTGTATTAACAAAAACATTAATGGCATAAATAAAAACACTAACACTGACAAGCTACGGAATATCGTGTTCATAATCGAATGCGACTCATCTGCGATTATGAACGCGATATTGCAGTGATCTACGGCTCTGTGTATTAAATGCCGCTCCATCTGAAAGCACGTGATGGAGATTTACTATTCACAGAACCGGCTTTATTGACGAGATGCGCATGACAATCACATGCGATTTATCGTGCAGCCCTAAGTTTGTTTGTTGATCACAAAGTACAAAATAGATGAGGAAAACTAGGAAGCTGGGTGTATTCAAAGCGCCGCCATTACTGTCTACAGCGCGTGGAATAGTACGCTGTGATTGGTTGAGCGGATATATCGCATTCTGCAGAGAAGGGAGACTGGCGTTTGTCGCGGTTTGGAAAAAAAGGGAGAAAACATGACGACAATAACTCGGCGGATATCGCATTTTGTGTAAACTTAAAAATGGACTTTTCAATACCAACCAGATACAATACTGATTTTGGCGATAAAAAAAAGGCTTAATTTGTTCAGTATCTTTATTATTATTTTTTTTTAAATACCAGTTATCACAATATATATTGTGTATATATCACACAATATATATTGTTTTTTGTTATATATATATATAATATGCAATTGACTGAACGATCAATTGAATAAAAGATGTAACCAAACAAAAACAAAAGAGGACAAAAAGAGACTAATGGGGGGGGGAAACTCATATATAACGCCTTAAATATTTAAAAATATTACGATATTTGCTGTTTTACTTTTTTCTGGTATGACAATTCGTATTGTGAATAATAGGAATTACTGACAACTGTCCATACTTATGAAAAGAATGTCACAGTGCAAAAACACACGTGTAACAGTCTGCTGATCTTTCTCGGCCCAGGTGGAAGTGAAGCCATACGTCTTGGATGACCAGCTGTGCGATGAATGTCAGGGCACTCGCTGCGGAGGCAAGTTCGCTCCTTTCTTCTGCGCTAACGTGACCTGTCTCCAGTATTACTGTGAATACTGCTGGGCGGCCATCCACTCACGTGCCGGCCGGGAGTTCCACAAGCCTCTGGTCAAGGAAGGCGGCGACAGACCTCGCCACATCTCCTTCCGCTGGAACTAAAGCTGGTAGGCCAGGAGAAGACGGAGAGAAAGAGAGGAGGGGGAGAGTAGGCTAGGAGGAGTCGCAAAATCATCATCTAAATAAATGCACTTTTCTGTTGCTGGTTCCTTTTTAGTTTAATTTTAAAAAGACAGACAAAAAAATATGATTTTAATTTGTCATTTAATATATAAAAAAAAAAAATGGATGTGTATCCAAAAAAAAGATTCAGGAAGAAAAAGAAAATGTCTAATCCATCTCTATTTTTTTATATCTCCCATTATATTTCATTTTCACGTGCACAGAGATGTGAATATATTGAGTATTAGTATCATTTGTCAGTAAGTATCTGCATGACTTTAGAATTGGCTTTTTGCTAACATTGCAATTGGAAGTATTACGTCCTGTTTTAATTTAATCGGAAAGGCGAAGGAGCAAACGTGAAAAGAAAAGGTGCGGGGAAGAGTGCACTTATTTCTTTGCTACCCAGAGTGCAGATGTGTGGTCTAAGATCTCAGTTGTTAACCAAAGCTTGGGATTTGAGAACAGAAGTGAATTCTCTCGACGCTCTGTTTCTTTTTCTTTTTTTTGCATACTTTGTAATTTAAGACCATGCTAATCTTTAATGTTTCTTGATGACAACAACTGATTCCACAACAGCTGTCTGGATTTGATCTCCATTGTGACATGCAAGAAAACTAATACCTCAAGCTTAGCTGCTAGTTTAAGTCGAATATATATATTTAAAAAAACTAAAACAAAAACAAAAAAAAATCAAGCTGGTCTCACCCTTTCCCCCAGGACCACAGAACAAGGAAATGACATCAGCAAACGGCACATTGAGAAAATCTGCTCTGTCACTTCCTGATTTGAATTCGAGATTCAGCATCCTAGTGGGGAATGTATGTTGTTAAAGTTGCAGTAGTCTGCCTGCAAGCTGGTTCGAATGCAAGGAACTTGATTTCGTTTCTGGTCCAGCTTAGCAAGAAGCAGCCGTCGTTCTCTCAGGCTGTTAGCAGCAAGCCTTCGTTTTCATTTTTAACTCGCAATATGTGTCTCCTAAGCCTTTCCCTAGACCCCAGAAGCCTAAAGCCCTGAAAAGAGGTGTACGTACAAGCAGAACAGCAGTGAAAGCTACTTAGAAGGGAGGAAGAACGATCGAACAATGTACCTCCTGTCCTGCAGCAGCCGTGCCCGCTCAGCCTGAGTGTGAAGCATAACTGAAGGTAGTCCATGCATCTCTCCGCTCACTCGGCCCCTTCCCCCAGCGCTCACCTGAAACATAAGAGGTTTTACTTTCAGACATTAGGGAACCAAAGATGGCCGTGTAGTAGCTTGCGAATCCATGAAGGTTTCCTTTATTTTGCCCTGCAGATTTCATTTTGCCTGATTATTTCTGCCCCCAACCCGACCCAGTCCTCATCCCGTTCAATATAAAGACCAGATGGGCTCCAGCAAACCAAAGATTGGCCTTGAATCGATCAGCATGCAGTTAAAGTCCTAGTAACACTAGTGAAAACCACTGAACCTTTTTCGCAAGTCTAACCGCTTTCCAAAGGTCAACCGAAAGAGTCGCACGGTCAGGAGTTTACGCCAGGCATCAGGATATCCAATTCGGTAGATTTACGGCATTTAAATCGACTAGCGCAAAAACGTTCAATCGACTAGCGCAAAAACGTCAGGGAGTTAGTGATCAATTAAGACTTGATACACTAGTGAGAAATGTATCCTCGTGTCGGCTTGGCGGTGTTCTCGCCGTCACTTGAGCTGGTTGGTTGAACATTTTCGAAGTTAAACAGTTTTTGAAGAATTTGCTGTTAACGAGATAGCAAAAAAAAAAACAGATGATTATTTTATACATGGCCTGCTGATTTTTGGTACAGTGTTTTCTAGCTAAATTATTTTGTCATGCACATATAAACATTTATTATGCACTACTTTTATAAGTACTTTTTTTTTTCTTTTCAACAGTCATTTTAGGCACATTTTTCACGAAATGGAAAAAAAAACCTCCTTTTTGCAATACCTCAATTTTTCACATTGTGAAAGGTAGCTTTTGTACTTTTGTTACTGAGAGATCTGCATATATGGAAATTTTCATTTTAAGAGAAAAAAACCGTTGAGTGAATTTAATATATATTATTTTCAATTATGCTTTTTTTTATACATTTCAGTGCTGAGGAATCTTTACAACTAAGCACGCACTTGTGTTGACGCGACAAATCTGCAGAGGAGAGATCAGAGTGTATATTGTTTAAGGTCTTGGCTCTTGTACGCTAGATTTTAATGGCAACCCTAGATTCGGAAATGATCTGACAGCAGCATGGCAAGAACACGTTGTCGTTCATGTTAATATTGCGCAAAATGGCTAAAAGAGACCCTCGTCTTTTTGGTTTCCTCTCCATAGCTGGAATATAAACTTCTAATATAAGGAGATTGCTAAATCTGGTTCATGTTTAGGCTGATCCTCGTATCACAAGAATGGATGTTTGATGTTTAGATATTTTAACATTTGAAAATATATATTCTTGAACTGCCAACTAGTTCCTATTGTAATCCTTAGCATGCATGAGAAAAAAAAAAGACGTACATGAATTAGCTATTGAAATTAATCGTTGTGGTTGTGCACCAGATGTTTCTAAACCTTTCGTGTAAGGCCACCCCACACCCTGCACCCTTCCCATGTTATTCTCTATACCTTCCCCATAATCCAGTATCGATAGGATGCACGGAGTAAAACACACACACACACACACACACACACACACGCACGTGAAAAAAGAACTCTAAATGTCATTGGAGGAATTTGCAGTGCAGGACGAAAGCATCTTCTTTAGTACGCTGTTGAATAGACTTGAGAACTTCATCCCCACTGTCTGTTTGAAGTAAATCAAAACCCGTTTGCAGGAAGGGGAACTTAAGACTTGAATGTGGTAAATGTTGCAAGTTAACTTGGAGTTGTTATGTGCAATACTTTTTTTGAACTTTTTTCCAGATAAAGACTCTTTGCAATGTAATTCTTTAATGCCATTTTTAATTGCCGACATTTAAAGAAGATGTTAATATGTTTTTCACAGTCATTTTCTACTGTTATTGTAATCCTTTTCATGCTGGTGTTTGTAAAAAAGAAAAGAAATCAAACTATTTGTACTAATATAAATAATTGAAGTTATTTTTAAAACATTAAAGGTTTTGTGCTCATTTGCTTATTTTGTTTATTTCAAGCTACTGTGATTGATTGCATTGTAATTATTAGGTCAACAATGTATTTAGCTGTTTATTGGTATATTTTTAATTGGAATGTATAATTAATTTTTATAATTTTGATCAGATTTTTGTTATATTTTTGAGGTGAAGCTTTTAATATGTTAAAGTGTCTAGTTTTTACTAATTGCTATATTGTGCTCCACAATATATGGTTCACATTTTCTGAAGGAAAATAAATATTTAAATATCTGTCTGTTAACGATGTTACTTAATGGCAAAATTTCAATAGTTTTTAACTGTGTATGGGAAGGTTGTTGTATTTATTAATAGCATTTTTTACTTAAGATATCACCTTAATTTTTATTGTCATTTCACTTTATAAGTTCCTATTTTTGTATTTTTCTTTCTAATTAAGTTATGTTATATGAAATGTCCATATTCTAGGAGTTGGTCTGTAAGTGCTAGTGAAACAAAAAGAAAAATCTAATGTTATTTAATTGTTTGCAGCCAACTATTTATAACAATATGCATAATTTTTAAATATTTGTAATGTGAAATGTTGAATGAATAAAACTTAACTGTGACAAGACGCCGACTCTCCTGTATTTCTTGCGTTATGTTTTAGAAATGCGATATAAATGCCTGAAATAGTCTCGTTCTCTAGATATATTCTCTGGATAGGTAGATTCTGGCAGATGCTACTCTGAATTCATTTGAATTTTTTTCAGTGGCTCATCTCTGCTCAAATGAATCGTAATGACCAGTAGGAATTCTGCCGTGGAATCCAACCTCTGGATTTTCTGCCAGTTTTACACTTAATTTTGCTATAACCACATTGCAGGGAAAAACATTTTAATCCATTTGCATTGCTTTAGAAGCTGGGTGTATTTCTTTTGTTTTTATATCATGAGGTTTTATGTTCTTATTGTGTTCTCGGTGGCACCATCTGCTGTCTCTGAATGGTTCTATTGGAAATTCAGTTCTTTGTTACTTGATCTTGTAAGCGCTTTATTTGTTCTTTGGATTACAAGTCATTTTGTTGCAAATCCATTGTCTTAACGCTTCTGTTCATATTCACATAAACCGTATTTGACACCCATGTAGATTTCCCATTTTGCAGTGTCTTGTTTATTAATGTCTTCAATAGTCAGTTTTCAATTCTACAGTGTTCTCAAAACAGATGGATGAGAAAAACAGAAACAAAAATGATTTGACATGTTTAGAGAGAAATCAAAAGCAGATGTCAGATTGGGGAAATGTATACGCTTGATAGCACAATTTTTCAATTCGGCGAACACAAATCTGATTTTATCATTAGCCACTAATTCAATTCTTGGCTTCTTTCACTCTATACTCCACAGGAGATCAGCAATTTCTTTGCTTTATAATTTTACAGGTGACGTTTCTGTAATAGATCAGTGTGGCACTGTTTCAGTGAAACGTCTTTGTCTAGATTTCACAGTGGTCGATGCCATCAGGCTGAGGTAATGACGATGATCCTCCCTAATAAAACAGTGAACATGCCTCAGTTGTTCCCTTATATCTCTCCAGCTACAGGATCTGTAGAATAATAGAAGAGTGAGATGAGATCATCCTCATCTCAGACTCTAGAAACAGGTTGCGTACTGTGTGTAGTCAGGTCACAGTCGAATTCTTTATTTCCCATGAGACTGCGGGACAGGAACTGTAGATCATGGTGGTTCACTGGTGAGAGGTTTCAATCACAGAACTCATTTGGAATTATTTGGATGATAAACAGATTGATTATCAGTTGAAACTGTGCATGATGTGTGACATCATTGCCACACCCTTTAGAAGGAATTACATGATGAGTAAGCCTGCATATTTTTGCCGGCATCCCAAAGAAGCACAGCATACTTACATTCATTAGTACAGAAAGGCTAAAATACTTTGATGAATATATCTACTTAAAGGTAAACTGAATGTAATGTTTTCAGAAACTTAAGTCATTAATTACAATTACAAAAAAAAAGTAAATTATAATAAATTTTTATTTAAATGCAAATCACATGCAATTATGTGATTTGCATTTAAATAAACATTTATTATAATTTACTTTTTTTTTTTTAAATGGAAATAGCGGAGCTTGAAAGATTTGAAGTACACTACAAAGACATCCAATACAGTTAAGTGCACTTCTTTTTTTACATGGGATAGTGTGTGTGTGCTTCATGTAGCTACAATATTTAACAAGCGTGTAAAATCACTGTTGGTGTTACACCCCATCCACCTTCAATCATTTTTAAATTGGGATGGGTGCCTTAAGTGCTATACATGATTAGTTCAATGGTGGGCATTATTACGGTGGCCGAGAAGTGCTAAACAAATCACAATTCTGAAAACAAAATAACAAATTACAAACACAAATGCAGATCTAAAAAACAAAATAACAATTCAGAAAACACAATGACAAATTCGAAAACAAAATAACAAGTCAGAAAACACAACGACAAATCCGAAAACAAATTAACAAGTCAGTAAACACAACGACAAATCAGACAAACAGTTGAAAATAAAGTATCGGGTAGGTGTAGGGAGGGCTTTATTGTACCAATAAGGTGGCATCCATTTAATAATTAAAATTAAAATTATAATTTACACAATACGTTATTATTGCATACTGTTTTATAATGTACTACAATACTGAAGTGCAGATAACTTTGTAAGGGTCGGGCAAAACAAATGTAGGGTTTCTTTTAGATCCCCCCTAGTGGCTTGAGTGTAAGTGAGGGTTTGGATGCTGCGTGAGGCCGCCAGTATCTGCATCTCTCGCATCAGCGCCACGCACACATACAGCATCTCCATCTCGACGCTTCACCTGCCCTCATCAATACACGCCGAATTGAAACTGTCTTTGAACCCGTTTAAAGCGTGAAAGTCGACCGCGTTTGGTGAGTACGTGTTTAAAAACATCTTTTCATCTTTTGCGTGTTGTGTTTGGGTGGGAGATAAATTGTTGTGACTGGTAAACCAGCCATAAAAGGGGCGCGGGTGCTTTATTTGCTCTGTGGCTGATGTTTCGGCACCTGTATTTTAGACAATATAGTTCAGCTGTGCGGTGTTTTTTTCTCTTTCATCTTAAAGATCAATGCACAATCATTTACTTGTATTTAGAAGCGCAACGTTTGTGTATTTTAAAACATTCGGGTTGACATCAGACAGACACGCGCGAGGTGTTTACCTAATGCTTTGATGTATAAGGTGTTTGATGTAGCTCTGCATGGTTCACTGATGTGCCAGAGGTGTATAGATTTTTTGTTTTATTATTAAAGGTGGTCGATATTTGACATGGAGCCAGGCTGGAATATTTTAAAATGCTATTTTACAAGTGTTTTAAAAAATCCTCTACATTTATAGGCTGGTGAAAGGTGAAATAATCTTGTAAAGATGGTTAAACTGGGGAGTAATCTACAAGAAAAAGGAGCAAAAGCTGTTAGCGTTGAGGACGGCTTTCAGAACGTCCCCCTCATCACGCCCTTGGATGTTACTAACCTTCAGTACCAAGCCCCAGACAAGGTAAGGGACATTGTTTTTCAGGTCTTATATAATAGAACATTACCATGCCTCTTGTCAGGTCAGAAAAAATATAACCTTCACCTATTGTCACATAGCAAAATGTCAAATGGTACTGACGCCTAGAAAGCATAATGTTGTATTAACCCCATGTGTTAACTTAAATTGTCAGACTGTTTTTTTTTTTTTACACTATCCTTTCATATTATCTTTGGATTATGTTCTTGTTTTTAATTTAATATGATAAGCTTTCACTGATTTTCCCAAACATGTCGGTACAATCTTCTGCTTTTAAGGTTGGGTTGCCAACCAGTGTGCCTTAGGGTGCGAGCTGTGACACTTTCTGTGAGTGGTGCTTCAGCCCTCATTTGGGATTCTGCTGAGGAAGGCGCAATCATTCTTTGCACCTGCTAACTGAAGTGGCCTGTCACTCTGCCCAAACCTGTGCACAAGCCAGTAACAAAAGGGAACGCCATCATATTTTAAGGAGCGCGCAGCCCTCCACGCAAGCCTAAGCACCCCACGCCCACCCCCTCCCCAATCCTTTATTGGCCTGCATGACAAAGAGAAAAAGCCAGTTTATCTTTTATCTCAGATGTCATATGGAGGCTGCATCCTCTGTTTAATGCCAGCTCAGAGGTGAAGAGGATGTGTTGGATTATCAACATGTCTATGTCACCTGATGAGCCTTTTTTTCTCTCTTGTAAAAGCTAGTGACTCTCAGAGACTATGCAATTTAGGGTTTTATGTATACTTGATCATTATTGTGGACTAAAATGTTGTGCAATGAAAACTTGTTGTAAATATAATATTTATATTATTTTACAGCTTCAATTTTTAGCTCCAATTGTGAGTGGTAGGCAAGAATTACTATATGAAAAGGATAAAAGCAAAAATATTGTTTTTAAATTATTTTTTCTAGACCGCTATATTTCTGTAGGTTCCTGAAGAGATCTTGGATAAGGTCAGTTAATGTTTATTTCCATAGACGTGTGCTCTGAGGCCTTGCAGGACAATGATCCTGCCCTGCTTACATGACATAATACTTCAAAATAGTTCTTATTTAATTAACAAAAATTAGATTGTAATTATGACATTTTCTTGTAAGATGAAAGAGAATAGTAATTTAACAGAATGGCCCTGAGCCTCAGTTGGAAAGATGACTGAATTTGTCTTGTACAAATTATTTGAAAGCATTTTGTTCAAATATGCCCAATTATATTTTGAAAAGAAGATCACTAATTATAGCTTCATGTATAATGTCAGTCAGTTCAAGAGTATATTCAAAGACTGTTGATAAGTCTAATGATAAGCACAGTACAATTTTTTTAATGTAACTAATCAATAATGCTGAATCCAGTGCGGTACTTAAATGACCAACTTAATACTTCTGTGATTGTAAGAATCAAAAGTAATAAATAAATAAATAAATAAATGTTTTTATAATTTGTTTGGTCGAAAGCAAAGTAGAATTATTTTAAGCAGAGAATCATAGCATCTGAAGTTGCTGTAATCCATGCACTTGATACAATTCTGTCACCTAAACTTGGACAATGTAATAACCATTAATTTTTCATGCTGACATTAAAGTGTTTAAGCAGGACAAGGATCAGCCCTGCGGGAAATCATTATCTTTCTCTAGAGGTCTGCAGATAGCAATCAGGCAGTAATGACTGCAAATTATTTGAAAGCTGTTTTAGCATTATTTATTTTACACGAACCAAGTTAAGAACACAATCTTTGAAGAATTAGGTTTATTTACTGTAATGAGGTGTGTAGATTCATTAAATGAATACAATAATGAGTTTTTGTCAGTTATTTGACACCATAACTGAAAAACAAAAAATATGGATTAAATGTTTTGATATTCGAGACGTAATGTTGCAAGGATTGCATCTAGTTTTGGTACCAGTGCAGATGCTCTTTTCATTTTTTTCCCCAGTAGTGACTCTCAGAGACTATGCAATTTAGGGTTTTATGTATACTTGATCATTATTGTGGACTAAAATGTTGTGCAATGAAAACTTGTTGTAAATATAATATTTATATTATTTTACAGCTTCAATTTTTAGCTCCAATTGTGAGTGGTAGGCAAGAATTACTATATGAAAAGGATAAAAGCAAAAATATTGTTTTTAAATTATTTTTTCTAGACCGCTATATTTCTGTAGGTTCCTGAAGAGATCTTGGATAAGGTCAGTTAATGTTTATTTCCATAGACGTGTGCTCTGAGGCCTTGCAGGACAATGATCCTGCCCTGCTTACATGACATAATACTTCAAAATAGTTCTTATTTAATTAACAAAAATTAGATTGTAATTATGACATTTTCTTGTAAGATGAAAGAGAATAGTAATTTAACAGAATGGCCCTGAGCCTCAGTTGGAAAGATGACTGAATTTGTCTTGTACAAATTATTTGAAAGCATTTTGTTCAAATATGCCCAATTATATTTTGAAAAGAAGATCACTAATTATAGCTTCATGTATAATGTCAGTCAGTTCAAGAGTATATTCAAAGACTGTTGATAAGTCTAATGATAAGCACAGTACAATTTTTTTAATGTAACTAATCAATAATGCTGAATCCAGTGCGGTACTTAAATGACCAACTTAATACTTCTGTGATTGTAAGAATCAAAAGTAATAAATAAATAAATAAATAAATGTTTTTATAATTTGTTTGGTCGAAAGCAAAGTAGAATTATTTTAAGCAGAGAATCATAGCATCTGAAGTTGCTGTAATCCATGCACTTGATACAATTCTGTCACCTAAACTTGGACAATGTAATAACCATTAATTTTTCATGCTGACATTAAAGTGTTTAAGCAGGACAAGGATCAGCCCTGCGGGAAATCATTATCTTTCTCTAGAGGTCTGCAGATAGCAATCAGGCAGTAATGACTGCAAATTATTTGAAAGCTGTTTTAGCATTATTTATTTTACACGAACCAAGTTAAGAACACAATCTTTGAAGAATTAGGTTTATTTACTGTAATGAGGTGTGTAGATTCATTAAATGAATACAATAATGAGTTTTTGTCAGTTATTTGACACCATAACTGAAAAACAAAAAAATATGGATTAAATGTTTTGATATTCGAGACGTAATGTTGCAAGGATTGCATCTAGTTTTGGTACCACTGCAGATGCTCTTTTCATTTTTTTCCCCAGCTTTTAAATCTGTTTTCCCAAGGGGACTTACATATGGAAGCATTTGGCCAGGTTGTCTTGTTGTTATCCAGAATTTCGGAACAACTCCATTATCATCGGACTACCGAATTTATCATCTGCTAATTGCATGCAAATCACAAGCTGCTTGCAAATCACCATCTCATCATTATTCAGAGCATTTTTCAATCAAATAGGTTGTCATACCAGCATATCAGTACAACACTTATATTGGAGAGGATCAATCTAGTCTGATCCAGAGTAGTCCCTGTTGTTGACACTATCGATGGCTTGAATCAGCAGCAAAAAAGACAATGTGCAACCTCGCCTGGAGGCAGAGGTTGCATTCTGGGGGAGTGGAAAAACGGAATAACAATCCCAGCGATAACCTCACATAGCTCAGGAGAAGGAGAGAGAAATGGAAGCAGACAAGATGGTTATTCAGGGGGAAAATAAAATGTCAGAGGGTTTGGGAAGGAGACAGATAAGCAGTAATTTCAGAGTTCATGACAAGTGGTTGAGCTTCATGCAGTGGTCTACAGGGCATTAGACTTGATCAACCTCAGGGTTTCTAGAAATCAAGATGGCAGGAACCGAGGTCAGTACTGAGACGTAATCATCTAGAGGTGTCATTCCTCCATCTGTTACCACACATCTCACCTTCCGCGAAGGTTGGGCAAAATTCTAAGTTTCGAATTTGCGCCCTCTCAGTTCATTAGTTGGAATTTAAATCGAATGACAGGACAAGGAATTCACTAAATTGCAATTCAAGAAATATGTTTTTTGGCATATCCAACTCAAATCCACTTGAAATTTCAACACTTGAAATCCAATTTTTATAAACCCTACCTAAACCACATACTCATGTGGTTTGAAACCAGATTAAAATTAGATTTTTGATCATCCGTTTGTATTTCAAGTAGGATTTTTCATCGTCTGGGATGCAATGTGATCTACCCTGTCTGATTTGCCATGACTGAGTGCTGTTGTGGGAATAGGCTTTGATTTTGGTAAGGCCAATTATGACAACGTTACTGGAAGTCCTGCTTACCTCAGCATGTCTGTGAGATCAGTGATTTTGAGCAATTTAAAAACCAGCATGACGTTTTATCACGAGGAAGGCCTAACATGATTATGGTTATTATTGATCGGAAGTTACTGGCTTCATGGTACAGTTATCAAACCCTCAGGGAATTTACTGTTTACATTGTCAAATTGTCGTTTTAATGGATAAACACTCTTTTCGCAGGTGGTGGTGAAGACACGAACCGAGTATCAGACGGAACAGAAGAATAAGGCCAAGCTGAAGGTTCCCAAGGTGGAGGAGTTCACCATCGGTGTGACTGATGGAGTTTCTGAAAGGCTGAAGGTATGGCTGGACTTCCTTTGGCTGGAATTCATAGAAAGAAAATGAACATTGAACAATTAGTGTACAATGATATGTTTGCAATCAGTTCTGTCAGTTCTTTTAAATTGGCTTTGGTGGCTTTGCTTTCCACTCACTTGCTAAAAAACATCATGGCTGGTCAGCAGATGTTATGGGAAAAACCAGATTCACCAGCAAGACCACACTGGTGAACCTGTGAAACCAGTTCAAAGACCAGACTGTAACAGCATGGATATTCTTTCTTTTCCCCATCACTACAATTGGATGGTAATACAAAGATGTTCTAAAGATCTCTTCTTTTTTAAGTGTCATTAATGCTGTCACAAAAAAGTAGACATTCAGACTTTGTTGCAATACTCTTTGCTTCAGCTATTTGGATTGAATCCTGGAAGCAGTTCTAGAGGCAGTTGGGTGATAGAGAGTTGTTGCCAGTCGGAACTGTTTTTATTAACGCAGAGTTGGAGAGTCTGGAGGGACGTTTTACCGTAGCAGTGAAGGTCATTGGAGAGGCAGGTGAAGAAGACCGCAAACATTGGTAAAAGATTGACTTCCTTCTTAAATGACACTGAATGGAACTGTCAGCTGCCTTGAAACCACAGTGCACTACGAAAACAATAAAACATTTGACATACACAGAATATTTCCACAGACGAAATCTAGATGTTCTAGCCTGAGATCATCCTTCAACTTCCTGCTTGTTATTTTTTGAAGTACTGAAGGAAACATACCGGAGCATTCTTGTATGAGCTTGTTGTAGGAAACTCTTCTCGAGGTTGTTGTCTAGAATTAGTCATTCAGAGTACAGAAAGCTAACTGCAGGGTTATGTCTGCTGTGTGAAGCCTCCCAGTTGGATTTTTATCATATTCCCTGCTGTAGCTCCAACAGCAAGTAAAGAAGGAATGTTCCCCCTCATTAAATGTTCAAAACAAAAGAGAGTTGCGGTCTCTTGGTGTCTTATGCAGCCAAGTGGAACATATTAACATATCATGTTAAAATAAACGTGGTATTAAGACAACTTAATTAAGCAGGGAGGTTATATGATTTCTGTTTGTTATTAGTACAGTTGGCTGGAAGGTTTGGCAGAGAAAATATGGGGAAAAGGATGAGTTTGGCTTTGATTTCACAACTATACTAAGTGCCACACATATTTACTAAACACATAACTATGTACTTTATTGTTGTTCAAAAATAATTACAGTACTGCTAATCTTAGATTTGCCGCACTGTTTGTTTTTACGCTATATCAGTGTTACATATAGTGAAAAAGAGTATTCAGAGGGAAATAAAGTATAGGATGGGATTTAATTTGATCCATTAGGATTTGAATGGTTTGTGAGAATAGGCTATGATAGTTGTTTCTTGAGTGTAATCCCTAAAGCCGCCTTTCCACTGTCTCCGACATTTGGATACGATTGTCGCACACCCCCCTCCCTAGTGGCAGTCGCACAGAACTTTCAAATTTGTCGTGAAGCAACTCGTCGTGTATCATATGGTAAAAAATAAAAATTGAAAGAATGAATGTATGAATATATGCATGCAAAACAAATGACTCCCCCAAAAAAACATATTAGGTTTTCTGGGGCTAATCAACATAAATAATGATTTAATAATTATGAAATAATTATTTCTGTCATAAATATCCATAACTGTTATTTTACAAAATAGTGTTTACTTAATAATGTTAAAGTGGAAAAAAATTAGTATTTCTAAATTCTCGCTCATGGTTTTGATTAGAATGCATCACATCCGGTCGGGCGGTCAGATACGGTCTAGCCGCAGAAGTTGAATTAATTATTTTAACACACCCGATGCTCAAATCGGATCAAAAATGTCCATATACGCATATGATCGGAACTCCACACAACTCCTGAACTACTTTCCATTGGAAATTGGTAACTTCTGGTCTGCCGCTTGCCGTTTGTCAGGAGGTTTAATTCTAGGTATTAAATTTTTTTAAGAATTACTTAGAAATAAGTAAGAATACGTACAGATTTTAACAGGAGTTTAACATTTTAACACAGCAAAGCTGCCAAAAATATTATAGATCCATTACATTCAAAGAGGGAACCAAGCATTTTTTAGTGACTTTGCTGGGCGCTTTTGGCTTGGAGCAATAGGCAACCACCTCCTAACAACTGAATTGCAACAATAACAACAAAAATCTTGCTGGTTAATATTATTTTTCCATGCCTGTGTAGCGTTGGTTGCAATGCAAAATCAGAAACATTGTTTCAGAAATGTATTCAGATCAGGTTCAAAATGATGCCTTTCTTTTTTTTTAGAATAATGTTTGCTGATGAATTGTGCTCAATAAGGTTTTAAAATACTGAAGTAACAGTCAAGCACACACACACATTCTTAGAAGAAATAACTTGTCAAACTCCAGGAATACACCCCTGCAGAACCTTCTGGCAGTGCTGCAAACCAATTAATAATCTGCCTGAAAATAATAAAGCTTCTTAATGGAGAGCGTTTGCACACACAAAGACACACAAATTCTCATGCGCAGTGCAAACCAGATACCCAGCTAATCCTCAGACGTAGCTGCACAATCCTCAGTTCAGACACACATCCCATAGCTGAATGGATGTCAAGCCGACAGCAGACATGAGGGACGGGAAGAGAGAGATAGAAAAATTGAGGACATTGAGCTGAAATGCCGCCCCGTCAGTCTCGGCATCTCTGGGAGAGCAGCAGAATAAGAATGAAGGAGAGGGGTTGGGGGAGCGGCAGACATGCTCGCTTGAAGGACCACTCTCATCCTGGCACACCCACACTGCACTGCCTAGGCCCTTCGGCTCTTGTTTAGCCTACCATTTTAACATCTCCAGAGAGAAAATGGGAGGGAATAAGAAATAAAAAGGAGGGTGAAAAAGACTGCTTCACTGGAGGCAGCTAGTCAGAGAAAGAGAAAGAGAAAGAGAAAAAACACTTAATACACAGTTAAGCTTTTATAAGACCAGAAATAGAGTGGGCATATTTCAAATTCTGCAGTTTTCATTACACTTTTCAAACAAATCTATACACCTTGCATCCTTTTGCAATTTTAAAAACAGTTCTTTAAAAAATCGTGCATTTATATTCTGCATTAAAACATTATTATATTATATTTTTTACCTTATGGTATTCTTTTTGCTTTGATATTCACCATGTAAATTAAGTCTTCAGATTCATGTACCAGTGTATTTACATGGTAATGCCATGATGCAATGTTCAAAAAGCATGGTAATATCATGGCAGTTTTTCTTTGCCTAGCGTGAAGACAATTGCTTGCCATTTTCATATCCATGATTTTTGCATGGTACTCAAAATAATTCAAATAATACTGAAGTTACCATATTACAAGTCAATGGTAATACCATTGTACTTTTTGTTACCTTTTGGTTAGTGTGTGAAGTCAGCTGATTACCATATTTATGTACCATGGTAAGCCATTAATTTAATGGTAGTACATGTGCAAAAAGGTAACATTTATTGCAATATGTTTTTAAGTCAGTGCTTTCTTTAAAAAAACAAATGTTAGCAAATGTCTTCTGTCCCTTTAAAATAATTTTTATGTGAAAGTCTGCAAGCATTCAAGCTGAAATGCCTTTGTTGATGCAACGTAACTCATCCTGTCATTGACAGAAAAGAGACCGCCATGCAGAGAGATGCATTTGAGGGCACACAATCTACTTTTGTAAAACGCTGCCAATCCATTCTCCCAAGTCACGCAGTAAATTGTCACTGGCCGTTCGCTCGATGACAAAATAAAGTACCCAATCATGTGGGAGTGCCAGGAAACAGAGACGATTGTCACCCACCCTGAAGTCAGGAGACCATGCTATGCTGCAAGTTAAGCTGAATTGCTCGTAGCATCCCCCTACAGATGATGGCCATTCATTGAATTTGACAAATCATTTGCTTGGGCAAAACCATATGTTGTCAAGCAGTGACCCCGGGTGATGCAGGGGGCAGTCACTGTCAGAGTGATTGATCGTGGTGAGTGATGGCGTTTATAGTCTCCAAAGGCAAGCTGGAAACACTCAGCCCCCAGTTTTTACATGTTGTCTCCACTACAGTGGCAACCAAAAATATGTAGAATGTTACCAAAAATGTAATTTACACAAATTAAAATGTTTTTTTTCATACAATTATAGTCAATTGGGTCCAAAGGTCTCAAGCTCCAAAAAGAACATGAGACGTGTAAAAGTACTCCAACAACTGAAAGGTTCTTCAATCTTTTTTTTTTTTTTTTTCTGACATGAGGGTGAGTAATGGTAACAGAATTTTCATTTTCGGGTGAACTATCCATTTAAGATTCTATCCTTGAATAACCCATATTGATTTCGGACCAGTATGTCATAAAATGGTCAGTATCACATCACACTTATATCTTGTATCTGCCGTTGTCATATTCTGTGAAGCTAGAGACGCCATTAGAATTGAATGAAAAGCTTGGGCAATTTACTAGAGTCATTTGTCACGTTAAAATGCGACAGTGTATTTGAACTCCTGCGGGACGCGCTGTTCTCCGTTCACAACGACAGAGATGATTTATGACACCAGATGGCTTTTCCTCTGTTTGAACCCTGATTAATCTCACCTTCCACCACTGCTGGGGCCTCATTTATAAAATGTGCGTATGCACAGATTTGATCTTCGAGTGTGCGTACGCTAAAATCTATGGCAATGTTCATATTTATAAAAACGGTCTTTGACGTGGAAAAGTACTTACCGCCACGTCAGGGTCTGAGCAGGCGTACGCACTTTTCCTTGTGGCAAAGTCGGAGTACTGCAGCTATTTGAACATCTAAGCTGCAATAATAATAAAAGCGGTGTACGTGCAAGCACCGAATTCATCATGAACAGCAATGATGCAGTGTAAGAGATTAATTGTGCAGTGTAGTCAGATTTTTTATTAACGAGATTAAACTGACCTTTTTACTAGCCTAATTTTGAGAGTTCTTTACTCGCTTTCTGTACACAGTTTATTCCAGGTTTTTTATTATTATTTAATTTTACAAGAGAACTCGCAAAGTCTTGATTTACTACTAATGTGTAAAATAGAAAAAAAATGCATAAATGCATCTCCGACTGTTTTGTCTGTGTACCCTATAAGAATAGGCCTATGTCGTGCAATAACGGTTTTTAATATATTCTATTCAATAACATTGTTAACTGTTTTTATTTATAACATCTGCTGCTTTGCTTCTGTGAAAATGAATAGAGACATCAGCCTTAAACTTTGTTTTTGTCATTTGCATCAGTTATATTTGTATAAAATACACTATATATTTTTGTGTCAGTACATTAATGGCACATTTGAGCAGCATTAGTAAACTGTGTAAATATAAAGAAATGCCAAATCACATGCAGGTTTTTTCAGACCGGAGATCGTGTAATTATTTATTTTATTATGATATGAAACGTCCAATTTTTTCCAACGTCCAAGAATTTCGTGATATTCAACTTTTTATTAGTTGTCATAGCAAGTGATTTTAAAAGTAGGATGGCTCACTTTTTATAAGATGACTGAAGATGTTTATTCTTACATTTGGAAACCTAATTGTTTTATAATTACTATTATTATTATTATTATTTCTGTTGCTTCTAGAAGTAGTAATTTTGATAGTGGTCAATTGAAAAAACAGAATAATTACACATTAAATAAAAAGCGTCCCGCACGAACCTCTACCTCCGCAAGCGGGACCTCAATTTCAGACTCAGTAAAGTTAATTTTTTTTCTTTGTGCTCGTCATTCTCAAGCATAGAAAGTCGAATATTGTCGTGTGCTCTTTTAAATGGTAATGATATTAATTAGGGGGCGTTTACAAGGCGGAG